>NW_009648147.1:268355-379361 GCF_000708025.1 Charadrius vociferus | reverse complement strand
GGGCAACCTGGTCTGGTGGGAGGTGTCCCTGTCTATGGCAGGGGGGGTGGAACTCCACCTTCAAGGGCCTTTCTAACCTAAAGCATTCTATGATTCTATTCTATGATGGTGGAACAGTACTGGTGCTCTCAGTCTTTTATTTTTTCGCTGGCTGCCTTAACCTACCAGGGCACAGTCTGGTGAACCCCCTACGCTCTGGTTCCCAGGTCATCCAGATCAGGTGCCTCCTGAGTACTGTTTCTTCTGTCACCTTACATGTCTGGAGGGTTTTTTCTTTGTTTTGCACAGAGGTCACAGCATAGACTACGTAATGAGGTCAGATTACAACACAAAGTTGGGATGCTCTCAGGGTGTGCATCCAGTATCCGGAATCTGTAAACACTCCCAAATTCCCTAATGTAGATGATGTCACAGGAAAGGAATGACAACCCTTAAATGTGTCACAACTCGCCAAAACAAATTACCATATGTAATTCAACATGTGTTATTGACGGAGACATCTTCCAATGAAGATTTAACTTGAATGGGTTTGGGTGTTTTTTCCCCTTTTGGAAGAAAGCTGCTGGAAGAGCCAGAGACTGTACGTGCTCTGTGGGTGTGCTCAGGTGTAGAGCAGACTGGGATGCAGACCAACAAGTAATGGGTGGGGTATTGGAAGGAGGATTGTTGGCATTTGCAGATGTCGGAGCAGAAGGCAATGTGTCATAAAGCAGCATGAGAGGGAAGAGGGACAAATCTCCATCCACCCAAGAGTACAGATTGATTTATGTATGTGTGGGAGAATGGTGAAAGGAGTTAATACTGGAGACACGATCAATGTGAGTGTTACAAAATGTGTAATAAGCCATCCCAAAAGCACTGTTACATAGGAGGGAAAATTTTGACCTGCAGCTATTCCCCAGGGAATGATAATTCGTTATTCCTGAAGCTACCACTGGTGAAGGCAGAGTAGATCCTAAACTGCTAATGAAAAATCATGAGAACACGGGGAAACTATTTTTCTGTACTGTTTTCATCTGTTGGATTATTTTAGATCTCTTTTCTTTTGTTTCCAGAAGGAAGAAGAATGTATGACTATCATATTAATCTCTAGTCACATTGTTGAATATATGCCAGTTTGTTCAGTATTTAAGAACAGGTTTGAACAGAAACATCAAACGTTTACAAGTTAGCTTTTAAAAGTATCATCTACCACTCTAACTTCTATATATAGAAAAGCATGTGTGTTGTCTCAAACATACACACATTCTTCAGAAATGGCCTTAAAATCCATAAGAGCTTCAGAAATGGCTTTTGCAGTTATAACTAAAATTGTATTCATTTAATGACTCTACTGCTCTCTCTCCATACTGCTTTCCCAGTGAAGAAACAAATACAAAAATCTTTCTCTTTATGTTCCTTCAATATGTAAATGTCTTATTTCCCAGATTACCTGGGGGGTGGGTAAATGATATAATCCTAGACATGCAATGAGTTCCGTACCCTATGGGCTAAATGGAATATTCATATTTTTGCAAACCCTAGGATTTCCCTTACCATGAGTTTTTGTGCACACTTTTGCATCTTATAAGGTATAGTTCTGCCAGCTTATCAGAACTGTTGAAAAGCTTTCCGCTTTTAGAAAAGGGCATATAAAATGCAATATAGTTAAACATCATGTGATTTATGTCCCACTGGTGGAAAGTGTGTGTGTCTTCCCCTGTGTGTAGTTGTTACAGTCAGCATTTTCATCGTCCTGTAGTTGGGATGTGAATTTAGAATGTAAAGAAACAAATCATGCTGTTTCTGTAGTTTTTTTATTAAGAGGGGACGTGTTCATGTTAAAAGTACAGTAAATTTGAGAAGTCTCAGAACGGGAGTTAGGAAAGAGCTCAATCTGCAGAAGGTGTAACAATTGGAAAAATTATTTCCTCATTTTTAAGAAATGTTAAGTGTCCTGCATTGCTTCACAAAGAGCAACAGACTCAGCATCATCCAAGGTGAGGTCCGCTATAGTTGCGGTTGATGACAGCATTGGACTTTTTAAAGCTTCTGTTAACTAAGCGGCTCTTGAGCTCAAAGTCAATGCCCAACTATTTATCTGCTTCCTGCCCCTGTTTTAGGCTGAATCTTGGAAAATACTCAGCACATTGCTGATCTTTAATCCTGATCCATGCGTTCTCATGTCCGTGAAGACGGGGATTTTGTCTGTCATTGTTCTGAATTAACGTTTGTGAAGCAAAACTTGTTATATATCGTAAAGTATAATACTCAAAATAATTTTTTGTCAAAAACCACTACTCTTCCCTTTCTGGAGAAAACAATGTAACTATTTTTATTAGAAAAAATGGATAAACTCAGTACTGTAGACTTCAGAGCACTGTAGCTATAACTATATCTTGGTAAACATTAGGTATTGATACTTGTTTTGTAGTAAATTGAATCTAGTATGAGTAACAGCATCCTTCATTGACTTAAACATTTACAGAAGAGGTACTCCTCCTGACAAGCAGTTTAACTACTTGAAGCTCCAGTGCTTGAAGCTCCTGTGTTTGTTGTGCAGCATGTAATAGCTGAATCCTACAGCACCCTTTTCCACGTCTCCTTCCATTTAATCCTGCCCTAGTGATAATATTAGTTTAAGGTGGCTTTTTATATAAAGACATGTATCTCATTTGTTTTAATAGCAGGAGGAAATTAGTGTATAAAAAAAACCTTTTTAATAAGTTTTTTTCATTTAAGGTCCATTACAAGTATGAATTAATGACTCAAAACAATTAAGGGCAAACTCAGCTGTATTTCCCACACGGGCTTCATTTGCATAGGTGGTCTGGGGTAAGGACTGCAGATTGTAAGAAAATATTAAAAGAAGTGTTGATGCTAGGAAAAGCATCTTGGACTGTAGGGATACTGAGCTATTGAAATAAAGTGCTTTCAGAACCATAGAATCCCCTCTCTAGATATTTCAGAAATGATTAGACAATGCTTATTCCAAGACTGCATTAGAATACTCGATCCTGCTTCTAAGGAAGGGGGTAGGCTTGATTACTTGGACTTACTTCTATCATTCCCTTGAATCTGTAACATGCAGCAGCTGCTTTACAAAGTTGAACATGAAAGAAAATGTTGGTTATGCTCCTTGTCTTGAATTGTAGCTCGAATTTATTTGTGGCTAGTTGATACCCTCTTTCTATTGTTTTAACGGTGCTCTCAAGTTTAAATAGTGTTTCTCAGTTTAATAGATGTTAGGAGAAACACGTTGTATTTTCCCATTGCCGATTTGCTTTATTGGTACAAATTTAATTTATCTTGTTCATTAATGAAAATATGAAGTGAGACCATTCATAGGAGAATATCAATACCGACTCTTGCAATTGCTACTTTCGACATCTCCTGTTATCATCTCTCCTTTAGCCAGTTACTGCTCACCCAATATTTATTGTTGTAGAATTTCTCTAGCATAATTATTTGTAATAGAGCATTAAATCAAAGCCTGAGTTAAGCTAAATTAGAGTTACTGTTTCTTTGATTTCCTTTGATGTTATCACTGAAATAGTCTGCTTTATAGATTCTACATTTACTATGTTCAAGTTGTATCATGCTACTGTTGTGCTGATATAGCATTGTCTTCACTAGTTTTGTTGCAATTTGACATTCCAATCCTTTCAAACAGTTCATTTCAAAATACTGCAGGGAATCAAGAAAATGGAATATTTTTTTATCCCACCCATCTTCTTGTTGATTTCCTTTGCTGTATTTTACTTCCTAGGAAAAATATTTCATATTCACATCTTTTTTACCTTTGTACCTAGCAGCAGTATGTTAACATCTCAGACTAAAAGCGCTTTACAAATATTAATGAATACATTCACTGCACTTCTGAGAGGTCACAAATACTATGCCAATCTTTACAGACCACTCTCCCACCATATATGGTAAGCGTTGCTTGTGATGGCTTCAATACAAGCATTTACTTTGCTTCATATTACTATTATAGCAGCTGACAGGTTCACAAGGAGCAATAGTGTCTGGTTTTCATCCAAAAATAAACAGCAAGCAGATTTTTCTTTAATGGGCAAACACAGAAGGAAGACATGCAGTTGTCCAGAGGATAGTCTTCAGTCCCAATGTGGCATTAGAATAGCTCACAAGGTTGACCTGCTGGAGAATATTGAAATCATCTTTCTCCTTTGATTTTTCCAATCTGAGAAGTTGCAATCTAGCAACAAGAAATGTAAGAAAATAAATTATTTTTTGCACTAATTTGACAAAACTATGTTATGTGGTTATATAGCTAGCCAGTTTTCATTTAAAAAATCAATAATTAACCATGTTGTCAGTTGGGAGGCACTCAGGAGAAATGCAATTTTTTTTACAAAAAAAAATCATGACGATGTGCATTTAGAGACAGGGATGGGCTGTATGTTGTCCGATTATAAAGGTAATGTAGAAAATAGTTTACAAACAACTGTATTTTTAGAGTGCAAGAGGAGGAAGAAATTTAATGCTTACATAAAGCTATATAAGTTTTAGTTACAATACATACTAGTTGTAAAATATGCACCACCTTTTCCATATTCTTCTATAATGGCTGTGATGGGCGGGGTGTCTAAAGGGTCTTGTGTTTTAATTAGCCATTTTATATTCCCTGTTGACTTCAACTGATCCATAAAATTAATTCAAAACGAAACTTTGTGTGTAGTATTTTCCCATTAATCGAAGTATCAATTTGTAAATGGGGATGATGGATTCAGCATATCCAAACTTGGGCCAATGTAAGTAATACAATTGGTACTCAAAGTCTAGGCCCACGCATTCACTTCAAAAGAGCATGATGGAGGAACCGTTTATGGATGTTTCTATTTTCTGTTTTGTGGAAGACAAGTGTTTGGGGGGAAAAAATTCTTTACAAGACTTGAATTTTAAAGTTGAAAGAAATCTTGGTACATTCTGGTATCAAAGCTTAATTGAATTTTCTTTCTTTTAACTCATCAAACAGCAAAAATAAAACATCTCTTTGCTCTAATGCATGAGGTTCCTTGCATTGCATCGAGAGAAGAGCTGTGTCCTGTACTCCCCTCCACTACCCTTGTGTTAGGCATGGTTGAGCCACACAGGTTTGGCTGTGTTTCTGTCTCCATGTGAGGGAGTAGTGTAGGCCAGAATTTCAGGGTACTTTGTTTTCTTCAAGAATGTTGAAATCCATACATGAAATACCAGCAGGTGTAAGAACCATACTGGACCTCTTAATAGTTTCATCAGGTCCTTGCCCTGCTTCTTGACCAGATTATAAAAATAAGCCTTGTAATTATAAAAATAAAACTTGTATTACAAGTGTAGTCTGGTCTTCGTTTGTAATTAATGGAAAAACACTTCAAACTATCCTCAGTCAACTATTATTTCTACAGTGCTATTGTACAATGGCATTGCTCAAACTATTCATGTAGCAGGTACGGATTTGGCTGCCCTACCCTGCTTTAAATTTTCAGTTTGGATATCTGATTGCTTCCTCTATATATCCTTGTGAACAGCCAAGTATGTACAGAGAATTCTCACTGAGTAGGCCAGCATGGTACAAAGTATACTTTTTGGATTTTACAAAATCACAAATGTCAACATCACAAATATTCTACACCCCCATGCTACATAAAAGAAAGCTTATTTGTTGAGAATAACTGATTCTATTTTACAATCTGTTCCTTGGAATGTTTTAGATATTCTGTGATTCAGAAATAATGGAGTCAAAATACTCGAGGGTAACTGAAGGCTTCTAGTAAACTGTTGCTCTGCTAAGTAGTAAGGATAATTAACTTCAAAGGAATATAGAATGAGGTTCTGGCTCCTTTGTACACTGATTAGGTAAGATAGGTGTGCCCTTAAAATGAAGTGACAGTGAAGTTCTCTTTCGAGAGCACATGAGAAGTATTGATGAGATTTCATTGTCATAGTTGCTTTTCGGTAGCTTGCCGCATACATTGGACAGCTGTTAGAAAAGGTTTCACAGTATTTAGGATAAATAACTTTCAACGACCTCTTGTTACAGAATACTGCAACATAAAATAGCATGGGCCAGCCTCTGAAAAGAGAGATACCAAAATCCTCTGCATTTCAAAATGAACTTCAGTGTAATTCCAGTCACGTGAGGTAGCAAAAGACAGAAGTATTTTTGCTTTGAAATCAGCTTAGAGATCTGTTAGTATGTTATTTCAATGAGAAGAGGAAGAAAAACAAGACAAGAGTCATTACTGGTGTAGTATGCAAGTTTGTGTACCCCAATAGCTTGCTTTGTGCTCAGTTCTGAGGCTGGCTTCTCAAACTTGCAGTCTTTTGGTTAGATAACCCGATGAGCACACACGAACTAGTTGACAATTAAGATGTCCTTTCAGTATCGATACATTCTGAAAAGAAGGCAGCCATTCCAGCACTCCAGGTGTATTTTCACATGGTGCTTTCTGCACTTAGTCTTCCTTTGCACCTTCCCTCATCTGGCAGCCACGCTGCGAGTGTGACTTTGAGAACTTTGATAAACCTTACAGAAGAGTGAACACGGCCTTCGCGGACTGTAGCGTTTGCAGGGGCTGATGTTTCACTCTATCAACCCTATTCTTAACACTGAATTGTCAGAACAAGTTTTTGCAGGCTACAGGCAATACTTTGTATATTTGTATTTTATGTGCGTTTGTCATGTTTGTGCATTAATTGTTTCATAGGAATATACATTGGTGATCTTGTCGATACAATGGCTTCAGAAGAAGCCAGGTTAGCTGATTTTCCTGATCAGTCTGAAAGTTAACCTGATAGAAAAAAACCGAAAGAAATCCTGAATGAATGATATGAAAGTGATACTGACCTTTGTTTGTGGAATTGTTTTGATGTCGTTTTTGTTGGTGTCTGTTTTTCTCTAGGTGGTGTATGTGAATAGGGAGGGAAGAATTGCCAAGAAAGCTTAACTGGACTAATACTCTTTCAGAAGGGTCATAGTGAGGATGCAATGCAGAATTAAGTCCTTACATTGAAATTTTCATGCGGACATTTGTGTAAAAGCTGTAGTTCATACTACACTGAACTCTCTTGTAGTAATCATTCTTGTGACTAGAATCTTCCAATGTAACAGTTGAGGTAAATTTAGTAATTAGGTAGAAAAGGAAATATGGGTTGAATATAGTTTCCATGATTTGAATAATCTTTTATCACTCTTTTAGTCCTGCATTAAATATTTTATGTATCCCTTAAGTAAAAAGTCATGAGAATCTGATAGTTGTCTGCTTAAAAAATAAAATAAAGCTCTGTATGCTAACATCATGTGACATGCAGTAAACACTTCATTAACATCTCTCTTAATGGAGGTTACGTTTTGTAGGTTAATTGGATGCCTAGGTTATCATTTGTGTGGCAGTGACGCCCAAAAATCAGAACTGAGACCCTAGCGTTGCAGGCTCTTGTGCGTAGAGACATGGTCCTTGCCGTCAAGTACCTCCCATATAATTAGAAATGATGTATGAGCATGACACTATACGTGGGAAAGACGAGATTAAGGATAAGAGTAATTGTGACAGTATGATCGAGTTGGGTTATCCGTGTGCACGGAGCAAAAGGCTATAATTATCATAGCTATTGGCAAACACAGGCCTGAGGAATGTCTACCCCACCACCCAAGAAGCAGGGCTGTATGGAAAGTCTGCCAGCTGACCCACGCAGAATTTATTTGCTCTTTCAAGATTCCTGTTTCTCTAGTTGATGGTGGGGAAGAGATCTCGTACCATCGCTCCATGGCAGAAATGTGGTACTGCTGGACAGTAACTCTAATGGCGTGTCAGAACTGGCACTTACAGATCTGCAGTAGGTCTCCTGCTACGCGGCTATGAACGGAGCAAGTCTATCAACGAGGAAGAGTACTTTAGAGATGAATTCTCTGGAATTTGAAGTTCTAGCCTCATAGAGTGAAAAATGTTACTTCAAATTATTATTGCACTTTCATATTTCAGGAATACCCATATATATTAAGCCTTGCTTTCCCATGTTTCATTTTTCTCCCTGTCTTGTGCATGAAATACAAAAGGCAAAAAAAGGATTTCATTTGTTTGTCATGTGCTGATGACCAAATGACTGCAGTCATCAGATAATAACCCACCGAGGCTGTTACCTTCATAGCATTTCCCGTATCCTGCTTTAGAGTCTCTATTGGGAGAACAAATTACCGTACCACATTCCTTATTTCTCTTTGCTGTATGTACCCTTGAGTACTCCTCAAGTGATTTTTAAGTGATTTTTTTTTTTTATTTTTTTTTCCTCACCATAAGTAACATAGCATCATAGTCTTTATTCAATGGTTTCCACAGGCACCCTTGCTTTTCAAATACTGTGTCATATTTTCAGGCTGATAGAAGCAGAGGCTGCTTTGTGCTGTCACTGCCAAAAATGAAGTTGTGAGGCAGGACCAGAAAGCACCTTCCACTGTTGAAACGGAGTTCAGTAAACTGTGTTCTGCATTGGTGATAACTGCTAGTTTGGGACATAACCTGTGATGGTCATTGTCACCATATTCTTATAATCGGTCACTTCTTAAAATGTGAGTGTGGCAATTGTTGGAGTGAATGCAGAAAGAGAGATGGTATCTTCTGTTACGGATATAGAGGCACGAAGCTGCAAGGTCTTCTGATGCCGCTTATCGGCATAAATCCTTGCAAAACCTTAAAGTTAAGGCAATTACAACTCGTGGAGGACCTCTAGAGAGCAAAAGTAGTATGGTGGCCTTCCTCTAGAGAGAGGAAGTGAGTCACGTCTTATTGTCCTGTGTTTGTACAGTACATACAACAGTAAGTCAAAATGCACAGTACTATCACAATAAGAAATCCATAGGTGTTGAAGGGGTTTTTGTATTCACATAATAGTTGAGCCTCCTTGTCTAAACCTGATTCTTACAGTTTGTGCAAATTTTTAAATTGCTTTCAAATTATTTAAGTGTCTGAGCACATAAATAACATTTTTCCTTAACTTTTTATTGTGATTGTCCAAGAGTTTGGATGCTAGATGACCTGCACTGGTGCTTGAAATTCATCTTCACATATAGCTAAAACTTACAAGCTCATAAGTAAATGCCTGAGGATTTCGGTGAAATTACAACTTTAACCATTACTATGTAAGTGTAGTTGGCATTTAATAGCCTATCAGTCTTCATTGTGGTTGCAGCCTTGGGGTTTAAGAAGAATGCATCCTTGCAGAATGCCCAGGAATACCATGTGCTCATTGCATACATGACCAAGAATGTTTATATTTCAGTTCCTTTTCAGTCTTTAACAGGGCCTATTTCAACTCTTTCCGTGGCAACAGAGACATAATTCATAAGAAACCATTTTATTTTCTTTAGAGTGCAGTATTTGTATTAATATGGCTTCAGTTGTGTATACTAATTAGTGGATTTAAGAGTAATTCTTGCTGATCTGTCTGTATCTAGGCAAAAATCAGATGAAATAATTTTACTGCTTAAAAAAGGGTTTGCAGCAATTACTGTAAAGACTTCATGTTCCTAGTATTCTTATCGTTGCAGTTTCTTCAGTCCTGTCTTTAGGAGCAGCAGAAGTAACCCAAGAAAGTTTGTTTTGGTTTTTTTTTTTTCCCCCCTGAACAACCAAAAGCCAAATAACCACCAACCTCCTTCTGAATCTCAAGAGGTGCTGCTGCTCCAAAATATACAGTCGCTTCAGGCATTTATTCATCCTTCATCATATGTTTTCATAATATGGTAAAGTGAATGATATGCTGAGCCTTTCTATGTTTTTATAAAGTCTGTTAATGATTATAAAGCAATCAAAATGCTGTAGACATGAACTTTGCAAACAGTCACAGTTTACACTTGACTTTCTTTGTCTGACCTTCTTCAAAGTCCTAAGTAGCACCAGTAGTCTAGCAATAAGTTGTCTGAACAATTAACTAACAAATAGCCTAACAGAGCTCTGAAACGTGACTGTGTACAACTAACTGCAGATGTGAAAGTATTTTGTTCTTTTACTTCTCTTGCACATTTAAAACTGGAAGTAAAACGCTTGGGAAAAGACGAGCAAGAACAAATGTGGGGGGCACTGGTTATATATGATGAGCGATTATAAAGTAGTGTTCTCCTGAGAAATAAGTCTTCACGGCCATTTAGCTTTAGTGTGTGAAATTAGAACTTTTGTCTGAAAATGTGAAGCTTGTAAACTGTGTAATTAGAAGTGAAGTGTTCTGTTCTGTTGCCAGCTATAAATTGAAGGCAGTGTCAGCAGTAAGCCTTTAGCCTCCCATGTGAGGTCTTACAGGGTGGTCTGAGCCCTGTGGTTCGCTGACCTCGTGACTCATGGAGAGGAATCGCATCATCTAAACGAGAAAGCAAATAGGCTTCTTGATTTCTCAGCAGGGAGAAAACAGCACCTTTTAAAAATTTAAAGAGGCTTATTCATCCGAGTGCTGTTTGTTCAAGCAAGCCCCATTGTGTCGTTGCAGCTGCTGGTGGCACAGAACAGGTGCTCTGCAAGGTGAGCTTCTCCGGCATGTAGACCTTGCCAGGCTGCCCAGTGCTGCCAGCTCACACCCTCTGGTGGGAAGAGTCCATATGCTTCATCTTCTCACTTTTGGATACTATTCTGCCCGTTTTATTCCTCTTCTGTTGTTCTTAATGAGGAGTCAAAACTATACTTTCTGTTGAACTGATTCCAGATAAGCAAAATATTTAACAGAGTTCCTCGCTAATAGTATTCTGTTTAATCAGACATAGGTTCATAGAACCGTCTAGGTTGGAAGGGACCTTTAAGATTGAGTCTAACCGTTAACCTAACACTGCCAAGTCCACCACTAAACCATGTCCCTCAGCACCAGGTCTACCTGTCTCTTAAATACCTCCAGGGATGGCGGTTCCACCACGTCCCTGGGCAGCCTGTTCCAATGTTTGATAGCCCTTTTGGTGAAGAAATTTTTCCTAATACCCAATCTAAACCTCCTCTGGTGTAAATGAGGTCATTACCTGTTCTCCTACCAGTTCCTACTTGGGAGAAGAGACAGACCCCTACCTCGCTATAACCTCCCTTCACATCTTGCAGTATCTGTGTCCATATGTTCCTATCTTTGGGTTGTAGTAGTTTTAATCTGAGATGAGCACTTGCTTGTTGTGGTTTAATAAAAATTGTTTGTGCTAATACTCTGACTTATCAACAGTGAAAAATTTAAAATGCTTAAACTTGTAAGGACTTTATGAAAGGCTTTAATGTTGTAGGTTAACTTGTCTTGAATTTCTCAAATAGGTTAACTTTTCTTGAATCGCCTCTTACTGAGGCATCTGAGAACATCACTTATTTGCTTTCCTATATAGTTATGGCCTTCAAATCCAAAACAAAATCCACCAAAAGTCCTTATTATGAAAAAATTAGTTTCCTTAACACTTGCCTGAACTGTCAGATAAGCACCCGTGTGCTGAGAACAAGTGTCAAAAGTCTAGATTAACAGTTCCTTGGATATACTGAAATTAGTGCTACTGGACACTTACAGATTTGGAGATGAAAGATACATTTTCCCCAAGCAGGGAAGGATTTCAGGGTTTATTCACATTCTGCTGTAGTTTCCCTTATTAGCTTGTTTGGATTTCTTGCTACAGGAGTTAGGTACCTTTCAGCACTCATTCTAGATGATGAGCCACTGTGAGTATCTCAGTATAATACTGCAGTCGAGCAGATCTGTGAAAAGTGGACAGTAGTTTAGAGGAGGTCTGAATAAGGTGGTAGTGGTCCCTTCTGGCCATGAACTCCACTGAAGGCTATGAAACTGAAGAGAAGAACAGGACCACAAAGAGATGTTTGAATTTCTTTGTCACAACTATAAATCCAGAATTAGTCTGTTTACTTGACTTCAGTCAAATTAACCCAAATATTGAGAGTGCACATGATTAAAAAGGCCTGCTAGAAACAAGAAACTAAAGGAAAAGTGTGTTTTGTTCACTTGTACTAACATTATAGGTAATTAAAAGTTGGCTTTCCCATAAAAAGTAAATACTTTGAAAAACATTTTCATAAAGAACTGTTGACTTTATTGATGCTTTCTAGGATATTTTGTAAATAACCTTAATGTCTTTTTACACCTATTGAAAACATTACTCAAATCTCATATTCAAAAGGCTGCAGTCATTTTCATATCTATGTTAACATTTTGAAAATATATATGCAGCTATACATAATTCATTCAATGAGAAAAAAGTCAAATGTAAAAAATCTTCAAAGGAATACTCCTACTCTGTTTCAAGAATACTTCTAATTCAAATGTTTTATATTCAGCCTGTCCTATTATTTTTGTACTTCAATAGCTCTTCCACCTGAAGATGTCAGTATTCTACAGTTATTGAACTGAACCCTAGTGAAATAGATTATATGTAAATGATTAAAGCCCTGAAAATTATTCTTGTCAAAATAAATGCCTTGTACTCTTTCATTTTAATATGCTCTTGAGAAATCTACTACCGTTTAAATGATTCCTTTTTGATTGCACTTCCTTGTATTCTTTTTCTAATTCTCTTACCGTAGAACATTTTTGTGTTAATCTTCATTTCTGCTTTTTATAAGCTTATTTAGCACCCGCTAAGATCTTTGATAATGTGAAATTATCTAAAAACTAAAGAACCTAAAGAGAGAGAGAAGCAGAAGGGGAAGGCTGCTATCCAATATTTTATGAAAGCTGTCAGGTTCCAGAAGATAATCAGCTACCAAGTGCTGTGTCCCTTTGGTAAGATGTCTCATGGTAAAATTGAGCAGGCATATTGATGTAGAAACCAGAGAGCAAAGACAAACTAGATTACTTTCATTTAAGCTCTATTTCAAAGGAAGTTTATTTTCATCCAGTAATCTAAATTGTTTTAGTTGCGAGGCAGGGTACAAATAATGTAATTTCCATTCTTGGACAGCCGGTCTTCTAAAAGATGGAGCAATCTGTATAATTTGGCACTGTATGTAGACATCGTGGCTACTCAGATTCACAGAAAAGACAACGGTAGAATAACCATGGTCAAGTCCTCTAAGTCCTGCTAAACTAAAGGAGAGGTTTTAGTTTGTTGATGCGGTGTGCGGGCTCTCTGTTTTGCGAACAGTGCTGTTTCTAAAGAGGTTGTGGCAATATGTGGAGCAGTTAGTTGTTACCAAGTGTGTCACCTATTTTTCATGTCCACTTCGCTGCAGCGTATTCTCATAAGGAGATCAAACTATGAAGTGAGCATTATCATTTATGATTTCATCAGTGTGAAAACTGAAAATTAAAGGTCAAGTTGCTGGTGGAGGAGTTTGTATGAGAGCTCAGATCCCCCCCCGCCCCCCTTTCAAAATTCAACAGCACTGTCTTATCATGAAGACAAGTAATTGAGACACTTTTTTTGCCTTACTGACTGTGGCTTTCATTTAGGTGAGTATAGCTGATCCAGGTGTACCAGCAGTGTCCAGCAGGTGACACTCCAGCAACAGGGATATAATCAAATCATAATTGAGTTGGTGTATGTTACTGTATTATAGAATTGTAGTGCTTTTTAAATGGAAAAAGAATAATGGATAAAATATAGCTTTATATTGCACTTACTTGTCACCAAACTACAGTTTGTTCATGCAAAACTACTTTCTATTGCACATACCAATTCCTGTCAGGATAAACCATAAAAAACTCTTGCTACTTACTTTACTAGCTGTGGGTTTAACAAAAATACTAAATTATGGAAGATCTCCAGCATATTTAACTTAATGGGTAATTTGTTTACCAAAATGAACTCTCATAGCAATATTTAAAATGATCGAGGTTTATCAAATAGTTGAATCAATCACGGAGAAAATCCTAAATGAGAAATGTAAGATAGAGAACCAACAGGGATCTTGCTGAGTTATGAAGTTAATGCCACCTCATCATGTGCAACATAGCTGCGTGATCCTGTCCGTGCAGTTTGTCAAGATTCATACCCGAGCTGTTTAACTCCTTTGTCCCCCAAACTCCCATCAATCTTTGTGAAAGCTTAATGCAGAATTTCACATCTTGGATAACTTCAACTTTTCCAATTTCCATCCTAAATGTAAAAATGATCAGTTTGTAAGTATTTTTTTTTCTTGCGTCTGCATGGATTTCTGCACTCTGCCCTTAGTGAATTGTTCTTTAGAAAGTGGTTGTATATCTTATCAGCTTCATTTTGGAAATCAACACCAACTGCAGCCTGGTTAGAGTTCCCTTTCTTTTAGTTTCCCATTACAGGAAAGGCATGGCTGGCTCACGCTTTGCTGCTGGAAGTGTTTGCAGAACCATAGTTACTATATCGCTGACCTCAGAATAGCTGTATGGGGTACAAGCAATAAATTAAGGGTTGCAGCTGTATGACAGGAATAAAAATTGCAGGTCTGAAACAGAGAGGAAAATAAGGATGTCTGCTAATCAAATGCAAGCTGATTCCAAAGTGTATCTGTGATAGAAAAGGGATAGCATCCCATTCCTCAGGTACTTTACATATGCAGAGTTTGTGTTCCCTGGGATTTAACTGGAATTTTCCAAGGTAATACCAGATATGTTGTGCCTACGTCCAAAGACATTAGTTGCTTTAAATCTTGTACGTGCCACAGCCAAAAGATCATCTATGTCAGGAGTAAGACCTATTTGGTTTTCTACTTGATGTTTTACTAACAAATCTCATAAATGTACGTGATAGGACTATGACAGTAAGGAGATTTAGCTGCTGTTTTGATAAGCAGAAGAAATGCACTTCATAAATCTTCACTGTTCTGGTCTCGGAGACTAGGCTCTACTGGTACTTCAATGTTTGGGCAATTACTCTAGATTTACACCAATAAAATGGCAAATATGGTTGTCCAGAACTTGTGTGCTATTTTTGGAGTTGATGACATAAAAACAATATACAAGCTTGCTAATATATATGTGCCTTGATGTAAACTCTGATTCAAGCACGTTAAAAGAAACGTGATTTTACTTTTTTCTATTCAGTTCAAAGGCTGAATATGCTTTTTATTGAGCATCTCTTATTCTTCAATATACGTTAAGTAACTGTAATGAGACACAGTGAATAAGATTCATCCTTCAAGCGAGGAAAATCTGGGACAAACGCCAATGAAGTTGAGTCCTGCAAGGCCCATGAGTTGGCTAAATGTTTTATCGCATTATTCTCTTCTCTCTGGTCAGCGTTCATGTCCATGATTACTCACCTTTGAGTGCTTCCTGTGTGTTGTTTTTCCATACAATGGTTTGGGAGAAGAAAACATGTTCAGGAAAGGGGGAAAAAAAAAAAAACTGTGTGGCAATTAAAATACCTGGCAGCTGCTTTGTGGTTCTAGATAGTGGGTTTGATTACTTTACCTGTTCATCATAATTAAGTCCACTTGACCTTCTGCATGTAGAGTTGACTGGCAAACCTGAATGGCTGGTATTGAACTGTTTGAGTCTGAAGGAGAAGACAATCCCGAATCAGGATGAAAAGCCAAAAAGCATAGCATTTTTTTTAGCGCTGAGATCCCTCGCAGTATTTTGCTTCGCTTGATGAAATCCTTGAGAATCTCAGCAGTTAATCAGGGTGTACAGAGTCAGCCTTGCAGGGCTAGGTAGTGTTGTGGTACGAATTGTTTCTTAAACTAAGCTTGCAAACTATGAAGTCAGAGGTTAATATCCTCTTATGTGGAAGATATGAGCAGCTTTAGTGAAGATCACTGGGGGTTGTTGCTTTTTTGAGATTATTTTTGCTTTTAAGCTTTATTATCTGGGCAGGAAAGCTTAGCTTTTATGTGCCAAATAATTTAAAAAAACAAACAACCCCCCCCCCAAAAACAAAAACAACAATCAAAACCTCATGATGTGCTTTATAAGAGCAGAAGTTTCCCTCGTTGTAGTTGCCTGAACTTCCCTTTCTTAATGCAGCCAAAGCCAGTTTGCACAAGCGATCTGGCAGATTTCACCCCAGTTCTCTGTCCTTAATCAATAGCAAAATTGGACTCTCTGTTAGCCCTTGGGATTCCTACATGTTTCCTCTGCTGCGTTTGCTACCTGGCAATATGATTTTTTTCTCACTGTAGTTGCAGTTTTAGAAAAAAATTATTCTGACATATTAGTTTTGTGGAGTATAGTTTCACCCCCTCAGTTTGTTAGATTACTGTAAGTGACAGCCAAAATAACAGTGGGAAGCAAGACATTTAGAAAGATAGCTCACTTCTGAATTCACTTCACATCAGGGAGGAATGTTCTGTCTATTCCTAAAAGAAAGAGAGCCTTTATAGGCTATCTGTGGCTTCTCAGCCTGAAAAACTGATGGCTTTAAAGTCTAGGCAAATATCAGAGGGGCTTACCACATAAATGTGCCTTTGTCTTTATCTCAGGTATGGTAAGCTCAAAATCGTAATCGGAGAAGATTGTATGAACATTATTTAAGGCTATAATTTATCTAGCACTTGAAAGTATTGTCAGGTCTTTATCAGAGTAAAAAAGTCTGTGGCCGTATAGATTAAATATGATTATTCATATATATATATGCCAGAATCTTTCATAAGCGTAAAAGTATCGCTAAAGAAAAATCACTAATATTTTTTTGTACTGGGATTCAGTATTTGGGATGCAGGGAGACCTGCTGGCACAATAAAAACTCATAAATGTCATTGCACTATATGACATTACTAATGTATTTCACTGCTATGGAATGGTCTTAATTTACCAGTCACTTTGATCCTAACACACAGGATCTGCTTCTGAAAATCATTGTTTCTCACAGGATGAATTTTCTCTCTGCTCCCCAGCTGGCCTGGATGCAGTTGTATGCCCTTTGTTTTTCTGGCTTGGGAGTTGCTTTTTAAATGCCAATAGCACATCTGAGAGCTGTTGATCTTCCCCTGCTACCTCAACACCTACCAAAGAAGCAGTAAGTCTCTGGGCAGTATCATGTTCTATGGTCAAACATGTCTGGCAAAAGTCAGAGCACGACTAGGAAAGCTCATCAAGAATTTCTGTCTTGTCAGAGCTGAGGGATGGAGGTTACTTTCAGTTAGTCAGCAAAGATGTGAAAATGAGTCTTCCCGGAGCATCCCCAAGCCTTAATGAGAGAAAGGATTCATTCTCAAACAAGTCAGGATGCTGTCAAGTTTAAGAAAAGTCAAATCAATCTCTTATTTTTTGCTTCTCAACTCCTAGTTTCAGCCTCCCCTTCACTACTGGTCATGAGGTCTATAACGCCTCATATGAAGCTTTACATTCTTACTTCAAACCTGCAAATATTGATTTTTGCATAAAGTACAAACCTGTGTAAAATGGATTCTGCTTAAACATAGGCTGAGGTGGAAAAGGCCAGTAGTGAAGCTGGAAAGCTTTCTTTGCACCAAGCCCCAAGACAGAACAGGAGACAGAACTAGCCAAACTTCTCAGTGGAGACAAAAGATTGATTTGCTCAAACAAAAATGCAACCAATTAACAGCACATGGTCCTGAGAACCTGGTTACATTGCTTTCTTAGTACTCAGTGTGTATATTAAAATAATTAAGAGCATCTTTTCTTGTGATACAAATTGTTTGAAATTGGCCTGAAATACTGATTTTTAATTTTTGATATTCGATGTAACCCTCTTGGCAAAGCATTCTTCACGCAACAGAAATATGTATGGAGTAGGTCATGCAAAAGTATATACGGGGATGTACAAGTCATCTCCAAGACACATTTGGTTCATGAACAGAAGTAAATTGAAAACACCGATTGGAACATCTGGACACAATGCTTTTAAATGACTCTGCAGGAAGGCACAAGCAAGAATTTTGTGTATTATGATTTTAGGCCTGTTTGCAGACAGCAATAAGATCACCAAGAGTTGAAGACTCATGAATGTTCCTGTCAGTATTTCCAGTGCTGAAGTAGAACAGCAGCTAGCAGAATTGAACACCTTATTGTCAGTCCAAGCTAAGTTAGTCTATTCACCAGTCTACTGGAACCATCTTTTTATCTTCAGAATTTGCTGGTAAACTTTTTTTAATAGAAATGTTCTTCCTATAGAGCAGAGCCATTTGAAATTCTCTTTCAGGTGGTGTTATTTCTTCCTTGTGATGTGTGAAATTGAGGAGGTTTTTTGAAGTACTCAATATGAAGAGAAGTAACACAATAGAGGCTTTAAACACAGAAATATCTGTTTATTGGGCAAAAAAAAAGTGTATACAGTTGGGTCTCTGACATATGTGGACTCACCTCCTCTATCATTAAAGCGTGTCTGACTTCTGTAGAAGTAAGCCTGTCGAATTCAAGCCCTGTTGCTTGCCCAGCAACTTGCTATATCTGGCTGAGGTGGAAAAAGTTCTTCACAGTCACAATAAAATAATTCCTTTAATTAGAGAGGTAGATTGACAATAGCATAAAATGTGGACAGCACGAAGTAACGGCTGAGAGAAAACTGATAGTTTTAAATACTCTTTTATGAAAGGACTAGAGTTTAAAGTACATGCATGGGACTTGTGGAATCGTTTTATTGTTCTCTGCAGTGGCTTCAGGCTCAGTACAAATGGGCTTTTTTGATGACCACGCGCTACTCACTAATGTGAAGTGATCCAAAGCAGTTCATATACATAAAAGCCATGAAGGAATGCTATCTCATAGTAATAAAAGATGATAAACTCTTGTCTCTGCCCTCGAGATCTGTTCCAACAAGCACGTACTGACCACTGAAAGACAAGGTGGTGGAGGCGGCGAGATGAATTTTCATTACTGCATGGGCAGCAAACTGGCCTTTTCATTGGCACGACGGTTTGTATGCTTACTTGAAATGTGAAAGATTCACATTTAAAACTGCTGTGCCTAAATTGTAACAGAGTTTTCTATTCAAATATGCTTGAGGTATTTTAAGGAAGCCTGTTATCAAACAGTAATATTTTGCACAAATATGGAGTTACTGGGGTAGGAAAGAAAAGAAAAAGAGGATTCTGCAGTCATCTATGAAAGAGCCTAATTTAAGTCCTTGACTTGGTGTATGTTCTATTATATGTAAGATTGTATAGCTTTGCCAGCTTTTTCTAGTATGCTCTATTTGCCTCAGGCGTGTGTGTGTGTATACTTATACCTCAACTCACCTTCCAACCAAGCAGATGCTCCTGAGAATATTCAGTGATTTGAAAGAGGAGGGAGAGGTTTGAAGACTGCTGAAAAAGCAGTGGCACTGAAGTGCCTAATTCCATTGGAGGCTTAGAGATATTTGCTATCGCTGAATTAACTGCTTAATCAACTTTGAAGGGTGGAACTTAGCTTCACTTCTTGGCATTTCTTCTTCACTCCGTTCTCAGCTGACCAGCCTATTCCTTAGGGATCCACAGAGAGTTTGGGAGTTTAACAGGGGACTATGGAGAAGCTAGATAGTGCAGAATTCACTGATACAACTCTGAAGTTCCTGTGTGACTGAAATGAACTCTCTTGAGTAGTTCATCCAGGTGGCATTAAGGCTGGGAATACAATATGAGTGTCTAGTTAACCAAATCCTACTACCTCTTAATTCTTCTATGTAGTCCTACTCTTAATTTGTACAGGTTGGGCAGTCGTTTAAAAAAAAAAAAATTATAATCTTGATTTGCTTAATTTTTTTTCCTGTTTCTTTGGGGTTTCCTTATACTTTTGCACCGTATAGAAGAAAAAAAATCCCTTTGAAAAGCTATTTTTCTAGTCTCTGGCCAATATTCAACCCAGTCTTCTGAAAATTGTCTGAGTGTTGAAATTTCATTTGAAAAATATTTCTGCTTAATTTCCACAGTTCCTTTTTTTCTAGGAAAGAAAGTATCTGTATAAAGAAGGCTATATTATAAGTGACTGGGGAAGAAGGTGTTTGTCTATTGAAACTGTATGCGTGACTGAAAATGGTAGTAATTTTCCATCAGGGAAAGACAAGGATTTTCTGCATTTGTGCTTTCTCTGTGCTCAAGGTCACCCGTGTATAATACTGATGTTAGCACTTTTGGCATCTGACTACTTGCTATGTACACGTCTGGTCCTGAGGGATGAATTAATTATATGCGCCTTTACCAGTCTTGAAAGCAGTCTAGTGAAGCCACTTAACCATCTTCTGAACAAAAAAAAAAAAAAAAGAAATTTGGAAATTCCAAACTGCAAAGTTAGTTGAAATCAAATAATCACGACAAGAGGAAATAGCCTCAAGTTATGCCAGGGGAGGTTTAGGATGGATATTAAGAAAAAATCTTCACCAAAAGGGTTATCAAGCAATGGAACAGGCTGCGCAGGGAAGTGGTTGAATCGCTGTTCCTGGAGGTATTTAAAAGACAGGTAGACATGGTGCTGAGGGACATGGTTTACTGGTGGACTTAGCAGTGTTAGGTTGATGGTTGGACTCGATGATCTTAAAGGTCCTTTCCAGCCTAGATGATAGTATGATCCTGAAAAACTGGGGTCCTGTAATTGCTGCTAGGACCATAGACTTTGCCTGGTTTTAGGTGGTGTTGTCTCTCCTCAGAGACTCTACAAGTTCCCTTTTCCACAGCATCACATGCATGATTTTCTTCACCCTGTCAGAACTGCATCCTTGCCTAAGGTTTAAAAAATTCCAATTTTATACAAATGCCTATGAAAGGGCTGAAATGCCTCGTGTTCTTTCTGTCAGTTCCGTTCAGATTTCTACATTATCCTGGATGTTTATTTGGGACTGGGAACTACTAGTGTGGATGATAAGGAGGAATTGCTCATTTCCCTTAATTAAAAAAAAAAACAACCCAAACCAAAACAAAACTGCAGAAACCCTGCAAAGGACTCGGAATCATGAGCTATGTGGCAACTTAATATAGAAACACAGGCTATAGGGAGTAATTAGACTTCCATTTTTCCATTTTATTCAGTCATATTATTATTATTGTATCTTGAGCTGTCAGTATTTAATCTCATCTCCAGCTGATAAGGGATTTTTATCCTAAATGGACCTCTGCAGAAAGAACAGTGTGGGGGGAAAAAACTAACTATTTAGTGAAAGGTCATTTCCCAAGTATGTGGGACCTTTTTTTTTTTTTTTTTTTAGTTCTTCAGTGTAGACATGCCACTTGTAAATATATCACTTCTCTTTCACTTTCTCAAAGACATCTACTCAGAATAAATCACTAAACAGAAAATTTAAAAGGACACCTTGGGATGTTTGATCTAAGAAGAAATGGCATGAAGTTGTGAAAAAACCACTGCACACTTAATGTTGATGTAGATGCCTGTGCTATATCTTTCAAGAACACGTACGTCTGTCGAGCATCTCAACCTGAGCACATTCATTATCTCTGGTGTTAATAAGTAGGAGAAGATATACCCCAAACATTCCTTACCTTAAGGATGGAAGAAAAGGAGTGAGAAACCATAAGAGAAAATATTTCAGGATGAAGTAGGTGGATGCTTACTAGTTTTTTGTCTGTTTGCCAGCAGAGAAACAATTCTTGTTAGGCAGTTCTTACCTGGCAACCACAGTGAAATGTTTGGTGGTCATTTAAGTGATTATTTCCCATTGCTTGCTGATAGATTTAAGCTTCTATGCCCTGTTCAAGGTGTCCTATTCCCATCAGTCTAACGCACTTAGAATACCATTCAGTTGAATGTACACAGGATATTCATTTCGTGGTTTTGAAAAGAGTTAGTTAAACCTTTCGCTTGCTGTTATGCAAAGGGTAATTAATTTCAAACTAGTAGTCCAGAAAACTGAAATGTGTGGAGAGATGAGTGCTTTGTTTTGAGTTGTCTCTACCTCTGTGCATATATGGCAGTCAGCAGTGAATCAGCTCTATTTTCCGCTGTAATGACTTCTGAGGGTTGGAGAAAAACAAACTTGAAAATCACCCAAATTTGAGATTGTTAGGTGAAGCCCCAAGATGATGATGATGTTATGTTATCCATAAAGGCCAATTCTGCCAGTATACCTTGCCCAAATATGCATCCTCTGAGCATTGCCGAATAGGAGATTTACAATATAAATTTGAAAGTTATTTTCAAAGTTCTTATTTGTGTCTCTTGAAAAACTTCTGTTTGCTTCTGTATTTTTCAGCTGTTCCTCTTTCTCCATCTGGTAGCACTGCAAGTCTTCATTTTGCATTTGATCACTGCAGAGAAAGGAGGGCAGCCAGTATAGCTAACTGGGGGGGCGAGGGAAGAGAAAAAGGAAAAAAAAAAAAAAAGTCTTAAGCATACTAGCTCTCTTTTGAACCTCAAAAATATTAGAGTTTTGTTTTGTTTTATTTTGTTTTTTTAAATCCACTGAAGCTAATAGGACTGACTCTACTAATCTTACTGGATTTTGAACTAGACTTCAGTATCTGCTCTTCTATTAGCCAGTAGAAAAAAAGGGAGCTGTATTTCTTAATGTGCTGCCAGCAGATGTCTCACACATTTTCTTACCAAAAGCAGGATTAATGATTTAACTCACTTTGATCACACAGTTCCAAGAAAGTGAAAGTTGATGAAATGTTTTTCATTATGTTATGGGCAAATCTTCAGTAGCTTCAGCAGCAACTATTTTGAGTCCTTCTCTGAGAGACAGGTTTATATAGTAATCAAACCAGAACAAAATTTCAGGGTTTCTTTCAGTGTTTTCATGCTCAATATGAAACTTACACTTTATTTTTTTAAGGTACATTAACTCCTCACATTAAAATTAATTTATATTTCCGGCTTTCTCGTTTTTTGTTTCTTCTTATGCCCTTCACACTGCTCATGCAAAGGGACTCTAAAATGGCCTGGAAATTATGACTTACACAAACGTAGAGGGTTTGGCAGAGTACTGTTGATGCAAATGAGGTTGGCTGTGTTCTTCTATAATAACTGCTTGCATTAATTATCCCTTCTACTATCAAAGGAACACTCTGAATTACGCTGTATTTTACGCTTTTTGGCATTACACAGAAATTGCTCCTAAAAGCCTTGAAGATACTGTTCTGCTGTGCTACATCAGCTCTTTTCCCAGGCTTAGTGCTCATGCTGTATACCTGAAGTCTGTGCAGACTGCAGTCTATTTAGTTCACTTAGCCATGGATCCAGAGGATCGTTAAGAAAAATACATGTACTCCTTGAAAAATTCTTTTTAGCCCGATTAGTCTAATTTCAGAGACGTAACACAACAGTAACAGTAGACCAAAAAAAGTTGAAGTGTTATATCTGTTCATGTGAGGTACAAGAGTGATGGTACCAAATTGAGAAGTGCTTCTGTTTTCTATAGAAACAAGAGATCTGTCTCCAGAAAGAGAGAAGCTGTGAAGGTGCTTTCATGCTATAATAGCAGTTGCAGAGAGTGGCAGAGTTACTATCCTGCGTTTAGACCCAATGAGCTGCTGTATACCTGGAAAAATACAAGTTGTGTAACATAACCCAGCTGTCCTTATGCATGAGAATGCTGGTGCCAAAATAATAATTAATTACTCAAAATATATTGTATTTGCTTGCTATTCTCTATAAAGGGAGAAAATAACTGGGAGGATGCATCCCCAACAGTTGGAGGTGCAGCTCTTTAGATAAGCAGATAGAGAGATACCTTTCAAAGCATTTCACGACTAATCATTTTAGTTGTCTCACGTACATCCCAAATTGAGTTCAATGTTTCTAAAAACGGAAAAGCAAAGGCCTGGAACAGGGACCAAAAAAAAAAAAGTGAGCAGGAAGAGGGAAATAACAGCATCTGTAACAAATAAAACATAAGAATGCAATTCCATTGGTTTTGCTTGTATATTATGTGCCCTTCTGTCATGTATTTATTTACACTGTAAATTCTGTACTGTGAGCTTGATAAGTAATAACAATGTGACCTGAAGCAGGCATGGAGAAGGTGAATGGAGTATAGGCCATTATTCTGCAGTAAGTACACTTGCCCTTCTAAAGCAAGAACAATCTAAAAAGACCACAAAAGCCAACAGGAGTAGTAAGGATACCAGTAATGGTTCAGACAGTGGGTCCTTTATTCCTCAAGGGCAACAGAGAGCAGTCTAAACTAAATATGTAATTCAATCATTGCCTCTTAAAGTGTGCAACAGAAATTCTGGGTGCTTGTCTCATCCTTCTCTCATAAGGCTATTTTTACGTGTGCCACCAATGTAGTAAATCAGTTGGGGATTAAGTTTTTAGGACCATGGGACTTTGACACTGAGCTTTAAAATCTTAGCCTTTGGTAAATATCTGTTTCTGGATGGAAATGTGCTGACCTGCCTTGAAACGCGAACATTTGTGAATGCAGCACCATCGACAGTTTAGAAAATAATTGTCCTTGGTTTTATGAGGCAGGATTGAAAGATTAAATGAAGACAGAGGAATGATATGCAACTTTAAGCCTTTCCTTCATTCTACAGCAATATTTTATTCAACTGGGAACAGTAGCTTCAGAGTTCGTTCAAGTCCATTTTACAAATCCTACAGAGGTCTCTTTTGCCCCTTTTGTAATTTTACAGCATTGTTTAATGAGTAGGTTATGTATAATCATTACCTGTGTTTTTTACTTCCCATAGTATTTCAGCACTCACATCTACAATACATCAATGTTCATGAATTCTTATTAACCAAAGAAATTCCTTTAAAACTATAAACACTTTCAGTTGCAAGACTAAAAAAAAATTAAAAACCCACACCACCCAAACAAATTCCAAAAATACCCCTCCCTAAAAGCTGTAAGTTTGGGTGTCTCCAGTTAAAACAGCTCATGCAAGAAAATACTAAATACTTCTAGTTCAGCTGTTTCACAACTTTGTGATAGTTTGTAGGATAGCGGCATGTAGTTGCACCTACCGTATCCATGTGAGAAGCACAGTGTGTCAGTCACCTAGTGCGGTCCCTTGAATTTTCTTAGAATCACGGAATGGTTTAGGATGGAATGGACCTTAAAGCTCTCTGCTATGGGCAGGACACCTCCCACCAGCCCAGGTTGCTCAAAGCCACATCCAACCTGGCCTTGAACACCTCCAGGGATGGGGCAGCCACAGCTTCTCAGGGCAACCTGGGCCAAGGGATCACCACTCTCACAGTCAAGAATTTCTTCCTGATATCTAATCTAAATCTACTCTTTTCCAGTTCAAAGCCATTACCCCTCGACTTACCGCTACATGCCCTTGTAAAATGCGCATATTCTGCCTTCGTGAGGGTTATGGACTTAACTTGCATTTTGTGATTTGCCCTTGAAGCCATTTCCAATGTGCTACAAGAGTTGCTCTCCCCGTCCCCACCCTATGCTTCACAGCGTGAGAACTATGTTGTGGAGCAGACACAGAGCATCTTGTGTCTTGGTGTGATTTCTAATAAATTATCTCCAGGAGGAGTAATTTGTCATAAGCATATCCTCAGGTTTACATGAATGAAATCAAGTATTTGTCTTATTCCCATCGCTGCTTTGCTGGTTTTCATCCCCAAAAGCAGAGCTGGGTGTCTAGGCATGCACTGTTGCTCTGCTTCCAGCCCCACGTTTTCTTTGAGCTTCAGTGATGCTTAAATGTTTGGTCTTGGGTAACTTGATTAATCGAAATGTATTAGAATGCTTACTAATTTTTGAAAAATATGCTGAAATCTCTGAGTTTGAGAGGGATTATTATGGCAACAAGCAGGATTATCGTGGCAGAATGATCCACAGGCACGGTCACATCTCCAGGACCTCCATGTCCCTGGGGAAGTGTTTGACACTCCTTGGCTGGTTGGAATATTTTTAGAAGTAATCAGGAACCTAGATTTTTGGGCAATATGTGATTGTGTTGATAAACACCTGACCTCCCTGCCCCAGGGGCTGAGCTGGGGCAGACGGCTCCTGGCTGGGTCTGAACGCAGGCAGAGCAAAATCAGGCAGGTTCACGATAAAAGCTTGGAGATGGGTGCAGTCGATGTTGTAAATCAAAAGAAATTCAACTGGTCTGGCAAACAGGATTGCGCTTCTGCTAATGATGCTTTATTACGTTCGGAAAAAGAGATGAGGATCTGATAGGGTCTAATTAGGGGAAAAGGTAATATAATTTCTAAATGCTGCCTTCGCTGTATCGCTTCACAGATGTTTTCCGGGGTGGTTTCCAGGTAACTACTGAAATCATAATATAACTGTTGGATACTGATTACGTATATTCTTTAATTATCCGTTGTTTATATAGCACCAAGGGCTTACACTATGCTATACTATACAAATATGATTATAAAATATAGGATGGGAAGAGATGAAGTCATATCCCTTACAAAAGATAAACAAGCTTAAATTTTATCTTTAAAATTAGTACAGATTTTGTCTTTACCTTTCACATCTTTCCAGAGGCAGAATTTTGTTGTAACAATGCAGTTCTTATTGAAGTACAAAATTACAAATTTTTGCAATTTTCAACTCCAATTCAACATCCCCTACCTCCCTTTATTTGAAATTTATTTGAAAATCCATCATGGATATTATTTTACTGAGTGAAATGGGAAGGAAAGATTCTGAATAAAATAACATTCATCATAAAAATGCGCTAAAGTTTTATGACAAGATCTTTAAAGGCACAAATGCTGTTAGGTTTATAACACCATTAATTTAGGATAGAATCATAAGCATCTATTAGGCTCCTGTTTCTTCTGCAGGCTTTCCATTATCTGGGGCCATTTTAGATTATAAATTGTAATTTAAAAAAATCCAACGTTTCAATTGTGTTATTAAAAGACACTTTCCCTTCTGAGTCTTCTCAGACTCTTTTGTTACTTAGATGACAATCTCCATAGAATTTCTCACTTAAAAAATCCTATCAAAATATATCAATTCAAAGAAATGATTTTTGATAGAGTCTTCCTCCAGGGGACTTCCTCCAATATAAAAGCAGCAAATCTTATCTTAGTTCTCTTCAGGAACCACAGTTTTAAATAAATTTTTTTAAAAATTAAATTTGATATGTTATTGACTTGCGAGACTTAGGTCATGTATTTTTCTTAAAAGCAATCCATTTCCAACTTGGAAGAAAAAGGTAAGAAAGAAAATGTTAGTGCAAGTTAATAGTTGAAATACTCTTTTGTAGATCTTAGTTATTTAAATATTGCATAAATATTTAAATATGAAGTGTAATAGATATTGAAGCTCAGAAATTTAGGGTGGCATTTTAAGATAACAAAATTTGCAAACCCAACAAAGCGGGGAAGTGTTCTGAAGCGAAGCATTTTAGCCAGCTTTGCTCTCCAGTCGTGTTAGTAAGAGCATTGAGAAGTCCATCAACATCTAAGGTTCTCTTGAAGCCCAAAAGTTTAAATATAAGAAAAATGAGAGTTTGAGATGCACATCTTAGACCCACTGGAATCCAGGGCAATTTTATCACTGGTTTCAGTACAGATAGTGATTGCCTTCAGACATATGTGTGGTCCACATTGGCCGCACAGGGTAGTCATACACAACAGTACAAAGGGTCAAATCTGCTTCTTGCATGTGTGATATTCTGCATTTACTATTATCCAACATATACAAACCATTTCATATCTGAAAAAAAAAAAAAGGATGGTCACAGAGACCTTACAGGCTAACAGGATAAATTATAGTTCACTGGGTATATGATTCAACAGTTGAAGGATTAGAAGATTGTTCAGCTGAGGCTTTGTTGGAATTTAGTGTCTCTTCCAGCTGTTGTTTGGCAAAGAACGTTGTTACTGTTTGTGTTCTGTAGATCCGAAGGTGGAAATCCACCCTACAACCCCCCAAAATGGGCACCTTACTGTAGTTTGAATGACTACAAAATTTCTTCAGGTTTCTTTCAAGTCACGGGAGCATTTTATTTAAAAAAATAATTAACAAATTAAACGATTTCTAGTATCTGATGATGCTATTCTGGAAATTTGGGGTTGGATGTACTAAAACTGCTTTTTAGAGAAGCAGAATGATATTGCAAGCTCTATTATGGGAGGGTTTATGAAGAAAAGACTTTTAATTAGCTGGTGTTAAATCTAGATAATTCACATCTAAGTTTTGAAACAATTGGCTGCAGATCTGTCTATACTGTTAACATTTATTTGAATAGGTTTTGAAAAACTTAGAATGTTTCAGAGCAATCTTTAAGAAACTGAGCTAACACAGGTATTTTAAGGCTGCCAGTCCTACGTAAATAATAGAATTATTGATATTGACTTGTATAAACGAGAAAATAAAGAAGGAATAGAGGAACCTGGAGAAGTAGTTCTTACAAAACTGACTTGGTATCTTTATGTGTAAGTAAAAGATTGGTGATAAAAGATGATAATGGTAAAGTAATATGCTTAGAAACCAGATATAATTTTAATTTTTAAAAATAGTGCAATATAAGACCACTATGGAATCTATTTCAAATTAATTCCAATAACTACTAATTTTGGAATTTGAGTGACAAATGACAGCCAAAAGTTTATGGTGCTAGTTTCTCTGGATTTGGTGATTGTCCCTGTAGTTGTATTGGAGGTATTTGCATGCTTACGGAATGCGAGGATGGAAAATATACTTTATCTTATAGTGCAATTTTGCATGTGTATATAAAGAGCTTGAAACAAAACATTTCCTTAATGCAGCAAGAAGAATTTAAAAATAACAACAAAATCTCAAATGAAACATATTTCAGGAAAAATCAAGGTATTGTACTTAGAGATACTGCATAAAGAAGGAGAAAAGAACTGTTTTTTCCCCCCCATTTTTACCTATTTATAGAATTTCTCTTTCACCTCTAGATACTGTAAATCTGTATGTACGTGGTAGGGAGTGGGGAAGGTGTAGATATGGTTGTCTTGTTCAGTCACCTTTAGTTGGTAAATCTCCTGATTAAATCCTCCACTTTGAATCCTTCATTTCAGTCTGCGTAGGAGATGCAACTATGAAAATATTTCCTGTCTATTTCCAAGTCTCCTGTATTTCCCTTGTGTGTCATAATTAAAAGTACCATTCTTTTGAATGCATCAGTGTCTGTAGGGAACTTGAGAACTGCCTGCTCATGTCTTAAAATATCTATATTGCCATGAAAATGAGCACAACCATGTTTTGCTTTATTCCTATAGTTAGGCGAACTACAGATTTGCTTTATTCCTATAGTTAGGCGAACTCTAGATATCTAATTAGCGAACATTAATTGACTAAATCCAATTTCACTTCTAGTAACTATATCTTCCTCAGGTCTGAAACAGCAATCTCGACATCTGTGCCACATATTAAGAATGTATTTTTTGTTTGTTTTGATGCAAGAAGTCATACAAAGCAGTGTATCTTTTCTGTCCAATTATCAATATTTTCTTATGTTCAAAATGATTGTAAATGGTAGGATTAATAAAATTGAGAATCTGGAAAGTTGTGTTCATTTTAAATTGTCCAAGGCAACAAAAATATGAGCCTGTTTTTAAAACCATTTGGAAAAGTTAAAGGCAACTGAATTATTGTAAAGACCTAGTTGTGTTGCCTAGAAGTAGGTGAAGTTATAACTGGTAAATTAAAAAAAACCCTGAAATTGTTACAATTTCAAATGTTACGTAGCCCGTACCCCAGGCACTAGACAACGCTGACATTTATCTCGCCCTTTAAGACCAGAGTTGTCCTTTTATATTTTTTATTAGTCTCACATTTCAAATTATGGCAAGTTTAAAAAATGAAACAAATTTATTCAAAGCTTTTTGTGTAACAACTGGGGCCCAGTGCATGGAACTAGCATGGGGGGGTGCTGGCACTTAAGCCAAATAAAACTATTTGATCCATGTTAATTCATGAGCTTGTCATCGACTAATTACAGAGGACTGCAGTGATTGTAAATCATAGGGTGCTATGTGTAAATTGAATTTCACAACTAACTCAAGAATTGCCCCCCTATCAAATTGTAAAGAGAGAAAAGAAGGGGAAATACAAAAAGGTAATAATAACATTTATGGTAGGGCTAACATATTAAATATTGCTGCCTCTCAGAGGTCATTAATGAAAATGGAGACATTTTCAACAGTACCCATGTCACTGACAGTGTTGTAGTGAACAGAATGCTTTTTTGCATGCTCATATAGACAGCTAAGGAAAAAGTCCACTTAATTCTTGAGCACGCTGCAGGTTTCCAAAATCACTGTGCCAGTAATGGTCGGATCCTTGCCACACACAAAAGGCAGCTGCGTTTTAAGCATCTCACTCTTCACGGCTGTCTGCTTTCCCAGCGATCTTTATCTCTCATAATCCTGAAACAGGACATTTTCTGCCTATCATCCTTTAAATTATAGCCCCGAAGGTATAAAAGCTATGCTTTTCAGATGTAAAGCCATAAAAGGGAATTTAATGTCCATGTCCTATTGCCAATTTCTTTACGCCAGATTTGCCAACTACTTTCTCAAATGGTCTTCATTATTAACTGCACAAACTTTTGTTTCAGTCCACAAATTAAGGTTATTTTTCCCTGAAACTAGATACAGTGGAAAAAAAAAAAAAAAAAAGAGGGGATCAGGAAAGAAGGGAAGAATATCATAGGAAAAAAGCAACAAAAATGCCTGCTGATCCTCCCCGGACAGGTGGTGTTTTTTGAAGAATCTATTATTTGAAATTATTTGCAGAATTTTCTAGAACCTTTCAGAAGACTAAATTCACATAAAATATTCTTCTTTCTTTGAAAACTAATTTGAAAGGATTAACTTGTGGGTTTGTTGGTTTGGTTTGTTTTGTTTTGGTTTTTTTTTGGGGGGGGGGAGTATGCTGCCAGCATGCTCGCTGTCTTTTCTCCAGTAAGTGCTTTTGCCAGCGTATGACTTCGTATACTGTTGTTTTGCAAGTGAAATATTTGCATTGCCTCTTAAGATCTTCAGATTTTTGTTAGCTGTGGGATGAAGTGGGACAAATTCAACTTCGAATCAAATATGCGGCTTTCAATTAATTGTTGAATCGTCAGATCTTTGGGTCAGCTCTTTTGCCTAATCTCTTTGTGAGGCTTTTAATGCTGTCATTCCCTGGAAAATGACAAGAATTCATATGGGATTTATTGGCGTAAGCCAGCTGCTGCCGTCTGATGCTAGTGCTGCGATCTGTCAATCGCAGGTAAAGTAATTCAGCAAATTGTGTCATGCTTTGGATGGATTATTTAGGGGCTGTCCATAACTATAAAAATCAAATCTTATGATTGCTTAATTGATTGGTTATTGGACCTTTTAGGAAGAGTATGTGATGCCTTTTTGAGAAGAGGTGTAGTTCTCTTAACAGACCGTTTTTTATTTTCTTCGGCTAAAGTGGGTATTAGTTCACACTAAGTATAACCAGATGTACTCGTCACTGTCAAGAGCGTTCTGACATTACATTAAGGAGTTTTCACAAATACCTTGCTAAAAATGTAAGCTATAATCTTGGATGTATTTTTTCCGTATCAAACAATATAAAACATCTGGGTGAGAAATTCTCTGCTGTTATTGACAAAGCTAAACTTGTGCTGCGTGAACTGAATGGAATATTCATACTTTAAAGTGGTTTCTGATAATTTGTGAAGTGCTGCAGGACTTGATATAAAATTCCACATTAAGTAGTACAGTATTTCGGCTAAATGATAGATTGTCACAAGAACTATATGCTTATATATACACACATAGTGTTAATGGTTTTTAATAAATTCGGTGTTTTAAAGTTACCTCTAAGGCCTTTTCACAAATGAGTTTTATAGTGTTTCAACTTTTCTGAGCCATACAGGGAATAGTACTGATCAATGTTTAATATCATGGTCCCATGTACAATTTATGTTGTCAAACAGTAGTTTTTAATTTTCATTCATTTTTCTGCTTAATGGATAAATCGTAGGAACTCTACAGAAGGATCTGACTGTCTCGGCTTAGGCTCACTTGTTCTGAAAGAATAAAAATCCAGCGTTTCTTAGAGTATTTGGTCATTTCAACACTCGATTTATAACCATGTCTACACAACAAAAAAATCACAGAAGCTTTTTACATTCAAATTATAAGTAGCACTTTCTATTAAAGGGACAGTTTTACTAAAAAAACTTTCTGAAGGCAAACAAAAATGGTCAGCCACTTACTGAGTCACAGAGAATGATCCTTAATCAATTATCATTGCCAAACTAACAGTAAAGAGAAAGCTGGACGAATTGTACAGAAAGTTTCCTATGAAATTCTCAATCCAAATCCATTCAGAACTTGTAATATCTCAACCCACGTCTGAAATTCACATTCTGATCTCGCCACCGGAAATTTTGTTTTATCTCCATCTGAAGAGTGGATATGGAGTTGCAATACTGAATAGCTTAGAGCTCTCTGGGCATGTCTAGCTCCTGAGCAAAATCCTTTCCTCTTACTTTGCATTTTACTGAATCGAGATTGGAATTGCTTTTATCTCAAGTCAGTTTCTTTTTGTATTTAAAAGCTGGCAGAAGTGTGTTGCATGTGGAGTCTTACCCTAACAGGAGATCCGTCTCATACAGATTATGCCTATAGACAGAAAGTTAAACGCATTTTTAAATTGCGTTTCAAAAAGGAAACTGTGTCTCTTCTGCACAGAGTGCTGACATGGGCTTTTTAAAATGAAGATTTTTGAAGATCATGTCGAAGCTGTGGCTGCGGTGGTTGCATGCCCTACTGCTTTCACCCAGTTGAATGCTGTCACAGGGAAAGACAGAAGCACACACATACATACCTCTAAAAGAATTCCAAATATTTTAAATAATAGGAAGGAACGCTTTATGCTAGATGAGTTATGCCGTTGCCAGATTAGACTATGAGGATCTCCGGAAAGGTTTTGGAAGACCTAACTAGTGGAAAACACGGTTACCTTGAAAGGCTGGAGAGCCAAAGTGGTTTGTCATCAGCAGAGAGTTCGTTCTTACCTTGAGGGAAGTGCCGGCTTTTTCTGGCCTGTAACACTGCAAATGTACCTTGACAGTAGCTTAACTTTGAAAAAGCTTGTTGTATTATGTTTTATTAGTAATAAATGATATGCAGATAACTTTGCTGTGGTCACTCCCCTGACCAGCGTTCTTGGCACTGGTGCACGGCTAGATGCTGTCAGGGGAAGGGCCTTTGATTAAGATTATTTTTTTTCTACAAGAACCCTTTCCCCCACTGTTGCAATTTGTCAGAGGCAAAGTTTGACCAGTTCCAGGATACCAAATAACCAGATAACCAATAACCAAATACCAGCTCACTTTGGCTTTTTCTGGGCAACCGGGTCTATTGTCAATGCGATGGATGTTTAACTAGCTGGAAATTGCTGATAATTATGGATGAAAGGTAGAGAAGGATCGATTTTAATGGACAGATTATTAACGTTGTTTGTTTTAAGGCAGTTTATCCCTCTACCTGTGAGCTATGCATAGATTAAAAAAAGAAATACCTTGGAGAAATCCTGTATGACTCAGCTTTTATTCATATGTATATACTTAAGGTTGAAATAACAATAACCGTATGGAAGTCTTTCCTCAAATGACTGGGATGTTCTCTATCTCTCAGCCAATGCTTGCCAATGCAAGCAGGATTAGAACAGTCACAGAGAGCATTTTTAGCAAAGCTATGAATTTAGAAGCTGTAGTATTGCCCAGGAGGTATGCAAATAACTGTATAGTCTTGATATGCATGTGAACACAGTGCCTGCATGTTCTTTTTCTCTGTAAAGCATTAATTTTTATTGTCGCAGTCCAGTCAAAGGTTTCATTATCAATATTAGGATTTTCCTTTCTGTAGAAATGGCTATGGAAAAAGTTTATAAAGGAGGAGAAATATGTGCATCTATTGCATATTGCAAAGATAACCAAAGGGAGCCATGCTAACTAAAAGTGCATGTTGAGATGTCTGTTGCAATCAATAATTAGGCCTTTTTAGAATATTTTCGCCAATGCTGTGCAATGAAAATTAACACTCTCAATTTTTACCTGGCACTACAGTACAGTTTGCCCATTGAATTAATTTGCTAGTAGTATTAATTCTATGGTGTCTAATATGGTACAGGATTGGGACATGAAAGGTTTTGGTTGCGTGATAGGAGGAGAGAGCTAGAAAAAGATCAAGAGCGAAGAATGATGAAAGGGTGGATGCTCAAAGCTTGCCAAAGGAAATACAAATCTGATTTGTTTCTTGTCATATTAAAAAAAAGACCATTTAGTAAAATGGTACATTAGGAGCTCCTCAGCTTGTTCCTCAGTAGAGATCTCATTAAGCCAAACAAATTGTTCTTAAAAGCTCTGCACATGAGAGCAGATGTCTCAAGATGCAACTGCAATAGTTTATATTTGTATTAAGGGTATTAAAAATATGAAAGATTTTTTTAAATGGGTGGTTGTAATGTTTAAAAGCCATCAATTAAACTAAATAATATTTAAAAGAAAAAGATATTGGGATCAAAATGTTCCCCGCTGGATCACGCTTCTTAATAACCAGTTAATGCCAATTTCTTAAGTGGCACCAAGCAAAAGTTGAGTTACCACTCTTATCTACCCAAAAATCAAATGAGATGTAAATCTTTAAACTGTTGATAAAGTTGTTGGTAAGTAAGGTTGTTCTAAGAACTGTGCTGTGAGTTGGGGGTCTGGGAGGCTTGGGTCAGTTCTTTGCTCTGACTTCCTGTGAACCTACGCTATGGTGGTGTGGTCTTCTGCAGAGACCCAGGCTTACGTCATGCTTTGCCCAAAAGCATGGGCTTTTGGCCATGCTATGATTACTATAAGGAATTGTATTAATCTGGCATTCTGCTCCAAATACTATATGCTCTTCAGTGATGTAATTCTGGGGAACTGTATACTTCCCAGCCTGGAAGTGGTTTGTCTGGACGGTTTGCGGCTTTGGAAAAGTGGACAGGTTCACCTGCAGTAGAGTTGGTAAGCACGCACTTAACTTCTCTGTGTAGCTTGTTCTCCATATATTGCTATTATGGATAATTGTACTTTCCCACTGCTGTATTTTACAGATAAGCACATTAGTTGTGACGTACAGGGGAAGGGAAAGCATAAACATTCGTTTACTAATTTGCTAAAGCACATCCGAGGAGATTATACAAAACACATGCATTTCTAAAAGCCTAGGGTTTCTTAATTAATTCATCTAATCTCTTAACAAACTAGAACTAATTTAGTATTTATTAAATTTTTAGAACATCTGTTTAGTCTGTTTAGAAACATAAAGGATAGAAAATATTTTGTAGGTTCAAAGATACCAATTTGAAAATGAGGTTTCTAAAAGGCTGCTGTGTTCTTTTAAGTGCTGTAATATTTGAGCCAGGTACCTACAAGATGGCAGAAGAGCAGGTACATATGTTGCAGGGAAATTTTTAAGTTCTAGTCCTAATCTCACTGACGTCAGTGGTAATATTGCTGCTGACTTCAGTGGGAACAGGTATTCATTTTGAAAGCATCTATAATATGCGAACTTTATGCAAGTGTATAGTTCTATTGAACTCAAAACCAGTTTTATATTTAGCCTTTAAAAAGTATTTGGATTCTGCTTACATGAGCTGGCCTCTAGACTATGCGCCCCTTAGTACTAGGGGCCATGACTTTTGTGTTTTATTCAGCAGCAAGCACTCTACTTGATGCTGAAGTTTCCACTAACAAGTGGAAACACTTCAAAATGTATTCAAGGTAGAAACAGCGTTTGCATTTTTTGCTAAACTTGAACTTCAATCTTTTCTGTTGATTGATTTGTATTGTTATAGACTACTTACATTTGTCAATCCTGTTTTTAAAATGAGAAAAGTAATACACTAAAAGAATATTTTACTAGGCTATGCAGTGATTTATTTTTTTTTCTTTTTCTTAAAAGAAAATGCTGCTAATTCTCTCTTCTTTGCTGTCAGTCACCTACAGGTTAGAAGCACCTTTGAGCATCAAAACTCATTTTGAGAAACTTAATTGCTTTTTCTATACAACTCTTTCTCCTTTTCTCTTCCAGCAGAAAGCCCTAACTCTAAACATATGAAATGAAATGATTTGTTAGAGGTCCTGCTTCCCCCATGTTTATGAAGTTATAGACAAAATCTCGAGTAAATCTGTAGTTCTGGACAGAGAAAGAAGCAGTATGGCAGGAGTCATAGTATTTGTCATAGTATGGTTTGCTGATGCATGTTTTGATCTTTCTCTTGGCTTTCAGCTTTATCTTTGCTCTCATGAATGTCATTTCCATTAATCTCTCCTTAACAAGCGAACTAAGAGAAGGCTTTTGCAGCCATGGCCTGCCTATTGCAAGCAGTATGATCAGGTCAGTAAGAACTCATCTACGATCTATGCCAGGCAACTCTCCTCTCTCAGCATAGCCAGTACCGTTTGGTGAGAAATACACTCAAAAGTATATAAAGAGATGTCATTTTCAGTGGTGTAGATCTCAACTTCTTGTCAAGTATTGCAGAAAATACTGGACACATTTACCCATCAGTTTTAACAAGCCATCAAAATCTGTTTGGAATAAGCCCTGTGCTCCTACTGTAACTCGTGACTAATTATATACTGTAATTCATTCCAAGTTACCAAGATTTGAAAGGTCAGTCATTTGTTGCAGAGACATAATGCTACTCAGAAAATACACAAGAGTTACAGTAGCAAATGCTATTCCCAGGTAGGATATATCGTCAGCGACGCTGTTGGATAAATAAGGCTTGCTTACCAGTCTTTGAAAACATTTTCAAAAGATACCTCTCTAGAATAGGTCAAGATGCTTTTCTATTTCTTCGTGAACTTCTGTATGTTCAGATGGATTTATGGTTATATTTAAATGCATACATTGTGTTTCAAATGAGATAAAATTTGTAAGATCATCTTCTTGTATGCGTAGGGGTGCGCTTTTTTAAAAAAAAGACAAGACCTGCGGTCCTTGCTCACCTGAGCATTGACTTTCATTCTTGGTTATATTTAGACATAGAAGCTTCACAGGTTTGGAAGCAAAGAGGAGTTAACTCTGTAAAAAAAGTTCAAAATTTAGCTGCCCGGTCTGTTAGGCATGAAAGCAGAAACTTGCCTGGGAATAGCTTATTCAAGGTAGATAAAATCTGGCTTTGAAAGCATCACCCTAGATAATATTCCACCTTAGCTGCATATATAATAGCTGCTGTCTAAAAAAAAAAATAATTTCTCAACTACAGCAGTATTTGGGAGAAGAACAATTTTCCTACACATTCTTTGGGAAGAGAAGCACACATCTGTGAAGCAATCACTATATTTGATCCTGTCAGTTTTAATACACTCTCTTATTCTTTTTTTGTTGTTGTTGTTCGTTTGCCCCAAATCCATCTCTCTAAGTCTTGTGGTGTTCTGAAGACCCTTTTCTCCTTCATCTGTATTTAAGTCCAGCTGCGCTATTTGACACATGTATTTCTAGGTAAATCTTTCAATAGTATCTTTCTGGGGGGAAAAAAAAACCCTGCATGTGGGTGAACTTGCTGTGTGTGAGTGTATGGCTGCTGCAATCCCCCACCCATCGCCTGGTAATTTGTAGGTGAAAATACCAGCAAGCCTCAGCTTTAGGCAGAAACATGACATCATTGTACATACAGTATCCCTTTTCTTTTCAACCAAAGCTGAATCATACATCAGTGACTGTCTGTAGTGTACAGAAAGCGTTTCTGTGTAATATTTTTATACTGATTTTTGTTCTCGTTCTAATATATTCAGATTGAATGTACTCTGACTAAGTTTCAAACGAGAAAACACTAGGAAACTTCACAAATAATCAAAACAATATAAAGAGCAGAACTGAAAGGAACAAAAAGTTCCTGAGGCGTTTTAAGTATTTTTCTAGAAAGTTAATATCCATAAAATGCTGTCAGTCTAAATGCAGAAGTTTTATTCCAGTCAGTAAGACAGGATAAGTGTAGTGTTGGTGAAATGAATCCTTTGATACTGTTACAGACATGACCGCTAATTCTTTTCATCGTGGTATGCCTAAAGTTAATCTTTGAAAAATACTCATTTTCAGTTGTAACGCAAGATTTTACAGCTGTGATGTGTATTTTTCAGTAAAGTTTGTCTTTAGCAGAGTCTACTGTCTGCAGGAAATGCTACTCCTTGCAATTGCTGCTCGTGTGGTTTTGTATCCAAGACACATTGCAAGGTTCCAAAATAATACGATGGCCAAAGTGAATATTCCAACACTTGCTTTTCATTAGGAGCAATTTTGAAGCCTATGAGGGCTTAATGCCAATGGCATAAATCATTTGTTGATATAAATTGATAAAACTCAATTCAAACTGAGTGATTCATGTTCACTCACACCAAGAATAATTGGATCCAATGTAAATTGTACTTGTGCTAAAAATCTAAATTCTAACATCCAAATTACAATGACCTTTGAGAGAATTTACATCTTTGTTATTCCCAGCTGAGCTTTATTGTATTTCTGATAAATTACTTCTCTCAAACATACATGAGTGGTCATGTGTTTTGCTTAGGCTAATATTTCATAAACTGTCCAAGTGACCACAGACCTTGTAGGAGGTAGAGTAAATAAACCAAGCTGTTACTTCTAACACTGTCCCAAACTTTATTATGCTTTTTGGGGCTAAGCTCCTGAGTGCTTGTCATTGGCTTGCAGATGTAAAACCATGATTCAGTCATTAACCTAGTGTTTGCATGTGGCAGTTATTATAATACAATATATATAATAACGTGAAGGATCTGTTAAACTGGCAGAGCAAGGAGATCTACAGGAGGACTTCATGCTCATGCAACAAAAATTAATTGCCAGATGAGAAGCAGTGTTACAGAATCGCTATGAAGTGACATAGGGGCACAGCATTGATCTGGGGATGGTGTCGCAACAATGCCCTCGCATGTACGTGCTTAATTTAATTAGAATTTCGATACACACTTTGAGGAAAATGGGTGCAGTGTTGGATTCCTACCACCACTTCTTAACTGGTAAACTGGATTGGCTAACAGGACACTACGTGTAATGTAATCATGTATTTAATTAATTTGGTAGCTGTAGACAGAGCTAACATTTTGCCATTATTGTTCCACCTTGCTTGAGGTTGTGGAATATATTTTAATTGATTTGTTTCATTTCAAGGTTTCATCAGAAACCTTTTGAGTATGTTACTACTGGCTTAATGTTACTTAGAAAACGTGATTGGCACTTTTGTTTCCTGATTTTATTGGAAGAGAAGCTTGTATCCTTCCCACTAGTAAGAAAACATTTGAAGACTCTTTAAAATAGAATACGTGGTCTTCCTTTCAATAAGGCTAAATGCCTGCCTCCGGATCTTCACCTTTGCTGTACCAAGAGCTTCACATATGCAATAACGTGTGTGGAAATAGCACCATCTCCAGTGATGCCACAGGGCCTGCTTGCCTCCAGCACTTACAGTCTTAGTTTTGAACTGGCCAAGAATTTGTTGAAACTAAAACGAAAGAAAAGGGTGGAAAGAAAAGGGAAGGAAGTTTTTGTAATCGGAAGATTCTGGATTTGTCAGAACAGCGTGTTTGCAATCTGCAGTATGAAAGACATTGGTGGGTATATTTTCATTTGATTAAGTATGTGTTTTGAAATGTTAAGTAACTTTAAGAAAAAGAGGGGTATGTTTACAATGGTTGAATTTGAACTGAAAATTTTCAAATGACTCAGTGTATGAGAGTTTAGCCTGCAATAGTTTTTGAGACTTTCAACTTTCTGTACACACAGAAAGTGGGAAAAAACAGCATATATCTTGTTTAGAGACAACAAAAATATTTTTCTTCCTACGGTAATGCAGTATCTAAATGCCGGGAATCATCTGCGTGGGTCTGATCTCTCCATCACATCTTGTTTATTACAATAAGATAAGCAATGGAGTTGAGCTTTCTAACCTTTCCAAAAATGAAGCCACGTTTTTTTTAGAAACAATTGCCTCCTCTGTATGTACCCATCACTATCAGATAGTGAACAAATAAAAGTGCACACCGGAAATGAAAGGAGGCAAACGACAGAAGTGTGAGATATCAAAGTATTTGATAGTCCATCAACAAAAAGTGTAACATTTAAGAAGTAACTGAAAGTTTGCCATACAAACGAATACTAAGTGAGAAATAGCTTTTATGCTGACTTAGAATATAGGAAAATTAGTCTGGAGGCTTGAATGTTATTTGTGGCTGAACTGTTGAATTATATGGAGATGAATGATTTATTTGGATTTCAATTTTGTTTGTTTCTTCTCTCACCGTTAGCCGCGTATATTCAGATGGTTGCTGAGGAAGAACTATATCTTAATTTGTGTTTTCCTGCAGAGTGACTAGTACATCTGAGTCTTGAGCTCAGTGTAGGAGTTCCATGGAGCATAGAATGGTTTAGGTTGGAAGGAACCTTAAAGATAGTTTAGTTCCAGCCTCTCTACCAGGGGCAGGGACACCTTCCACTAGACCAGGTTGCTCACAACTATCACACAGTAGTAAGTTAATCCACTGATTTTTTTTTCTGTATCAGCTGCTGTACATTGACGCATGTGAGTGTGACCCAGAAGCTGTTCCCAGCTGCACAGTGATCTGCTCCCAAAGGCAGACAAAGTGACAGTTCCAGTGCCACCTGCACATCCATCACCCAGGGTTGTCACTGACAAATGATTATTAGTGCACCTTTTCAAGGGTATTCATTCATTTTCAGTTGATCAAATGGGTGTTTTGACCCTGGCATGCAAAGGTGTACTACTCAGTGTATTTGTGTGGATTACTGTTTATTAAGAATTAGGGGATTATCAGGGTCAAATTGTGACACACTGGCTATTTATTAACATGCTCAGTCCAGTAATTTTTACAATCCTGACCTCAGTGTGACCGTTCTTTCTTGCTCTCAGTAAGTAAAATGGAAGTATTATTTAATTCCTAGAGAAGACGGAAGTGAAATTACTATCTCTGGTGTTCTTTCCACACGATGCTCTCGTAGCATACAGATGACAAAGGCCCCTGTTTGCCAAGAAAACATGTGGGCTACAAACAACTGCATAGCTAGAATTTCATGGATTTGCTATTTTGGGGGAGTGTGGAACAGGCCAGAGGAATCTGTGAGGATTCTCAGGAGCTGGCAGAAAGGGTTCATTCGAAACAGTGTTCCTAGCCTTACTTTCTGCCCATCAGAATGCCTCTCTAAATCCAAAGAGGAAGATGGGGTGGGAGGTGACAGGTTTTGGTACAGACCTGCCTATCTGCATTGCACCAACCCGCTGCAGTTCTATTGCCTCTTCCCCGCGTCCTCCCAACTCTCGGAGAGGTATGTGTAACAGCACTGCCCTGTGCCTCTTCAAGTGCTGAATAGTTTAGGAGGTATAATTAATAAGCATTCAGCGTTACCGATTACAAACTTCACACATGCACTCAGCTTGCAAAAATGAAGTGAAATAAGAGGTCTTAACGAGGAAGATACCTGCAAAAAGCAGTGGGGTAGACCACATTTTCCCCTACTTTCCAGTCAAAGGAGGCTTACCTCTTGAAGACTTCCTGAGATTTGGCAAGTCTTTCAACATTTGTCATGTAGCTCTTATCACGCTGTTCCTCTTTCCCCTCTTACTCTCGTACCTCTTATTGTTGTATTCATTCCGCTATCCTTTTTCCTAGGTTTAAGTCATTCTTCATCTGCTCAAGTTTCTTCATTTCTACTTCGCAGTTCCTTGGGCACCACTGTTATTTCAGTTCATACATAAACTTTCAGGGGAGTCTGGACAAAAATCTAGGTAGAAGTAGCCCATCTTACAGCACATTTCAGGTGTCTGTATAAATCAGTCATCTGCATATTTCCTGACTAGGTTAGTTCAAGCTCAAGTTCTGGATTTGCAGTCATGGTTGCCTTTCTCAAATAACTGGAAGATCTATTCATGTACCAAGTCAAAAGTCTGGCAACTCTTTTTCTTTTTCTCCCCCCCCCAAAATAAATCATGCTCCTGTTTGATAAGCTAGTACAAAGCATACCTAGGAAGGATTTAGCAAGGACTTCAAGTGCAAACACTGCCATGACTTAGAAGAACACCAGAAAATTGGAGCAAAATCTAAAATGCTGCAAAATAATACGGAAGCGTGGATCTATTTATATGTATTGCACCTATTCAAATAAGTATGGAAACTGTTCTGCTGGGAAAAGCGATCATTTGGTGTACTAAAAAGTAAATACTTACTTTCTGCTTCCTGTTTTGTGTGCACTACATTTATGAAATTATATTAGAAATAAAGCTGTTGTTTCATCATTACTGCTTGAATGAAAGGAAGAGAGACAAAACTGAAACAAGAGTTTTATCTGACTGCACAGAGCAAATCCATGTGTTTTCAATGTGGATTATATATGCCATATTGTATACTTGAGACTTGATGTAGATTACAGATTAGCTAATATGCACACTGGAGGCTGCACGTGCATGTAGCATAATGTAAATATGCCATGCTATTTATCACATATTTATGCAAGAGTATTTTTGGTCTCTCTGAATTTGGATAAACTTCTAAACATTGACATGCTTACATAGACCAAAAGTGTTGGAAGGGGTGAGCTTTCTGTTACACCACAGAAAAAAAATAGGACAAGCAACTATAATTAAGATTTCCATTTCTGTCTCAGGTTTAATTGCTTTCTGAAGTTTCACCTTTGATTCTCAAATATTCCACCCTGTCTCTTCCTGAAACTGAGTGTATTTTTATTTTGCCTGGAAAGCCTTGAGTGAAGGCAATTTCGCTGTTCTGATGAAACTGAGGGGTAAAAAAAATCTTTATACTAAAGTAAAATATATATGTATATAATTTATGTGCATTCATATTTATAGAGAGAGTGACTTCTTTTTAAACACTTTTACAGCCAAAACCGCTGGGAGTTGAAACCTGAAATATGGCTTGGAAACTGCTCTCACCAAGAAGAAAGGCTTTTGAGTTCTCTAGAGAAAATTGGTTTTCATTGGACTGAGTTATGAGCATTTCAAATTTAATATTGAGAATGCACTGGGTTTTGCAGGAGCTTTTCAAATGGGCTCATAAATTGAGCAGATAAGGATGGCTTGTGCTAACAGTTGGTGCAAACAGCTTCTTAAAGGAACTCTTTGCACAGTAAAAGTTTTGTTGCTCCAAGAAGCTCTGGCACTAAGGTACGTGTAGATGAACGGAGAGCATTTAACTTAGTTGTGGTCAAGTTGAAGTTGACAGCAACCAGTAACTCGTTCTTAAACACAAATTTTCTCCTCCATTATGGTTATTTAGAGTATATTTAGTAGAAAACGTTAACTAACAGGTTTTTCAGCTCAATTTACTACTTTAATCCAGCTAAATCCTTAAAACAACCAGGAGATGTTGGAGATATGTGGGCAACGCTTTTGATCTCTCAGGTTGCCATTTCTATAGAAACATTTTAGGTTTTATGGCCTCTACTCTTTTTTGCTGAAGGTCAGAAGTCTGCTGTACGAGATAAAGGAGAAGTTTTTGCCTGTTCTGTACAGATCGTTGCCTCTGACTGCAGGGCACTGCCTGATGACTACCAACCCTAGAGAACAGGCAAAAACCTCTTCTCTGAGGCACGTTACAGACCTGAGGACTCCTTTCTAGTGCTCTGTCCCTAAATGCTTTCCTTCAGAAATATAGTGGTTGTCTTTCAAAGAGAAAAACATCTAACTCTTCTGAAGTTGAATGAGGAGAGAAAGGAGAGATTTGAAGCTGAGTACGCACATAGGGACAGACCAGAACTTGCTAAGGGGGGTGGGGGGGAGCTTTCTCCTCTTCGTCCTCTCCCCAGATAAAAATGAATCAGAGCTTTTTCTAGACTGAAACCTCTTTTTTTTTTTTCTTCCCACCACAGAAACCTATCTTCAATTAATTTATAAATGACAAGAAAAATTCATACTGACAGCTGTCACTTCTTTCCTGAACTACAGACATCACAAACTTCTTCTGTCGCTCCATTGGCATAGCTATTTTCATACTATTTTGTCAATGCTTCAGCTTTAAATCCAGTATAAGTATGTACCAGGATACAGTGAATACAATCAGGCTAGAAGCAATTTTACCCTGCACGTTTCTTTTCCTTGTTTAGACGTTGATTTAAAAACATTAAGAGAAATCCTGATCACAAGTCACAAGTAAAATTCTCTAATGACATCAAGGGAATTAGTTATAGTTACCGTATTAGCATTGTAAGACAAGATAATTCAGGAGCCCAGTAACGAACCACGATAAATTAAACTTTCTCCTTAAATTATAGTAATAGGTTACTATTTGGTATAAATAATTGAGAAGTGTTGATTATTACCCTCTATGGTTTCTTGACTTAAAGAGGAAGAACAATGATGTGTTAGAAGTATGAAAGGAAAAAATTCTGACCACAAGTGTGATAAATGTTTTGATATTATTTTTCTGTCCCCTGAATTTGAAGGGCTCAAGTAGATGGAAAGAGATGATGTGTGTTTTTTTTGACAACAAGGTATTCTGTTATTCTAGAAGGTTCACAGGAAAAACAAACTTTAACAAGTACCACCTTGAATTTGACAAATCTTTCATGAGAGTCATTATTATCTGCCAGTTTCTATAGTAGTGAAATACACCCACCTTTAAGCACCTTCTGTTCTACATAAACTTATTCTGCCTGACGAAGGCAGAATACCTTCAATCAAAGCAGATCTGCAGATATTTTTCAAAAGCAGAATGGAACTCAAAGAAAATAAAAACTAATATATTCTGATTTTTAACTCCTAAACAGTTTTCTGCTTCCATTAATAAATAGAGCAGTTAAACAATATAAAGTGTCCGTTTAAGCTGTGCTGAGAATAATAGCAGTGAGAGAGCAAAGGAGCCAGTAAAGTGTCTGCTAGAGCATATAGGATGTTTGCTAAATAAAAGTGACTAAAGCACTAGAATGCTTTGAATTATAGAAAACATTATGCAATAGCAAAATTCATGACATATGTCAACCAAAGTTCAGTTTCTCTAAAGCAATAAAACTCTATCAGAACAGGGGAGGACATTATTTAAGTAGGAGACCTCAGCTTTGTCCGAGTGTTGTAATGCTACCCCAATTAAGACATGTAAAGCTCTCTCTTCCACGTTAACTATATTTGTGGGGGTTTATATCTATTTATGTGTTTAAAACTTAAAGCCAGTATGTCTAAACTGCTGGGAAGGACTGCTCCAGTGTTTTTACCCAGGGTTGTGCTTGCTTTATCCTTCACACCGAGGATGTATGTAGGGCATACGGTGGCTTTCTTCAGCCCTGGAGGCTCAGGTCTCCTTCCCATGGAAACTAAATTGCGTGTTGCCTGGCAAGAGGAGGATGCTGAGTCCTGCACAGCATTGGGGTGCAGACCATGTGCGGATCTGGAGTTAGGGGTTGGAGAGTACACCTAAGTCCTGTTTTTTAGACCACGATGCTTCACTTCTGTATTTCATTAAACAATCTTGTCCAGTTGTTTGTTTAAGAAAAGAAAAAAAGCCTTCAATTTAAAAACCTGGTAGCAAAATGTTTTAGATGACTCTGGTTAATAAAAAACGAACTTTTTCAGGCTTTTGCTGAATTGAAGAGTGAAGCCCTGTATTCCCTTGCACCTTTCCTTCCTGCAGCCAGACACTGACCCTGACTGCACCCATGGGATTTTAGTCTTGACAGTATGATGTCATCAAATTCCAAAGTTCAAACACAGAAGCGAGCTCCTTAAAATACAAATTTTATTCAATTTCTAGTGGGGACTAGAACTGTGAAGCTCAGCTACTGTTCCATGCATTTCTTTGCATTCCTACGTTGTTTATTTAGCGTAATTTTGTAATTTGGTAGTAACCTGGGTAAGTGCCACTCCTGGTGTGGCTCCCTTCACTGGCAGCGGGGAATGGTGTGACAATTAATGCCAAGCTTGCATTCAGATTTGCTTTTGAAACTTCAATATCAACTGTATTACTCTCATGTTGTTTCAAATGCTGCAAAAATAAACTTTAAAGACCGTTGAAATATTCGGATGCTTTTTAGCAAGCAGAGGAGTTTGACTGATCTTGCAAATTTTACTGAGCTCAAACACTTTCTTTCAGTTCTAAACTGAACTCCTTTCTGCTTTTCCGAAGAGAGGTGAAGCATACTGAGTTGCACAGGATCTCTGTGCGTTCAAAGATCATTCCGAAGGATACAGTGCCCCTAGTCAGTCCAAAATTCATTTCTCCAATCCCAGACTCTAAAATTCTCTGTGAATTTTGGTCAGGGGGTGTTTCCTTTTTGTCCTTCTCACCGGTCTCTGTAGTGTAGCATAGTCATATAACTTGGAGGTGAAATCATTCTAGCTGCATTAAATACACACCAAACATACAGATGTTGCCCTGAAACAGACATAAAAAAGCAGTGCTCCATCCCTTTTCAGGAGAAATCTTATCGTGATGATCAAAATAGATAATCAGAGCAGAACTGAGCAAGCTTTGTAAAGGAACACCACTTGGTAGAATGCCAAGAAATTGCTTTGTAATAGCAGCAGGCGTGTGCGCACTGATAGCATTGTGTTTCTCCCATTCTCCAGCGTTTGTAAAATGTGGAATTTTGAGGTCGTATCAGATAAACAGCTTCCGAGAGGTCCTAGGGAATTCTGTACCAGATAAAGCTGTCTGTGCTAGTGTCTGTATGGTGGCTTGCGATCTACAGAAAATGAGCGTGCTCTAATAAATGTTACAGGATTATGGAATCTTTCTAACTTCTATAGGATTTTATTGTTGTCATCCCTGCTGCTGTTCAAAAAGAATAGTTCTGAATGTATTATTGTTAGGAGATGTAGAAATTAGGGGGAATGCTATCTGGGCGTGATGATTTGCACCTTCCATTCCTTATTTCCTTGTGAACATTTCAGTATCAGTCTCTTCGGAGTATTGGGTTGTTTCCTTTTTTTTTTTTTTTTGGTACTTCTCTCACAGATATCCTTCTTGTTCTGTAACACCATGTGTTTATCAAAAATACAAAGCTGCTGCCTTGATACCAGAAACATTTGGTGAATAAACAGCAAACAGAAAAAGTTGTGGTGTTTAAAAAAAAAAAAAAAAAAAAAAAAAAAAAAATTCTGCCTGGCTTGTGTCTGAAAAATACCAGGAAAGTGTCATGGTTTTGCTACTGAGTTTTATTTGGAGTGCAATAGCAAGAAAACCACAGGCCAAAAATCAGGGTTGCGTTTTCCATGGGTATCAGCTGAAGGAAAAGATGATGCTGATGCTGTAAGTAACCCAGAGCACAGGGAGGGAATTGTGGAGGAATTGCAATGTCCCCCCCTTCAATAAACGTGAGTTCCTGGCCAGTCATGGTCCTCGACAAAGCAAGCAGTTTCATGGTTGATACTTACTGAACAGTTGGAGAACCGTAAGACTCAGACTATGTTGTTACCATGTAGCTACATTTTTTTTCTGTCTTGAGTAAATTGCCCCAGTTCTTTGTGAGATTGGTTCATTTTTCCACACCAGTTGATAATTGTATGCGCCAAAGGATTTGCAGGTGAACAAATGAGCTTTCTGAATAAGGCTGCCTTAAGAGGAGTTTTCTGGTCTTGATCTTAAAGGGCCCTTCCAAGCTGGATGATTGTATGATTCATCATCTGAAGAGTCTGTAATTACAGTATTTCACTTGTTGAGGAACCATTTACCAGTGAAGTGCTCATAATAATGACGCTCTTTGTGCTTTTCTTTTGCACCAAGCCTAGCAAAAACCATGCTATGAAAAAAAAAAAAAAGGGAATTATGTTTTAAGAAACTGGAAGAGAGGCACAGTTTTGATGGTGTGTCAAAACCTACACCGAGGGCTCCTGGGCCAGGCGGCCGCTGTGCTCCTCCAGAACTCCCCTCTGTACAGATCTGAGCAGAAGATGAGTTGTGACTTGTGAAATGGGGTTCCTTTTGCCTATTCCTCTGTGTTACCAGAACAAAAATACTGAAACAGAAACTGGCATGCTGAGACTAGAAAACTGGAGTAGAAGATTGTTGGGAACAGACCTGTGTTGCTGGAACACCAGGTGTGTTTGTGCGCTTTGCAGATGCTTTTAAGCATGAGGGCTTCTGCCAAAGGCCTAAATCAAAAGAAAGGAGAAGTCTAGAGCTCGATTGCATAATGATTCAGGTGCTCTGGATTCAGCCACCCAGTGTCTATGAATTAGCAGATTAGCAATTTTGTTTATGAACTGCACAGCAAACAAATCAGGTTTGTCCTTCATCTTAATTCTATAATCTAAAACTAAATCTGTGGGTAGCTTTTTTCCTTTCTTCACTAAAAAAGGGGTGTTTTGTTCTGTTTGCTTTCTTATTTTGTTGCTGCTATCTCTTTGTTAACATTGTTGGGATTTTTTGCTGGACTTATCAAAGAAAATGACACAACCATCATCATTTTTATACTGCCTTGGTTGTTTATTTAGCCTCCTGTAAATCCAAAATTTACATGTGCTCTGTGCTGCTTATGCTAAAGTCACCTAGGACGTTCACTGTAAAATCTATGGTGCCTCTTATATATGATCTCAGCAAGAGTCTTGTTTCAGCTGTGCTGTTGCTTCTTGTTATCTTCATTAATACCTCCTAGATATTCTTGCCTGGGTCTCTGTCGTTGTGATAAAACATAGCTTGTATTTGAGGGTCGGTTTGTCTCTGCATATTTTATCACTGTGTCTGCTGTCAACTAAAAAGACTCGCTCTCTTGCCCTCCTTTTTAAGGCCGTAAAAGCCCCAAAAGCTTAAAATAAAAATACCAAAACCCGCAAGACACTACACTGCAACATCTTTGGCTCTCTGCACCAACCACTAGAGACATAATGAACTGTGAGGGATGAATGATGCTTCTGGATGTATGTTTCGCTCAAAGAGAGAGTTTATGGTGTTTCAGGGTGCGCTTGAAGTTCCATGGAAGCCCTACTTGATAGTCTGGCCATATTATATTGCCTTGATTATGCCAGCAATTTGGCTACGCTTTGGACACATCAGCCCTTGAAGTTCTACAGCACATAGACAATTCTGACTAAATTTGGCTCCTAGAAGGCCTCTGACAAGCAGGCAAAAGGTTTTTTGGTTGGGGTTTTTTTTTTCTGTAAGGTAGAAACTAGGATTTGAAACCAGCTGTTTGGTTATTTTGAGTAATTTATGATATCTTAGTTGAAGGTACGAACAAGTCTGAGTTTCTCTTATTGTGTTAAAACATGTTCCTTGGAAGCCCTTAGTAAACTACAGATTTTCTTTCTGATCCTTTGCCTTATTTTGCTGTTTTATGGCACCCAAAGTTAATCTGTGCTTATCTGTTCCTCTGAACTGTTGTGTGAGAATAATCTCAACAATGTTGGAAGTTCTCTTTCTACAGTATGAATTTTCCTGAACCCACTCTGTCTTCATATATTCTACAGTGTAATAAAAAGACACGTATGCTTCATATCTATTCTTTCTAAGGTTTCTTCAGTATCAGTCTGGTTCAAATATTCTCTCTCTTCTGGGCTGCTGTACTATTCTCTTACACAATCTTTGTTTTACATAATTGCACAGAAATTATTCTAGAACAACGGTGTTCTTTCTGCTTTGGGTGTTGAGACATGAATGTATGAATGGATTACAAGGTTTTGGGGATCATTTTGTGACCTCTGACGTTAAGCTGTTTGTGGAGCAAATATTCACCAAGACCTTCTGGATTAACTATCTAATCATCTCATGATGATGGAAAAATCTTCTCTCCTACTTAGGGTATCCTAACTTCATTGAATGACCATAGAAGCCAACTCATGTGGTATCTATTATTCTTATTAACTTCAGAAACTATTCTTTCTTCGTTAGCAGGGTTTACATAATTCATACCTCTATCCTGCCACTTCATTTATTAAGTCCTCCATCACTCGCTGTTCTCCAGCAAACATCACAGCCAATCATATAAGCAGTCCAGGCCCAACAGTGGCCTTCTCTCAAATGACACCATTAATAATTCTTAGTTGTATATAGACTACTCAGAAAGGTGCCATGTTAACCCACGGAAAAGCACAAAACAAGTTTAATTTCATAAAAATGCTCTGGAAGCTTTTTGCTAGGTGGGCCTATACCAGTTGCTGTGGTGTTTTTTTTTCCTGTATACAATGAAACTTCAAAACTACTGCAGTTACAGTTGTCTTTTAACCATTGGGTCTCACAGGACATGCTACTTCATCTAACATTATTAAAACTGTGGAGTGTGAGCAGAAAATGGAGGGTTTAGGTAGAGTTACAGATTTTAAGGGCAGAAGAGATGGCTTATATATTCTAAACTGATGTCTTGCTTAACTCCACATAGAATTTTCCCGAGCAATTCCTGCCAGAAGTAATGCTTCTTCCTGGGTGAGGAAGCCAGCAATTGTCAGCAGTCTGATTTTTAAATACTTACGGTATCATTTTATATCTAGCCCCTAACTTCCATCTTCTCTTATTTCTCTTTTTTTTGTGTGTGTGTCTAAGAGAAAGAAGCATATTTCTTCAGGTGCAGATAAATGTAGAAACTAGATGTTTTAAAAGTAGAAAAGCATTCATGTATCAAACATCAATTGCGTAACAGCAGGGAATTATGCTCCGTAGATAGAGATCTGTGCAAACCAAGGACATGCAGAGATCATGCTTCACAGACAAACTACAAGAATAATGTGTCTTTATGAAGGAAATCAAGTTTTAATTTTATTATACTGCAAGGTGGTGTTTCACCGATTTTTGTGTGTTTGGTTTGTTGCTAATGGGATAAAAAGAATTATGATGAAGTAATCATATAGCTACTGTCTAGGGCCTTATATATTAATAGAATGAGTTCAGGAGTAACTTTTTGAAGTTGTAGTAAATTATCCCGTGCCTATATCCAAGTGACCGGACCGACCGCTAGACGGGGATGTGTGTTTTGGCTGCATCCCAACTTGGAGTATTTCTTACTGTCTTTCCTAAAAAACACGATGTATATTGTAGAAATTAGGCATGTATTAATATCATCAGATCAGTGTGCCATCCCTGTGGGTGCATTGGGCTTTCAGTTCTGTTAAGTGTTTTTTTTGGCGCTAAAACTAATCTCCACTCCCTTGAAGCAAATATGCAAAAAAGGGCTTTGAAATGGAGATACTTAGAAACAGTTTAGTTAGGTACAAATTGCTTGTGGGAGCAATTGAGTAGGTTGTAAAGTTCTTCCATTAACAGTAAAAAAAAAAAATTTTGAAGTAACAAAAAATTACAAAAAGAACCGTGACTTTTTTTCTAAACTGTGATGAATCTAATAATTGCTCCTGCAAAATGTTAGTTAGAATGAAATGATCAGAAATAATTCTATACAAACCATTAAACTGGCAATGTAGGCATGCAGTCACTTATGATAAGTATGCCTTGCGCAGCGTGAATTCACCTACACGGGTTCCTGGGGCAGCTATTTCTGACAAGCGCCGCAGCAGTTCATGCAGTACGCATTAAGCGATTCATACCCAGGTATGTGGCTTCTGAAGCAAAATATTCAAAAGCCATGATCTGACACACATTCAAATCAATGAGAAGCTTTCCATACGAAGCATATAAAATCACACCTGATTTATATTAAATGCTTATTTGACATGTTTTCTCATTTTACCGGAAACCCCTTTCTAGGCGATGACAAGGCAGGAAAGCGGGTTCTGTAGAACATTCATTAAAGATGAAGGCGTCATGCAGAGACTCAACATCAGGCAAATGCATTCAGACAGAATTCCGAATAAATCAGTACGGTGAGCAAAGGGGAAAGAAAAGTTTCATGTACAGAGCTCCTGTACTGAGATATCAGCTGCTAGGCATCCTTCATCTCTCCACAAACCCTTATTCATGATTAGGACAAAGTAATTTTTAGGTTTAATATACTGTTACTGCCAGCACATGTCATTAAAACCTATGCATAGTCTAGTTGAGTCACCTAAAGGTTTTGCCCTGTGCTGCCTCTGTTCATTGTCTCTGTGCATCCTCAATATTGCAAGGATTATGTATAAAAGCTGAGGGATTGAACTGATATTGAATTCTGTCGCATGGTAGCACTATTATTAGAAAGGAAAGCCAGTACACGCTGCAAGACTGGGCCAAGGAATAAGGCATGAGGCATTCTAACAGTCTGTCTTGTTTCTCCTCCGTTATAGTTGCAGGGCATAGACTGTAAAGCACTTAAGGAGCTGGCAACCTCAATTATGGAAGTGTGCAAAGACAGAGTTTCTTTTAGTGGAAGACTTAGAAAATTTGAAGTCTGGCTACATCGGAAAGTGGAACAAAATGCTAGCATTTCAGACTTCTTCATGAAGAAAAAAGTTTAGTATTCTAAGCATAAAAATGTTTTGTTCTTACAGTGACATACATTTCAACTTTTTTTCTGCTTTCTTCTGTAACAAAAAAGATGAAATCCATCTGTTTTCGCAAAGTTTTAACTTCAGCAGATCTGCATATTCAAATAAAACATGCTTCCAGTGCTGTTTTTCCAACAAGCTGTATGAATTGAACTTTCCTTTTCAGATGGCTTAACCCAGCCCTATGATGTTACGTATTTTTCCTTTATGTATATCTAAATATGAATGAGCTTTTATATATCACAACACTTTCCTTTTATAGACTCAGGGTCCAGGTTTCCTACGAGGAGGTCAGAGGCAGTTTTCACTCGTGGAGGCCTGGCAAGCGTGCATAGCTCAGTTTTCCACAGAGGTCAAAATCTCTCTGACGAAGGGCCTCATCCCCAGAGGGAGGTTGGCCATCCATCAGCGTGTGAAACTGAAGAGCCACGGAGAAATTGCAGTGGTCTTTGGACCACATGCGTAGAAGTATGACATCTGTGTCTACGTTTCTTTATAGAATTTCAGGCCAGTTCTGGTCAGTCTTTGTGCAAATTCCACCCCAAGGCACCTAACAGCAGAGGCGATGATTTGGCTCTCAGCCTTTCCTTTTTCTGATTCTTGCACAGAGCAATGTGTATCTTTGGCTCTTGTCTCCGTTCCCCTTAGACCAGGCATCAGCCAGCTGGAAGCACAAGTAGAAACTATATAATAACTCTACTAGCAGGACTTTTATGTTGTTATTAAACAGCTGTCCAAATACCATGTAAGAGTTATTTAGAAGAATTCTTTCTCTCAGGTTATAATGAAGATTTTCAAGCAAGTTCATAATCTCACATCTTTATTTAAGAGTAGAGTTATTTTTAAAATATATTTAATTCTTTGTTCTTGAGAAGGTATTTGTGTTCATTGTTGCATGGCTGTAAAAGGGAAAGGAATTTGGGTCATTATGTGGCATGTGACGCTTTATTTGGTAGATACTGACACAAAAGTTCCAAGTCCTGAAAAAAGAAAACTTTATACCCCTTCAAAATGTTAATTGTCCTTTATAATGATGTAACAATTTTTTTCTCTATAATGAAAGGTACTTATCCAAGGAATATTTATTAGTGGAATACTTGCTGATAATTATATGTTTTCCTGTTATTTAGTGCTGTGGTTTTAATCTCCTGGATTTCTTCTTGTTATTGTTAGCTGAGATGTCAGGTAGCACACTAAACAAACATTCTCTTTCCTTCCTTACATTACTTAAAAAACAAAACAAAACCAAAACCCCAACAACAAGACCCAACCAACCAAAAAATTTCTTTAAAAAACAAAACAAAACCAAAACCCCGACAACAAGACCAAACCAACCAACCAAAAAAATTCGTCCAAGTCAACTACATGAAGAATATGAAATGCCTTACCAAACAATTAATGGGTTTTAGATAATTGTTCTGCTGCTCACTTTCTTTCTTACCCTTGCTTAATTTGTCACAGTTCAAGGCTAAAATAGTAGCTGAAATGTGCAAAAGTGCACCTTGCAAGTTAAATACTTTATACAGGTGGTATGATATTCAGTTTTAAGTTGCCTATTTCAGGATTTAAAAAACTAAGGCGTTTAGAAATCTGAGGTGTGGAGAATCTGGAGATCAGAGGAATATGAGGAAAACAATGTGATGTGGAAGCGGTTTAATTTTAGAATCATAGGATTACATGATAATTCAGATTAGAAGAGATTTCTGGAGGTCATGTTGTCCTGTCTTTTGCTCAAATCAGGCTCACCTATGTGGTCAGGCTAGGCTGCTCGGGACTTCATCCAGTGAGGCCTTGAAAACCTCTAAGGACAGAGACTGCACAACCTCTCTGGGCAACCTCTTCCAGTACTTGACTGTCCTTAGGGTGAAAATGTTTTTCCTTATATGCGGTCTGAACCTCTCTAAATTCAGTTTATGCCCATTGTCCCTCACCCTTTTACTGTGCTTTCTGTGAAGTCTGGCTCTGTCTTCTTAATCATCTCTTCATACAGAGTGGCAGGCTGCTATTAGGTCTCTCTACAGCCATCTCTTCTCAAGGCTGAACAAGTCCCATTCCCTCAACCTTTCTTCACAGGACAAGTGCTTCCACCCGCAGTCATTTCAATGGTCTTCTGCTGAATTCACTGCAGCTATCACGGTTCTCCTCTGATCTTTGTGACATTCCAAGGATGACAGAGAACAACCTTGAAAGGATGTTGGCCAGCTCTCTAAGCACCCATGGATACAGCTCATCTCATCCTGTGGACTTGTATGGGTGAAGACTGGTCTTGTTGGTGAAGACTGAGGCAGAGGTGGCACTGAGTCCTTCAGCCTTATCTGTGTCCACAGTCAGTAAATCACCTGCCTTCTTTCAGCACAGGTAATGTAGCAGTAGAATCCTTGCTACCCTTTGTATCCCTGCAAGTCTGAACTGCAGGTGAGCTTTGGCTTTCCTAACAACACTCTTGGGTGCCCCAGGCGGTGTTTCTAGATTTCCAGTTTGTCCTTGGTAGTGAGGAGCACATCAACCTGTGCATCACCCCTTGGTGGCCCATGCAGTACCTGTACCAAGAAGTTAGTCCTGACACCTTCCGGAAATCTTGACTGCTTGTGTTCTGCCTTCTGCCCTTCCAGGAGATCTCGGGGAAGATCCCCCATAAAAACTATGGCCTGCAATACAGAGACTTTCTCAAGTCCACTTCCTCACCCCGATTAGATGGTCTGTAACAAACTCCCACTGCAATGTCACCCTTACTGGCCTGTGCTCTGACCACATCCCACAAGCTCTTAACTGTTCCCCATCCCACAGAAGAGCTCCATAAGCTCAAGCTGCTCCTCTACACAGAAGGCCTGTCCGTCCCAACGAGCTTGCAGACCTCCATCACAGCGCTTCAGTCGTGCCAGTTGCGCCACCGCATCTCCATCACCTCAACAAGGTCAGTTCTGTGGCCACATGCAGAGTTCTGCTGGTTTCCCAAGCTGTGTGTCTTTGTGTACGTACAGTCTTCAGTCCTTTCACTGCCTTACTGTGCCCGAGGTCTCCCTCCTACCTGTCTTATATCTTCCTTACTTATAGGTCTTATAGACAATTAATTTCAGTTCTGAAAGTCACAGCTAATTGACATCAAAATCAGTAGTTTCAGATCTTTTTGGAGTGAGGTGTGAAATATCACAGGCTAGTCTGGGGAATGAATGTTTGTGTTTCCAGTTTTGTATGGTGTGTTGCAAAACCATAAACTTTTTTATATATATGTCTGATAAAATACTACATTTTTATTAGAAAAATAAAAAGCCTGTGTTATTACAGCAAATTTTTAATGAGTATGAATGCTGTAATAAAGAAGAGCCTGCCTCTTTTCTGTGTTTTTATGCCTGCACTGTAAATTCATTCTGAGGCTTAATTTATTTAAAAATTCCTGAGCTACTGTCCCTTTTGGAAGACATAAAAAACCCCAAAAGGTCAATCTCTAGTCACAGCTTGTGTGTATGATGCATAACAAATCTACCTTACCTTTTAAAGTTCTTTCAAAAAAAAAAAAAAACCCAAAACCAAACCACTGGGGAAAATGATGGAGTTATGCCAAAAATAGAAGAGAAGAAAATTCATACCAGAACAGGTTGGTTAATTGTATTTAAAGCAAACTGTCAGCTGAGGTTGTTGCTAAATAAGTCAGAGAAAGTCCTAGACAAATTAATTGTATTTAGAGTTTCACATATATAGTTATCTTTAAACAGGAAAGTTAAAAGTAGGAACATGAATTTAGAAAAGACTAAGAATATGCCAAAACATTACCCACCAGTCATGCCTCTCGGTGTTCTTTTTCCCAGAAGAAGGGGGGGGGAGTTGCTGGAAAACATTCAAAGTTGAATCCTTTTACTTTCAACAAAATATGACGCTGCCTCTTAAATCTAATTGAAGTTGTCTGGCATGTGCGCCACATACTGAGCCCGCAGCAGATCACAGAATGGGGAGCAGAAGGGAGCGCGAGGAGGTTTCTGCACAGCAAAGCTGGGGCTGGACTCGCCCCGCGCACCTTAACGGTATCACAGCTCTATCGACTGTCCCAGCAGTTGTTGCCTCAAATATTTCAGGTTTCCTCTCTGAAACACCACATCCTGTGAAGCTAAGGAAAGTGCCAGCCTTTCTCCTGTGCATCAAAAGATCAGCCTCTTTTCCTTCGTACTCCTTTCAGTTGTGAAGAAAGTCATCTGTTCTAAGCTAAAGTTACGGCATCTGTTTTGTAAAATGTCTAGAAACGTCTTGGCACGCCAGTGTGTTTTAAAAGAACATCTTACCCCTTCTACAGGGCCTCAGCACAGCTCTGCGTTAATGATGGCTTGTCAGTTTGAACTTCAACCCTTCCTCTGAATTATTTGACCTGGCTGCTGTTAGCAATTCTCTCCTCCATTTTCTCTATCTGTGGGGTTTTTTATTTTAATTTTTTGCATTTAGTGCAACCTAGACATAGGTCTTTTTTCTCATTATGATAATTTATAGCAGCGCAGTTAAAGAAGGAGGAGGTCACAGAACAGAGAGAAGGCCAAAACCACCGCAGAAGGACATAAGACCTGCCAATACGGGACAGACAAGCGTAGCTGGGGTTACTGTCAGGGTGGCTCCACTTTGCAGTGGAAAACACACATTAAGTACTCACAGAGATGTTCTTAATAAGAACTGGCTAGGCTGGTTACTTTCCGAAAGCTGAACCCAGTATATATTTCAGTATCAGAGCTGGTTTTCTTTCCTCAGTACTGCTAAATATTGCCGGATGGGTTTCACCTTGGTGACTTCTTTGAAAACAACAAAAAAAAATACTCCCTATTCAGAATAGGCAGACTGGCACAAATGTTTAGTATTGTGACATGTGGAAGCAGCTAAAGTTAGCTGCACAGCTTGGGGAAAGTAGACCTCTAGAGCAAAATCTTTTAAAAATAATAAAAAAGAATATGTGTATTTAGCAGTAAGATAAGTGCTTTTTACAAGGTCTGCTCTTCCCCACTTTGCTGCTCTATGTATGTGTGTTTGTGAAGTTTTTATGCTTTGGTGTTTGCCAGGAGTAGAAACATTAGCTAGATTCTCTGCTAGTATAAATAATTTAGTTCTTTGAACTGCCATCTTTTACACCCACTGAGAATACGGTCCACTTTTTGAAGGTATATACAGGCATATTAAAGTGACTAATGTTTAAAAAATGTTCTGTTCAACCATTGCCCACCCTTCCGCTTCTCAGCTGCAGATTCACATTTCTGAGCCTTGTTTTCAGTTTATTTTGGAATAATAAATAAATTGAATGAGCAAATCCATTCTATCTTCCTGACCTATTCCAGCTGCAAAGATTTCCCTTTTTGCTTACTCGCTCCCCTTGTTGAGCTATGATTTAATTGTTGGTTTGTTGTGTGGTTTGTTTTTTTTTTTTAAATTCATATCCCTTTTGCTATCCGCTTCCCAGCTGCAAATTCCCAATGTTATATTCAGCATTTTCACCATATGTTTAAAATAAAAAGTCGTCTTTTCCCACCCCTTTGGAGAACAGATCACTCCAACTCAACCAATAAGAATGTGGGGAAGGACTTGCTAAATATCGAAAGGCACGGAGGGGAAAAGGCAGCATTCACAAAGATTCTCCTGTTTCTTCTCTCAAGCACTGCTTCCTCATTGCAGCTGAGCATGGTAGGAAGTTATTCCCATAGGGTGTGCTTTCAACAGAGTTGAAAAACTTACATTATTCTAGCCCTCTTCCTTCCCACATGTGCACACGTAAGGGAGATGATTTTATCTCTTGAATCTTGCAATGTAGACATTAGCAACTTGTCTGAACAAATACAGAGAGGACATTTCTTGGCATGCAATGCTTTTCCATGTTAAAAAAGTGAAAAATCACTGCATTTACTTACGCCTTTCCTCTCCCTCTCAGCATATGGACACTACTCAAAGAACTGGAAACCAAGAATCACACTTTCAGAGGTACCAAGAAACCTCAGGGGTGGCTGATGTCATTGGGAGATGTGGTTAATGGCTGCATTTTAAATGAAGACTCCCATATCTAGGATGGCTAAGCTACTGGCTCTGCTAACACTTCCATATATCAGAGCTCCATCAGCTATATGTTTTGTGTTCCTGAGAGCCATCAGATGGAAGGAATCCAGGAGTCATGGATGACGGCAGCCCGTGGCAGCCAAACCTTTCTCTTGCAGAATGGTACAGGCGTGTCCAGGATGGTCAGCCAGATGGTGGGTTATCCGTGGGCCGTGTAACTTCGGCCATCCCCGTCCAGTCAGCTCAATGCCTCATGTGGGAGCTGCATTTTAGACTACTCCCTTAGCAAAAAAGCCCCATGCTGGCCGCTGGCATATGGAGCTGAACCTATAGCGTGCTCCGAAGTGCTGGTTTTCCATGCTAAAATCACAAGATCTTTTCAGCCCGCAAGCATCATAGCCGACACTTCAGGCTTTGAGGCACTGTATGGTAGAGCTAGTTATATGGGAATTGAGAAGGAGAGAAGATCAGCCTCTTTATCTTCAAGTGTGTGCTTTACCATTGTCAGAATCACTGATCTATTGCTTTTGCTGCGACCCTTACATTCACATCCGTATTTCTAGAAGAGTTCCAGTTAAGGTTATTCTGAAGGACACAGGTCACAGCTCGGAAACGATTCTGCAGCAGCTGTGGTGGCAGAGTGATTTTTACCATGTATGGAAAATCTCGGTGTCAGCAGGTAGCAGCCCTCTTCAATATTCCACCTGCCCTTTTCAATGCGTGAGTTCAGAGTTCATAACACAGAATATACCAGTTGATGAACTCAAATAATATTTCAGGCCCAGAGACAGCTTTCCTATAAGACTGGACATCAGCAGTGGTAGAAACAATAAGCTTAATGCTTTTGCAGCCTTTGATTAAATGACATAAAGGTGCAATAAGAAATAATTTTAAAAAGATACATCCTGCTTTTCTTTCAGAATTTATCTGTTGTCTACTGAAAAATTCCAGATGTAGCAGATCTGGTCCTGTATCAAATAGAGATGCCCCTGCTGAATTGCTGTCAAGAGCCACCTGCAGTACTTGCTGTCTTGGTATTTCTTGGACTCTTGGCAAACTTTGTCTGTCTCTCTCCCAACTGCACGGGGGGTGATGGAAGAGAGCTCCTCAGGTCTGTGCCGGAGTCGGTAACTCTGGAGAAGAACCAACCATTACCCAGGGTTACAGACTACCGATACATAGCATGAACTGCTCTCGCAGTTGTCATCTGCAGAGATCTTTCATTTCAAATTCGGTTTAATAAATTTAAAAGGCTCTCTTGGAAAGGGCTACGCACCTTTGAAACTCACTTCCCATTGCTGGGCGACAGCAGCTGGGTTTGTTAACCCTCCATCAAATTTATATTCCTAGTCTACAGGCTGTGAAGAACAGAGATTATCTGAGATTCTGGGAATACTTTTAAAAGTACAGACATTTCAAATATAGTTAGGGCAATACTGTAAGTGACTCACCGGCAGTGTCTGCGTGAAGCATATTTTCAAGAGATTGTCAAACGTATCTAGAGGGGGGAACCAGCTTTATTTGCAGTTATAAAGAAATAACGGAGTTATCAGCAGGGCACCAGTATACTTACTTCATAGCAAGGAATCTCTGGAAAAAGCTGATCTTTGCGTGCTATAAAGTAGAAAAGAGCTTACTTTCAACACAGTCATATTCTGTGGAGCTAAAAGATGTGTTATTGAAATAGAAATAATAGTTCCTTGGTTTTGTGAAATGGGGACTTATAATTATTTCAAAGATTAAAAATATTTAAGTCAGTCCTTTTATAGCAGGAACAATTCTTCCAAGTCTGTGTAGTTATATTAATGTGTAATTTGGACCGAGAATAACAAATTAATGTCTCATAAAATACTAATTAACAAGAAAAAGAGGGCAGAAGATGTGGATTGTTGTGAGCAAAAATACCTTTTGTATCTCTGGAGCCTTCCTCTGCAGTCTCTGCAGAGCAAATTCAGCCTTAGTGTAAAATTGTTTATTTTCATGTGGCTGAATTAGGATTTGAAGTGAGGAGAATGGAAGTGATCCATTAACCTTTCTCAGCTAAAAGAAACTGATTAAATGATGTTTTTTTGTATCCAAAGTCTGGAAATAGTTTTCTGGGTTTAAAAGGTATTTACTTAGCAACCGTAATTGCTAAAACTCTTTTTATAAGAATAACTTATATAAAACTCTTATAAGAATAAAATACTGACGTTAACGCCTTTGGGTGACTGTATGTAGGTGAAAGTCTATTGTTTGAATCATTTACCTTGGCCCTCTCAGACAATTACTGGGCTAGTTGGGTGACAGAAAACAGACTGTCAAATAAGACTCATGCAAACGTTACCGATTGTGCGTTCAAAGCCTCTGTTGAATTGTTTGGGTAACTTATAGCTGTGGGTGGAATTTGACATTACGTGGACATGGTGAAGTCCCATAAACGCCATCTGAGCTCGGTGGAGTCAGAGTAGCAGGAATAGAATTTGATCCAGTCTGATATTTATCAGGGAAATAGTCTGATGTTATTCTTCGTCTCCTCTTAAACAGGAGACATCAATTTTGATCTACAGTTTAGTAAAGCAGGGGAAAATCAGTATCAGGTGAGAATCTGGCCCAAAGACATCTAAGGGTGTGACAGACAGCTGTGATACTGCAGTTGTAATGTGCAGTTAGGTGGAAAGGTACAATTGCATCTTTACAGTCATATATAAAGTTGTCTGAGTCAGTTAGTTCCCACAGAGGAGTTAATCACCCAGATATGATTCTGGTAAGAATACAGCTATTCTCAGCCATAGAATTCATAATCTGTTTGGGGGGTGTTTTGTGGTGGTTTTGTTTTGTTTGGTTTGGTTTGGTTGTTTTTTTTTAAAGTAATACAGCAGCAAAATGTGGTAAAAATAACATAACATTATCTTCTGCTTTTCCCTAGGTCCTACAAAATAATACATAAGTAAATCATTACCAGTTGAAGGTTGTCTGAAGTATGACGCATTGCCTTTGGTTTTCATGTCTTTGTAAAGGAAATGCAGGAAACTTAGAGTTTGGTCACTGTCATGCCAAAACCCTGGGCAGCAATTATGTCCCTCGTTATTAGGCGTGCGATTGCCAAAAAGGACATTAAATAAAGAGCTGGTTGGCAGGAACGAGGTTTGCTTTCTCTTAGTACAGTTTTGGTTTTGTTTTTTTTTCCTTCCTTGAAGCTCTAGAAAGGGGAAACAATTTCACTTTTATTGAAATAAGTGACAGTTCTTTTCATCTCCGTGCTATGGGCGTGTTGTCTCAGCGAGTATAGTCTTGTAGAGGGTAGGGCCTTGCTCTGTAAGTAACTTGGTGAAATAACTGAGGGTATTGCACAGGAAAGCACAGTTCAAGGTGCAAAAGAATGTCAAAAGACACCATTAATACTCCTCAAGGTAATGGTTATGTGTTATTAAGGTCAGTGGGATGATGACCCCTGAGTAGCACAGAGGTCTTTTTGTACACTACGAAACGTTCAGTCTTCTTTATAGACCTGTTCCCTTAACCTAGGGACTACAAGTATTCTTTGCATTTCAGTGGAAGCAGAATTGAATTTACATCATGAAAAAGAGAGTACACAGCAAACTCTGAGTCACCAAAGGGTAGTTAGGTGAGCATGAGGGTACATGTTAACCTCATGCAATAATTAGTTTGTAAACTTAAAATTCTACTAAACGTACTCAAGCTTTCTGCCAGTGTCACTTTTTTTTTTTAATGGTAACAATCAGAGAAAAATCCACTTTTCTCTTTTGCCAAAACCCCAGCTAAAGCAATACGTTCCAGCATGCACAGTTAGTAAAAAGATTTGGGTTATTTGAAAGGAGGACGAGGGAGTTTCAAAGCCAAGGAGAAGTCCCAAGAAAATAACAGCCTCTTGACTCCTGCCAGGGACTCCATCCATCAACAGTGTCAAAATGGATAAAAATAGTGCATCTTTCCATTAAAGTTTTGTATGGGGGGAGATAAACCCAAGGCAATGGTAACTGTGTCACGGTTTAAAGTAGTTTTGGCCACTGGGAGGCTCCTGTATTTTTCTGGCTGGTTGGAGGCTGGCCTGTGCTTTTGCTGGAGACACTGGTTCAGAGGATAGCTCTCAGCCAGAGCTGGCAGTAAAGGTGAAGCTGTCTCCTATTGTGTAGAACAACCACCAAAGAAAACAGAGTACTTCGTTTCAGCTCTATCATGTTAACGCTTCTTCTACCTGCAATCAAAATTTAGCTTTTAAAAACAGGAAGATTCCTGTTCTTCTCCTTTTTTCAATCCTAACATCATTATAGTGAAGCTCTGCAGCCCTCAGTGGAAAGATGTTGAAATACCTGCCTACCCTGGGGAAACGGGTCGGAGATAACGCCCGTGACCCATCCTGGCTCCAGTCCTTCTCTTCACTGAGAACTTCAGGGTCACCAGCGCCTCTGCTCCCAGGTTGCTCTGAGGACTGCGCAGCCTGCCGCGCGGCCAGCTTGTGGGACAGCATCTGGTCTATGCAACCTTGGTTGTCATATAAATAGGGTCAGCCCTGCATGCATTTTTCCATGCGTTACCAACAACGATTAGAATCGATTCCTTGGCTCTAGAATGAATAGCTGTGCATGAAGGTTTTAGCACAGTGACATATAAATTAAATTCAACGTTTTGGGAATGGGATATAAAGTAAAATGCTTGGAGCAGGGGATTTTCAAGAACTTCTGGCTGCACTCCCCTTTCCAGATTCAGGCACTTAACATAAGGAGTATGTGATACTGGCAGGAGCAGATCTGTGCGGACACAGCACAAGAACGGAGCTGGGTGGCAGGAATTCTTGGGGCTGCTGCTCCCAATGCCTGGGAAACTGCAGTGGTACTAATATTTCTTTAAAAGTCCTTTTGTGCCACATCCTTTAAGGAAAAGGGTCAAGAACTGAACTGCAGTCTCTGAGCAAAGACATGGCGGCTATGTGGCTAATGACTTACTAGTTAGGCGAATGGATATAATTAAAAAAGAAAGCACCTTCAGGGTTATTATTGGAGTTTCAGAACAGCTTTAGTGATGGAAACTATTGAGTATTGAAATAATATGCATTTCCTAAATCTGATTGAGACACTTTTCTATTACTACAAATGCGCATTACTAGCCCCTAAGAGCTCTAGCTATAGACAGGGTGGGTTATGTTATACAGTGTAGAGACTTGAAAGAGAAAGATACTTAGAAAGAATTTTACTGTCCAGTTAGGAGATAATTAAATATGAAGTTTAGTCTGAAGAACTGGGAAGGCAATACTGACTGCTCTGAGAAACAATTTGACACGGATACATTCAAAACTCCGTTACCGCAGGCTATCAACACAAACCTGCACAGGTTTTCTGCTTACTGCCATTTACTTGTTTTTTCTTAGTCCTTAGTGAATCTGATAATTCTGCGATCTCAGCACTTACTAGATGTTTGTACATAATCAGGATTTTCATTTGAAGTCTTTATCTTATTATGGGTTCTTTTGCTGAAGTTTTACCAAGGGCTTGTCATGTGAAATTTATCAGCAGTTTCCCAAAAGGCGAAGGGCAGTATGTGATGTGTTCTGCAATTTATGTCCTTTCTTGAATGTAATCAGGAAGATTATTTTAACAGCGTCTTCCTCTGCTGAAGCTGTGCTGGTTAGGGGATGACTGTACATGCTCTCTGTATTCTCTCATCCCTCAGGATGGTATTTTTTTAATGTTATAAATATCAGGATAATGACTCAATGGTCTATTAGGTTTTCTTAAACGTTCTAAAGCACAGCGTGGTCGGAAGCTTCTTTGAACTTACCACTTCACTGATTTATTTTTTTTTTTAAATATACCAAAGCTGACATTCACTCTTAAATACATGAGAGAAGCTTCTTAGATTTAGTTGATGAAAATCACAAGATCTAAGCTTACACAGACATCTCAATCTTTTTCCCTGGGGATGGCAAAATGATGGGCTCACAGAGCCCCTCCTGATGAAGGAAACAGACAAGCATCTTCATTGCTTCTCTGTCTGAGTTCATTTTCCAGAATAGGCACTGATTTCTCACTCCTCATATGTTTATTTCATCTGGTTTTGAGCTTACCCAGTTTCTGAATTGAGAGGATCTTTGTGTAGAAACACAAAAGGACTTGTTCCTGCAAGGAGAGGGGTTTAGGGCCGATCTGTCCGGTTCCCACTTAAGGTATCAAGTCCTAAAATACACTAAAATACTTCAGTAGCTTTTCTGCTACAGTGCTCTAAAAGCACCTGAATCTTTTACTGATATTTTGTACATTAGCATTGCATTTCAAAACATGTCTGTAAATGGCTCTGTCTTGACAGCAAATTATCTGAGCTTCTAGGTCATCTACGTGTTTTCTCTGAATGGTTCAATCCCGTAGATGCAGGCTGCATAAGAACACTACCATGTTTGATATTAGGTTGCTATTTAACTTTAGGTATGCATTGGAAAGACAGACATCCAAGTCTCTCCCCTACCAAGTGAAATCCTGAACTTGTTGTTCTGTAGTTTCAAAATGGAACTTCAACAGAAACCTACTGATGAGTTCTTAGCCGAGTTGAGATACGTGATAAAGAGTTCATCCTAAAACTCAAGTGATGTTTCCAGCCTCTGCGTAAAAGCTCTGACAACTGTGTTATAAGATAAAACTGGTCACTTGTCTTCCTACCTTTAAACGTAAAAGAGCTAGATCCTTTACCGTTTTTGAGAGAAAAAGCCAAAACTTGCCTCAGTAAGTGCTTTCAAGGCTGTGAAACTCAAATGGAAGGAGAAGTCAGCCTACTGTAAGACACCTACTTTTTTTTTTTTTTTTTTAACAAGGTAAAAGGCCGTTAGTTACTACCTTTGGGTGTCTCGGTCGCAGGTCCGGTGGCAGGCTTTGGCAGCCCTTACCTGTGCATGCTGAACAGAAGTAAATACAAGTACTCAGTTAAGGACTCTGAACTCTGTTCTGAGCTTGCCAAAAATTCAGGCGTTGCAGCAATGGGATTAGAATTAACTAAACACCTAACATTCCTTATTGTATTTTGAAAACAGGCCTAAAATTAGGTGATTACAGGTGGATCTCCTATCTGAGACTATGCTTTTAGCTTTCTGAAACCACTGAAAAATCTTCCTTCCCTCTAAGCTCTTTTAGGACAGAAAAAGTACAGGTTTCTTTTGCAAATGTTGGCATCACTGTAATAAAAGTGGTATTTCATCTCTGGTTTTTAAAGAAGCAAGAAACCAAATTGGATTTGGAAGGAAAGAACTTATTCAGAAAGAAAATGGAAAACCAGTACTTCTAGCTCCTTATGAAGAGAGATTCTGCAGTGGGGACTGGTAAAAGTTTCTCCTTGAAAAATTACTCCAAAAGTGAAGGAGCAGACTGAGATAAAGTGAGCCAGACAAATAAGCATATGTGGTATTTCAGTGAAAGGGAATGACCCTTGCATAAAAAGTGGTAAATGTAAAAGGATTTACATGCTAAAGATATTTTAAGAATCCCAGGGATGTGTTTAGTGAGAGCTGCAGCAGTAATAGCAGAGTCTGGGCGAAGGGCGGTTAAAAGGAAGTGTTCCCATAAGCTCCTTCTGTAACTCTGAAAAATCACTTACCTCTTATTGTGTTGTGCTTTTTTTTTTTTTTTCCTCTGTCAGTGAATGTGCATGGGGAAAATGCAAAAGCATTGAGTCTTCATTCATAAATATTAAAGTGCTTTCCATTCCCTGAAGTGAAGATGTTAGAATTATGAAAGATCAAGATTAGAGGACTTTCTCTTTTTCAGTGTGCAGTGCCCCACCATAAAAAGACTAAAGATTCAACATATTTGAGATGTGGCAAAAACTATGGTGGGTACAAATGTTTCAAAATTGGGTCCTTAGGCGACCCAAGTTTTGAGAAATAGTGCTAATGAACAGGGTTTGGGTTGGGCCTGGGACTTGCATGGTGAAAGGAGAGAGCAGGAAGCATCTCAGAACTGAGATACAGAGCTAAATGCCAGGAACATTTGGAAGAGCTGAATGTTGTGTTATTAATCATATACAGGCTAGAAAGAAATGGTAATAGCTATGGGTGAATCAACAGTGGGTGGTGCCTTGGATTTAGAAAAGCGATGTCACCTGTTAGGCTAGCAGTTGCTGTGTTTCAGTAAGATTTTCTTTTTTTTTTTTTTTTTTATTTTTGGTTTCCATAAACACCCCGCCATGCTGAAACTCCACTTTTTGTTGCTGATGGATATAGCGAAATTTAATCTGAACTCTGTGACTTTACCCGTTTGGCAGAGGGACCGCTTTAACTAGAGAGGAAGTGTCAGTAGGAAATTGTGAAGTATTTATTTGAGTCTGTACTGTAAGAGTGTTTCCTGAACCACAGCTGTAGGGTTTGCACTGGTGAGAGGGAAATGGAGTTCTCCTGTTGGAAATAAATTAATTGAATGTCTATGAAACAGGAGAATTCCTCCTGTTATATGATTCCCATTCCAGTTCTCCTCTTGCTGTGGGTCATTTATTATTGCTGCCTTGCTTTATTGAAAAGGTTATTTTACACAGGGAAAAGTTTAAATAAAAGCAAAAAAAACTGGGTAGGAGAGTGCAATATTACAATATTTATACCGAATATGAAATGAATGGACTATAATAAGAGTAAATAAATAGAATAAATAATAATAGAATAAATAATAATAATATAATAAGAGTAAATAAATAAGTATAATAAGAGTAAAGAAAACTATCATTCCTGACAGAATGGCTCTAAACAGTAAAAAGTTAAACATGCAGTTCTGTGGCGTAAAGGAATGTACCATGAAATCAGAGAGTCACGGGGATGGAAGAAACTTCAAGAGATCACTTAGGCCATTCCCTTTTCCCCCCAAGGATGTACCAAATGTACTCGTCATTCCTGATGCAGTTGTCTAGCTCTTCCTTAGTTTTCCAGTGGAGATATTCCACTGGAACCACTCTTGCCGTTCCAAGGCTTTTTATAATATGAAGATTTTCTTAAATCTTCCTTGATCTAATTCAGTTCTTTTTTCCTTGTCTTACCCACATAGATGTGAAGAAAGAGAATCACTCCCTTCCATTTTACAGCACTTTGATTTATTCTCTCCTTGTGGCCTGTGTCTTCCAGACCTGTTACAATTCCTTCTGATTTCCTCTGAACTTTTCCCAGTTGTTCCAAGTTTTTACTGAAATGTAGAATCCAAGCTGATCATAGTGCTATAGGGGGAGGTCTAATCAGTGTTACCTTCAGTGTTACTTTTTTTTTATATGTCTCATTAATACTATGATACTGTTTTTAAACTCAAGCATAACTTGTGTTCTCTTCATGACCCCAGATCTTTTTCACTTCTCCATCCTGTATTTTTAGGCTAAACATTTCTAAATAAATAGTCTCTCTTGCACTGGTCCCTACTGAATCACAGAAGAGTAGGGTAGGCCCTTTCACTTGTTTTCTAATTGTCCTCTCAACGTGCTTCAGTCACCCCAGGTTGATGTCATCTTTGTAAATATATGCTCTTTTCCATCATACAAGTCATCATTGGAAGTAGAATAGCACCAGAGCCGGTGGTGGTTCCTTTAGAGCTCGCTTGATGCAAACTGCCCTTCAGATAATGAACCATTGATAAGTTCTATGGAAAATTTTGTAACAGCCTCTCCATCCACCCTGTATTAGTTCTCTAGTTCAGGCTCTTTTTATTTGTTTGTAAGAATAACACTTCCAATAAATGTTGAAAGCTTTTGCAAATTTTTCCTCTTTCTACAGGACTGGTTACTTTGCTCGACAAGTAAATTGAATTGGCTTGGCATGATTTTTCCCTAACAAATTCATGCTGGCTTTTATTTATCCACAGTCCCTTGTTATCCATTCTAAGATTTGGGGTTCTTTTCCCCAATAAAGTATGCCATTCACTTTTATTTGAAAGTTCTGTTTGTTTCTCCTCTTATTTATGCCTGTCTTAAATAGCGCTGCTTTTTATTTGCATCAGTGTTGAGGAAAAAGATGTAGACCTCTGTATGTACTCTGACAAAAGTGTTGGATGGCCTTCCAAAGCTTTACACGAAAGAGTTATAGAATTAAGAATAGAGTCTATGATGTAGATTTTAAGGCTTTTTAAAGGAGAAAATACGTCTGTCCAGTGGGATACTACAGCATTAAAAATAAGAGAAGACTGGGTTCTCATGTACAAGTTAGAGCCTTATGGTCCTCATAACTGATACATCAATCCTGAACAGCCGTTGCCCTCACCTTACTAATTTCTGAAGGGAAACCACCACATCCACATAGAAATCAGAGATGGTACTATGAGATCTAACAGCCCTCTAATAGAGTGTTCTTACTTGCTAGCAGAACCAGCTAAATACTCTTTCTTTTTTGCTTTACACTACATTGGCTGAACTTCTTTTTATTCCTTTTAGTTCTGTGGTCCTTGTATTTTGTTTCCTTGTGCCTGGCAGAACCGTTGTGGCAGAATGATTTCCTTGAGCATGACTTTGTTGTAGCAGAGATGCTACTGTTGTCTGATCTGACTTTAGGCTTTAGAACAATGTGGGGGTGTTTTTCTTCATGGGCATGACACAAGGAAATGTGTCATCAAATCTGTGCAGTTTGTGTTATGCTCATAAAAAGATTTGATGAAGATGTTCTTCAGATATACCAGTTGGTTTATAAGGGTAATAGGAATATTATAAGTGTGTTGCTCCCCGAACTAGAAAGGGGAAACACAAAATCAAGTGGCTTTTCAATGAGGTGTTGTGTTGTTCCCATGACATGAGCTGGGTTTTGGAAGTATAAAGATTCAGAGTTTGCTTATTTTATGGCCTCAGTAATCACATAAGAAACTGGTACTTGTTTATGTGCTGATTCCTATTGCCAGGTAGGCAGTTTCTTCTCAATTCTAAATGAAAGAACATCTTGTTCTTTCTGTTCCAGTGGCACAGTACCCACATGCTCATTTGCATTCCTAGATACTCGTTATAATTTACAAAACAAAAAAGATTTCTGTTTTGCATAGTTGTCATAAATATAAATACAAAGAGCCCAAGCTGTCAAAATTCAGCCTTTTGGCAATGTCCCACAGTTGTGCCGAAGGCAACCCATCAAGGGGATAATAATAATGAGAAATCACAACTTTTTGAAATCTTTATCATTCTTGTGAGGAGCTAGATAGAAGATGCATAAGTTTATATATTCTAAATAATTTCTCAGTGACTTCAATTAAACAAGAGAACGCGAAGAGTTGTAGCATAAATGTAATGATGATACAGACAATGAATTTGTATTAGTGAGCAACTTGAGAAAACTTGAGGGCATTGTTCCCACATATGCACAGTCTTTAGAAATCATTATCTGCTTTGTCTTACACCCTGATCTGCACTGCAGCTGTTGACCAATTATTCAAACCCTCCCAAACTAGATTGCTTGCCCAGCTAGAGATTGTAGTACAGGAGTGAAGTGTTTGCTGTTGGGTGGCTGACTCAATCTGACCACAGATAAAGTCACCCCAAGGAAGTCATGAGCTGTTGGTACTGGAAATTACAACCATGACCTTGGCCAAGTTTTTGTTTGGTTTTTTTTTTTTCTACTCTCATCTCTTTGCAATGGCCTCTCATTTTACAGCCAGAGACTTTCACTCTAAGGCTTGTTTATCCAAGAAAGCACATACACAATAACCAAGGGTGTGGATTTACTGTGTCATTTGCTGACATGAGGTGAACAGTGCTCCACAGAATTGTTCTTAGTGCACGTTAATGCCAAATGCATGCAATGCCGGCGTTGGGAACGTCTGCCAGGGCTTGCTACCTGCTGTACTAATTTCCTGGGGAGATAAGAACTCAGTCTTCCCCAGGAGCGATGTGTAGTTGGGAGTTTTTGCTCACAAAAGCTGATCAGCAATTTTCAGGGAGCGAGAACAAAGGTCACTACAGAACTTCGACTGTTTTACCAAGTAAGTTTGGAGATCAGTTATGAACAAATAGCCTGTTCAAATGAGCAAAGGCAAAAGGTAAACATTCGGTTATAGAAATAATTTTATTCACAGAAGTGGTCTTCCCAAACCAGATTTTTGATTTAACAAGCCTTTTCCTTTCCTCTTAACATGTTTAATTAAGTGTCTCGCTCTGTTAATGGCATTTGAGCCTAGGAAACCTGCGCTGTACCTGGTAACCCAGACTCCAAAAGCAAACAAACAAGTCTCCACTCAGGTACCTCTTTTCCAAAATTCCCTTCACACAGACCTCCCAGGAGCTGGCGGTCAGAGATGTCTGTGCCAATCACTCAGCACAGCTGCTTTTCTTCCTCATTTTAATAGCAGAATATACCGGACAGTGACCACCAACTCTCCCTTGATAGAAGGAATTAGGGAGAGAGAGATCCAATAGTCCTGAACTACTAAATGAGAAGCTTAATCTGGCCAATGCCTACTTTCAGTAGTTAAGGATTTCTGCCAGTTCATGTGTGAAAATGTATGCACTCAGCATGACCCTAATGCAATTTACCACATGGATCAGGAAGATCTTTATACGTACTTTCGTAATCTCTTAGTACTTACCCAAGCAGTGACAACATTTCCTTATGCGTAGAGAGGGGTGGAAGATAGGTGCCTCTGTAGTCTCTACCTGCTTTCCATCTCTGACCTCTTGCTGAGCCTGTCATTTTGTAGTATGTAACCTCAACACTGATACTGGGCAGCACACGTAAAATATGTATGCTGAACTGTATCAGTTATAATATGCATATTTATCTGGGATCTACCTGCTTTGTGGTCTGCGGAGGTATACTGAAATAATACAGAGCTAAAATAAGGGTTGTACAGAAGAGCAGAGTAGCTAATCGGTGATTTTTTTCCTCCTTTGTGCATCTTTGTTTCCTTCCTAAGTAACTACATCATATGCAGGGCTGCCTCGACGCAGTCCAGAGATTGCTGTATTTCAAGGATGAGTGAGGTAATCTCTTTTATATAATCTGTAAATTATTTGGTCGTGTTCTGCCAAAACCCATCTGGGAGACGGTATGACTTTCCTATCTTCATGGTTTATGAACGTCTGCCTAAACCGCTGAGGATATTTTGGTGTAACAAAAATATTTATAATTCTATTAAGAATATTCCCTTTCTTTTCCCCTCCGTTTGTCTCAACCCTGCAAACACACTGTATTGCACAGAGTGGCTGGCAACAGTTCGGCATGTTGTTCACTCCATTTGCTAAGCTTTGTTTTCAGTGCTGGCTTTTCGTGAGAAAGGTTCTCCTAGTAGGCATCTTGTCCATTGTAACTACTAAACACAAATACTGGATAAAAACCCTGCGCTTAAAGATAACTTTTTTTTTATTAGTATTTATTTAGTCTGTTGTTCTTCCTAGCACACATACTAACCTGACAGTTCTCAAATGGAACACTCTTCTAACATACCCAGTGGCCCCAAGCTCTCCCTCTCCTTGTAAAATGGTCCTGTTATCTCCCAGATAACGAGGTCTCACCCAATGGCACCAGTATTACACTGTAAGTGGCTTTATAGAGCTGAATTCTATAAAAGAAATCCAGCTGGGTAACGGAACTTGGTACCTTTATAGGCACTGAATCATTTCATCCCTTAGGGGTTATTTTCTTCATTGGATTTCATGGTTTTGGCAGCCTTTAAATCTGTTGATGCAGTTGTCTGTCTTACAGAAATGCTAATGAAACCTGCTTCCAATGAACAAATACAATGACAAGAAAGAGCTTCCAACTTAACTACTCCAGCAATGTAATTGTTTAAGTGCAAGACGCAAAGTATGGGTTAAGGAGAAGAGAGTCACCAGGCAAACTGATGTTCTCAGCAATGATTTGGAAGCAAACATTGAGTCGTTGCTGATAAAATAGGCCAATGACATAAAGGCTCGTGAAATGGGAAATACTGATGGGGCAGGACAGTTGTACGGTGCAATGTGGAGCTCTGGGAAGCTTGGGTCTATGTATGTAAAACATTAATAAATGCAGCCAGATGTAAAGCTGCTCATCTAGCAACAAAACCCATCAGTCGCTGTCATTTCTACAGAATGAGGGATTATCCTAAATGTTTTTTAAAAGTAGTAGATAGAAGTTTGGAGGTCATTTTACCTTATAACTCTCACCACACTTTTAATTTACATTTTATTTCGATTTGGTGGTATGTATACTCTGTGAGGAGGTACATGTGTCCTGCTGTCTGTGAGTTCCTAATACACCTCAGACACAATATACTTAAAATGGTTATGTCCAAATTTTTTTTCTGGCAGAGCTGAGTCTATAAGCTCGGGTCCTTACAGTAGACTGGTGTTTAAATAATATCTATTTCTTACAGGTTTCATACACAGGAACACAATATGCAGATTTTTTATGCATGTTGTTTACAGAGGGACCAGAGAGCACAATAAATACATTGCAAGTTGTTTAAAATCTGCTGTTGAATCATTTGTAGGACTTCAGTTAAAAATTTTCAACGACTACTTGTATGTCAGGCAGTAATCAGTGGGTTGTATAGCACCCAGTCCTAATGAATTAGCAGATAACAATAAGCCATGACTATATGCTTAGAGTTAAACTCAGTTAAAAAAAGAAATATCCTTTATCTGGTATTAGGTGGTTTAGAGTTTAGTAATGAGATTGTAAATTTGAAATCATCTTTAAGTTATCTGAATCACATGAAGTCACTAAAGAACAAAAATATTTCCAGTAGTTTTCAGAAATAAGCTAAATAGCCCATAATATAAAATGTCTGATTCTATGTGGCATTCCTACTATCAAAAAGGTCAAATCCAACAGCTTCATATAGCAGGCCACATACTTTAATGGAACTCCCATTAAAAAAAAAAAAAAAAGGAGGAGCATAAGGATCGGGCTTCTCTGAGAATTTACTGTATCACCTGGACCTAACCTGTACTTCAGGGTATCCGTCTCTAAAAATGGAACAATACTGCCTGTATTTTTAAGATACCCCATGAAAGATAAGAAGTTGAGAAAATAAATATATGCAATCTGTACAATGTCCAGATTTATATTTCTTCTTCCTCAACATCAGGTACTCTTTCTATCCTAACACTATGGTGTGGTATGGTAATATTTGATGTGTGATATGATCCTGACAGCTTACATTCTCAAAGCCTCGTCTTCCCTGTGTAGAGGATCTGAAGGTAGAGGCTTGAGAGTACTCATCAGTACTAGGTGAATTCACTTCACATTGGCTTTCTTTGTATTGGGATTAATGCGTTTGTATTAGGAGTACAGGAATGCGCTAACGCTCCTCAGTGGTCTCAGACTGGGTACAGTTCAGCAAAGACACAAAAAGCCTAGGGAAGTGAACCCAAAAGCTCCACGGCATTTCAACCAATTGTGGGCAGCCACAATGAATAAATTCCTGCCAGTGGTTTGCCAATTCCCTGAATTCTGATGTGGGGAGACCAACTTCCCCTTCAGTCTCAACCAAGGTCTCTCTTTGTGCTTGCCAGTCCACTGCATACATAGTCCAGCATCATGATTGGGACTGTTTTCATCTAGCTGAAAATTGTATATGCGAGTTTCTGATTCAGGAGATGAGGTGAAACACTTATGTCTGTGCTAAACTCTGTAAATTGATTCTGAGAGGAGCTATTGAGTATTGCTCTGCTCTCCACAGGTCCCTTCCATCCTTATCTATCTTAATTCTGACTCAGCTTCCACAAGCGGCCTATTTTCATTATTAAAAAAGGCAAATATTCAGCTGCTTCTAGAAGACACGTTAGATGTCTTCAGTGTTCTTACCTGCATTTCTGATGTAGAAATTCCCAGAACAGGCTCATTCACAGAGTGTCTTTCTCTGTACCATTTACCCTGCAGGACCACCTATTTGAGGCTATATTGGACTCAGATGGAAGAGTATTTGAACCATTTTCTGACACTGAAAATTTCTCCTTATATCCCATGTTCTGTCATCTAAAGTTAAGGGAGGATTTATAATCTAAGGCCTTTTAAAGTCTCTGTCCTTACAAGGTCTCATGAAACTTTTTCACCTCTCTTAGGATTTTTTTTTTCCTCCACTGTTTGCCCCGTACTACTTCATTTTTCTTTCCCTGCCACCATTCAACACACAAATGGTACTTTTTCTTCTTGCTTCCTCCCAGTGCATTCATATGTATATAAGATGCCCCTTCTTCTTGCCTCTGGTAATAAAGAAAGCATTGATTATCAGCGCTATAGTGATGTTTTTAACTGAATGCGCTCTCAGAAAGGAAAGTAAAAAAAATTTATAGTGAAATGTGCCTTCTGCAGAAATACCCAACCTGGATTACATCTCAAATGTCTTTCTTTTAAAAACAATTCAGCTGTTTGATTTATGAACTAGAAAATAGCTAGGGTTCTAAGAAACACGATTCCATCAAAGTTCCATGATCTGAACAACAAAATCTTCTTGGCCAAAAAAAAATATATTTAAAAAAAACATCAAGGATATACTGTAAAGAACAGGGCAAATCCTTTGAGAAAACTTTCATAAATATTCATTACAGTAAAAACAGACATTTATCTTATATTGCTCATTGCTTCTAGCAATGCCTTTCTCAATTCTGAACTTACAGTTAAAAATCTCACTGTCAGACATCTGCGGGCAATAGGTAGGCATAAACAGGTGATTTTTGTTTGAGGAAATATTTAAGAATGAGTAAAGAACAGGGATTATTTGAAAGAAAAAAAGTACTTTTCTTGAAAAATCTATTTTTAATCTATTAATATGCTTGAGTTTCAAACTCTTTCAGATAGTTGCAGAAGAGTCTCTTGGTCTGAGTAACAGAACCAGAAACAAAATTTTTTGGCGTAGATGCTGCAAGCAAATGCCATCTTTTGCTAATCTTTTGACATATTTATACCTAGGACTATACTGTGCTCATAAATATATATTTGGTAAAACAAATCTGGATGTACGGATCTGACATTTTTGGGCTTGAATTTGCTTGCTTGTCACAGCAGGAGAAACATGAAGCTTGCCATATTTTTCTAAGGCAAACGATGCCGTGATGAGATTGTAGCAAAATGCTTCTACCTCATGAATTCAGTATTTGAGCCAAAATCACTTCCCTATGCTCCCGCTATTGATTTTGAATCAAACATATTATTTACTCTTCTGAAAATCTCCCGGTGGTTAGGTCCAATTGCTTCAAATCTCAGCAAATCCAATTTGCTATGACCAACTAAAAAACTTAATAACTTGTGAAAAGTGGGGTTTGTTTTTTCTTGACTGTGTTGCCACTGTGAACATTCCAAAAATATTCCTGCCACTGCTCAAAGCACATCCCATTCTTCCCACTGCAAGAATTCTGAACGCCTGTGGATTTACTGTGTGCTGAAAATGCACTATGTTAATTAAATGTTAAGTGTTGTTTTTCAAATATGAAAAGAATTAAACGTTTTGCATTCGACATAACAGCAAACCATTCTGTTAAAATGGGAATTAGACACTAGCTTCAATTTTACCCTTGACAGTCTTGCTACATATTTTGTCCAACAGACCTGACGACATGTCTTGTGCTCAAAATTACTCCGTAACAACCTGGGACAGTTTCTCTTTTGGTGCACCAGAACCAGAATATGATTACAAAGTGAACAAATTGCTCTAAATCTGTCTGCAAACGCAGGATGCCTTGTGGTTTATTATTAAATATTTCAAAAGCTGGCTTCTTCCAAAAGTGCTATGTCAAGGCTTTACTTAGAAGCCATCTCCATACTTCATTTTGGCTCAGACCATTATATGCTGGGTAGCAATCCTTGGGGCCCTAGGAAATGAGAGTAGCCTAAATTCTTGAGGGAAGGAGAATTTCAAAACAATTGTTCAAGTACGAGCTAAACCAACATGTGATGTCTCTGCTGAAGAAAGTATTTGCTTTTTGGTGCTGGTATTGCAATATATTTACCTGAAGACAATAGTTATTTTGACTAGTGAAGTATCTGGTCTCTTAGACTTTCAAAAAATTTCAGAGCAATCTAATTACCGTTGGAAATACTAATGAATGTGCACTTGGTAAAAATGTAACCCCAACTATAACACACCACTTTGTGTAAATCAGGCAAAAGGCAAAAATAAAAAATGTAAATAAGAGAATGTAGAAAGAGGTAGATTAAACATCATTGTTTATTGTTACCCCAAGTTCCTTCGACTGAATTCACATTTCCTGGCCAAGAGTGAATATCTAACATTTGTTTCGTATCCAAAATCACTGCATATCCTGCTACTGAAATAAAATAAAATTACTTTGAATAGGTAGAGATATTCTGACCCTCCTACAGTAGAGAAGGGTCCCAGTAAAGAGGTGTAGGATGAGGTAGTTCTCACAACACAGGCAGCTATTATAAGTGAGTTGGACACTGGAGCCAGAGATGTTTTATTAAACTGGCATGTGGGTCAATTCATGTTTTTATGGGTGGGTTCCATAGCTGTATGAGGATCAGTCTTCTGTGTTTCTGAGGCAGATTTTCTTCTGATTTCCGCTGTGCTTAATGATTTTTCAAAATGGCTCCTCAGGAAATGAGAAAGGTCCTAAGGCTCTTGGTCTGGATTCTCAGAGGCACGTGGGCATTTCTCTGAATGATGTCAGCTAAGGCAGGACTTCTGTAGGTGAACAGTGAGCCCATCTCACCGTTCATTGCTGCCAAGAGGGAAGTTTCCCCTCACCACTGTACACCGCTCCTCATTACCTTGCACTGTCCTGTTCGTCCCAGCTGACCGGGAGATAACTAGCCTGGGAAAAGGTGGGACTGTGCAGCAGCACGAAAGCCACCATCCGTGGTGGCAGAAGTTGTCAGGCTGACTCAGCCATTTCAGAGATCTTCCCCAAATTGCTTGAAGTAGAACACCAAAACGCTTCAAGCAATTTGGCTTCCTATCAGTAGTATAAACCCGTCTCTTTTCTCTTCATTTTTCTTTTTTTAAATGGTGGAACAGCTTGGCTGAACTCTCTGTTCGCTTCACAGCTCTCCAAGCTTTGCCCTCAGCTTTGTACCACCCAGACAAATGGCAAATCCCAAAGAAGTTACACCCATTCTGTTTTCTTCCTCTCTTTCTGTCTTTTAACAAAAACTCTGCAGGATGCACAGTGGCAAAGCTCAGGTCTGAATAGAAAAGCCTCCGCCCGGCTCATGCCACGAGGGAAGGGTGTTTTCAGATTTACTTGCAGGTTCACTGTAATTTTCAAAAGATTTCCTGGGGCTGACAATCTGCTTCAACCTACAGCCAATAAATATTGGCAGCATTTTGCATAGTTTCTCACCAGAAACCAACTTCACGGGAAGAGAGCTACCTAACTGATAATAAAGTAAGTTGGATTTTGGGACACGGTTGTTTAGTTGGGTTTTTTGGGGGTTTTTTTTAGGAACTTGCATCTCAGAATGAGAAGCTCTGTTACTGAGTAACTTCTTGTTGCCTTTAATGGGGTAATAGTTTCAAACTTGAGGGTAGATTTAGTTTACGTATTAGAAGTTATTCGCTGTGAGGGTGGTGAGACACTGTCCCACATTGCCCCAAGAAGCTGTGGCTGCCCCATCCCTGGAGGTGTTCAAGGCCAGGTTGGACGGGGCTTTGGGCAACCTGGGCTGGTGGGAGGTGTCCCTGCCCAGGGCAGGGGGTTGGAACTGGATGGTCTTTAAGGGTGTTTCCCACCTAAACCATTCTATGATTCATAAGGATCACGTTACCACCATTGGTCCCTGTTATTTTTATTAGTTCATTAACCCACTCATTTAATTACTAGGGTACTTCTGGAATCTTTCAGAAGAAATAAAAGGTTCCCTAATAATTTGCTAGGCTCCATATTTATTTTTTTTCCTTTTGTTGGAAGGGATGTGCTTGTGCCACTGAGGGGGTGCGTATTGCTGATGACCAGATAGAAATGGGTGACCAGCGCAGAGTGGAGGCCCAAGGGGAGAAGGCAAGGCTGGGAGAAAGGGAGGCACAAAACAGAGCATGGGGAGGCTGGAATACAGAGAGAATGGTGTTTGATGAGAAGCATCTGGATGGACTTTGGGGGGGAAAAAAAAAGGAGCAAAAGTTGAGCCCAGCTGTGAAAGCAATGCACGTGTGAATACATGTAAATAGAGAATGTGCCATAAATGGGCTCAAGGAGGTGGATGTGGCTTCTGGCACTTGCAGATCCAAAAGTTTTTGTTCACAAGTGCAAGTGTGGTGTTCTTAACATACATTTCCTACGAGAGGTTTCCCGCTAGGGTAAAGAAGAATTTCAGTTGTGATGAGTGTGTAAAGAACCGTAAGGCTCTTGGAACTCTGGTTACATTCTCGGTCAGATTTGGTGACTGGAAGTTGAGCATAGGGGAGTCAAAAATGTCAAGTTCTAAAACCCCAAGAGATTTTTGACACTTGCAAAGCATGGGCCACTTTCAGGACTGCTTTGAAAGGTTGACTTAGCTCTGACTCTTAACCTTGCATTGCTTTTTACACACTTCCGGTGTGTACAAGCTATTTCTTGCTCTAACTGCTGTTGTAAAATGATTCTGTTTGCCCGGTGATATAGTTCCGTGTACGTTATCCCAAGCAATCTGTATGTTTTAGGCACTTCAGTAGCTGCCATCCCTGGAGACTAAAAAGCTGTCTTTATTCATAGAACAAAATCAGTGCAATAACCACTGTGGTCCTTCATATTTACTTGCTTTACTGTAGTCCTGAATCCCAGGGAGTACCTAATATTGCTCCCAATTTCATTCCTTATATATAACCTCTATGCTTAGAATGACAAGTGTGATGCTTACATTTGGTGATGCCTGCTCCAGGAATCACAGAATTAAGTTAGGTTATATCTTTCAAATGATTTTACATACACTGGAAGCAGTACTTCAGATAGTCTTACATTATAGTCAACAGTCCTAACTGGGTGCCACCCAAAAAGGCCACTAAAAACATTTCAGGTTTGTTTAAATGTATTTTATTATAAGGCTTGCTTTAAGAAGTGAGGGGGAAAAAAAAAATCTATCACGTGCAGAAATTGTGCTTTACAATAAAACCCACATTTAGTAACAACACTGTCTAGGACAGGCTGTGAATTAAAAATGGCTAATATTCAGAAATAATGTGAAACCCAGAAATATTACGAGTTATGTTTTGTATCAACATGCAACTTAAGGTGGTACAAAAATTACATATCTTTTAGTGGTAGAAGTAGCACAGCATTCTTTTGCTACCCAAAACATGAACATACTTATTGCTCATGAAGTCTTAAACATACTAATCTGTTTCCCATTATGTTTTGGATGCACATCTCAAATGTGTGGATGGACTTGATACAATATATATACCTATAGTTCCCCTAATAGATTGTGATATTTCTGGGGCCAAGTGAGGCCCTATTTAATAACAAAGTAGACCGTATATAAACCTCTTGCACTTCACCTCTTCCCTTAATAATAAATTTAAGAACTTTCTTTTGAGTTGAGCAGTCAGTGAAGCATTAAACCTAAAACTAGAAATTATATCTAAAATCCAGCTTCTTAGCAACTGAAAACAAGGACAACAACATTGAGTCATTTGTTTTTCAGAATAAGATCATCTCTGCAATTTGATTGTTTGTGTATTTTATAAGGTTACCAAAGCACATTTTGAAGTAGGAGAGAGATACTGAAACTTGAAAGAAAACATATATCTTGTACACATATTTTTTTTCAGGAAGACAACCACCTGCTATAACTTCTTCGAACAACTCTGAAGGGTTTCTGTGCCACTGGAGTAAATAATGTACCCCCAGAATAAATAATATCCTGGAGAAACCCCTTTAAAAGGATATTTTATATGTGATTTAAAGTGAAGTGAGATCTGTTGGCTTGGTGGTTTTCCCAGAAAACTATGTATTTTGTAGGCTGCTATATTTTTTTTCACTCAGCTTGGTGGTTTTTTTCCAGAATATTTCTGTATGCAGGTGCTAATCCAGCCTATAGCAATAACACAGAACAGAAAACTGAGTGCATTATGCTGTTCTTCAAAATGAAGGAAATTGTATGTATATTAGAAAGCAATATGAGATGGTTAGTCTCAGTTAGTTAGTTAGTTCAGAAAAATAAGCATTACTATGATTAATGAACATCACTTCTTGGAGAAGATATATGACTGATTTTCTCAGAAACCTCCAATAAAAAGCAAGATCAGATCATTTTAATTATTAGCACTATTAACATGTAATTGACTGCATCCTCATGCTGTGGTAAACTATAGCTATTTTTGTGATTGTTAAATCACAGAAAAGGAACTAAGGAAATAGAAATGACAAGAAATTAGCCTATGCTGAAAAATCCTTCTGGGTTCTCCTTAAATTGAAGGTGACCCTGACTCTCCCTTAAAAGGAAGGGAATTGCTTTCGGCTCATATTCTAACTTGCACTGGAGGAATCTCTGAAGGCTTAGAGTTTGCACTTCAACTGGATAAACAGACAGATAGTCACATGCAGGGAACTATCTTTTGCACCTGCCAAAATGTACTGGAAATCCTGTGATAACAGGTTTTTTGGCAAAAGCTCAATATTTTGCTTCCAGACATGACCAGACCAAAAAAGCGCGGAGGTGCAGAAAAATTAAAAAAAAAAAAAAAAAGTGAGGAAAAAGGCAATACAGATTTTGATTCTGAGAAAAATTTGTGGCTTTTTGAGGATTGTTTAGATTGGTTTATATTTCGCCTTGTACCAGTTTGAGTATATTTTTATGTGTAATGAAGCACGGCAGTCTCCCACAACTTGTATGTTTGCTCATATTGTCGTGTCCCAGCAGCCTGCTCCTCCACGCTTAGCTCCAAACAAGCAGAAGAGGTGTAATGGGAAACGGCCCTCTCGCCTGATATCGAAAAAGAAAAGAGGGGCTTTCAGCACTGATTGTTTAAATCTAGTTCCTTGGAAAAATTCAGGAGTACAAATGTGCAGAATGTCAAAACGTTGCTGTACAGTCGGGGTTTGGGGAGAAATGGGAGAAAGTGTCCTCACCAGGAGGGTTTCTACGAGTGTCAATTGTATGAGGGCAAAACCGAGTGCATCTTCACTCACTTCCATGAAGTTACAAGGACATACAGCAGCAGGATTTACCCGAGCTTTGATTTTCAAGTTTTTCCAACCCGTTTTACTTCATTTTAGAATTCTTTCACCTCTTGCCCTGGCCCTTCCCCTCAGCGACCTGTTCATTTCTGGGCAGCTATGCACAGAAGCCTTCTTTAAAGTACTTTATTTACAAAATAATAATAAAAAAAATTAGAATACATTTATAAGAACTGTCCTGTTTAATCTTTAAACAGGTTGGGTTTGTGCTTCAGTTATTTTGCAGTTACCAAAGACACTAGGGAATGGAACGAGAGGAGTTCTGGTCTTTGAAGCAAAGGTGCGCCTGGGTAGATTTTTAGAAAATGTCCGTTTAGCCGTGTGAGCGATACACTTACCGAATGTGCTGTGCTTGCAGTGGCTGTGGCATATAATCTCATCAGCATAACACAGCCATGGTTTATGCTGTTGCTAGTTTAAAGGATTAACTATGAGATAAGTCATACAGTGCTTGCGGTAACTTGCTGTTGTTGTTGTTACTGTTTTAAGAGTAAAAACACTTGTGAACACTCTTGTATATACAATTCCAGAGCCTGAATTACTATAGTATTTGTCTGAGTTTATTTTGGCACCAGTTTAAATGTTCTGGTCTACAGCACTTGTTTATTTGCTTAACTCTTGTCCTAAATTTCCAAAAGAAAGCTTCAATTTCCATTTAGTCACTCGGTTGCTTCTCTGAAAATCGACTCCATTGTGGATTCGGGGAATATGGTAACAATGAAAATCTCTGTTTGCATGGATCTCTTTTTATTTTTATTGTCGCCGCAAGTCACTGTGATAAGTAAATCTCTCAGACTAAGACTCCGAATATCCAAAGTCAGCCAGAATTTTGCAGTGGAACACCCTGGACTCTCTGCTGTAGTGAATTCCCTAAAAGGAGACAAGACAAAGATGATTTTGCACTCCAAAATCAGAAAGATTTATTAAAAATAAAACCAGAAGTGATTTTAAATAGGTCTTGAATATTAACTCAACAGAAACAATAGTCTATACATAAGTCTCTCCCTGCCCGCCATGCCTTACTAGGCATATCCTACCTTGTAGACTTGATTTCAGTGGACTTGGAAACTTTCCGACTGACATATCGAGTCCCTCAGGAGCTTTTCTATCACTTTCTTTGCTTCCAGTTGTGTCTCATTTACCATGTGGCTTCTTGAACCGTTTCCTCCCAAGTGTGCTCAGGTAGCCCACCTGAATAAGGAGCAGTTTCTCACTTGCAGAAAAAATGACCGGACCCAGTCACTTCCTCAAGGACCGTAAGAGCATTGTGAATATAAAGGAACAGCTAAAAAAAACAGTTGTGGGTTGGGTTGGGTTTTTTTCTGTTGTTATAAAAAAACCCGAAACAAACACTCAAACATTTGTCACGCTGTGTTTCATATGAAAATTAAAGTTTTGTAAGCACAGACTAAAAAAAAATGAAAGCTCAGGAGCGATACCCCATTTTCCAACGATGTTGCAGAATTACAGCTGCTGGAATGTTGCAGTGCTCCTGCTTTTGCAAGTGACTGCAGGGAAGACTAGAGATATTTGCTGAACTCCTGAGAGTAATAATCATGCTACAGAATTTCCAGGGAATCAATTTCTCGTTGATATGCTACAGCATCTTGCTCAAAAGATGATTGAAAGAGGACATTTCCTCTTTCGCTGGCGTGACCATCACCTATTGCTACTTTTGTTCAGGGTAGTTTGACTGCTTTCAAGTTATATTTCTTTCACAGTTAATGTCTGAAGAAGCTCTATCTCAGGAAAAAGCAAAATTCTTTCCTGCTATTTTCCCTGATGCTGGCAAACATCTATTTTTTTGTGCTACTCTATGGCCTGTTTTAGAATCTGATATTATTTGCCACTCAAAAGTTTTTTTCTTCAAGAAGCATCTAAAGAGCTACTGATCATCTGTATCTTTTCTTTACCACAGTTTTACTTGAAACCAACTCCTCCAGCAAGAGAGGAAAATATGATGGTATGGCTCTCATCACTGAAGTCAAGGTTGTGTCAGCCTTTCCATTATATAAATCCTTATTTTGAAGAGTTTCAAATTCACTTATAAAAATTCAGTCTAGGCTGGAAACTGGCAAAGTAAGTCTTTGCATGGGATGTGTTTCTTTGAATAAAAATATGAAAAAAATGTGTTTGCCTTTGTGTTTCTTAAGTCCTTGAAAGACCAGTCAAGCTACACTTAGAATGCTCTTTATACGCTTGCAAGATCCATTTTCAGAGATGCTGAGTGTTTTTAGCTCTCACTTTGCTGCAATAGCTCAAATTTAGATTTTCAATATTTTTCTAAAATACTTTCTTCTGGGGTTTATTTTTACTGTGTTGATCTTCCTACAATTTTAAAAATGCTTTCTTTTCTCTTGGTAGCATTTTTATATTAAAAATGTATGTTAATTTCTTATTCACTTCTCTTCCTATGTTATTTTTAACTAAAATAGTTTGAGATTTTGTGTTGGATCATGACTAGCGCAGTTCTAGCTTTGAGAGTTAATTGCTACGGAGAAGTGGGACAGGGATAATTTAACAGACTTCTTTGTTTTTATGGTCAAGAGCTCTTATTGCAACCTAATCTACTGCCAAATTTTACCCAGCAATTCCTTCATTAGAATCAGTAAGATGGTTGCTCTGGGAGATGAAAAATCAATTTAGGTCAGATGGTGAGGGAGGTCTTCTCTGTTCTGAGGCAGAAAAACAACATTGGTGACGAATGTGGAAGGAAATATAGAAGAAGGGGGAAGGTGTACTTCCCGGCAAAACGTGATCGTTGAGAGTCCTTGTTGACAGAGTTACAGGGGAAAAAAAATATATATTATTCTGTATCTAATCTCCTGTGGTGGACTTTTGCCTTGGTTAGGTGATGTCAAGTTTGAAAAAGTTATGAAAACATGACCTTTATTATTTTACTCTTTTTTTATATACATAATACCTGATGTTAGTGTATCTATGTTAAGAGGAGACGTACTTTTACCGCAGGTAAACACCGAATCACTTGTAGACGAAGGAGACAAACTGTGAAATTAACCCTGCAGAATGGGCAAAATGCCAAGGGGACCGTAGGTCGCAATTCAATAAGCATTTAAGCATATGCCTAAATTTTATCCCTTTCCACTAAAGGACTTATATGGGCTTAACTTTAAGTATGTGCTTACATCCTATTGAAATCACATGATTAAGTGCTTTGGTGAATGCAAATTACTCAAAACTGTAGTGGGACCAACTCATAGAGACCAAAAAAATGTATATTAATGGTAGATTACTGGTACGTACATACTGTCCCTGTAGAATTCCTCTTTTGTATATATATCTTTCTACCATAGCTGGTTTTTAATGGCAGAATCTTACACTCTTTGTGTACCCATCAATTTCAGGTCTTTCCTCATCTGCTTTCCTGTTTCAAAGCTGGTTGTCTTGTTTGTTTTTTAAAGAAAACTTTTCCTGAAATCACAGCATTACTAGATCGTTTTGGGAATGCACCCATTTTTATTTGGGAATTCAGTTGTGGACTCTGGCTCTGAGCTTTGGGTACTGAATTCCAGAATTTTTGGCCTGACAAAATACTCAAAATAATTGAATTTAGACTCTTCACAGGGAACAATTAACATCAACTTCTCTCTGTGTCAGTATAGCCATAGAGCTTTCATGTTGTTATAACTATCAGCTGTGAAGTGATAAAGCCTCACTTCTTAATTGAAAACTATTATTTTCAGTACAATGCTTCTGCTATTCTTAGTCTTGAAGTTTCATATTTCTTTCTTTGGCTAATCCACATTTTCACCCTGGCAATAACTCTGCGTTCTACTGTACTTCAAATAATTTGGCAACTAAACGAGTGTTTGAAGCTGATTTAATTACATTAGCATGAGATGCCAATTAGGTATTTGTAGAAAGATTTTGCTGAATGTTCTTTCTTGAATCACTGAACAAGGCTCACTGGCCCACGGTTATCCGATTCCAGCCAGACTAACAGTAATGTAAACTGAATCTCTTTCCACATGTAGTCACTGTACACAAAGAATAAACAGTGGATGCACTTTAATTCAAACGATCTCTTGTTTTAATCATTAAAAAAAAAGATAAATTCCCAAGAAATGTCCTCATTTAGCGGTATTTTGCCTTTGTTTTTCTATGAAGCCTTGGCAGATTGACTGCTTTTAGAGATGAAAATTGGATAACTTAGAGGAAAGGACTGGATGCCAGCTTCCTTAAATTCTCTTCCAGCTAGGCTATTCACTCAGAAACAATATATCAAAAACTATGTTTATTCAAGTTAGACAGAGATAATGAGCAAGCACAGCTCTCGTGAAGGCCCAGATGATAGATTTCCTAGTTTATTTCCAGTTTTTATGCAAAGAGTTTCAAGAGTGGGATTGAAAGTTAGGCCTAACATCCATTCAGGCTGTTGAACGGTAATGATCTGATTCCAGTAATGGCTTTTCTCTTAGTAATTCCCACTAAATCCCGCTCCACAACCCTAAGGGCTACAGAGTGTTCAGCGGTTCTAAAATATTCAACTCTTATTTAGGAGGCGGGTTATGAATTTCGAAGCCTATCTGTGGGCGCATATTTATGACATTTTTTTACCCCAAGCAATCATAACGATACAGTTATTGAAGTGAGTCAGGGCAGCCTCTCTGGAGCATCAATATATTCATATACTTCAAGCTTAAATATTGATGTGGCTCTGAAGGTGCTTGGAGTCGCGTTAAAATTAAGGAATTAGAAAGCATTTTGGTAGCGAGTATGAAACCTGTGGAAGTATAAGACTTTTCCGTATTATATGCTGTTGCTACCATTATTCTTTGGTGACGGAAAGTTTGTCTTTGGCGTTTTGCACTGAAAGAATAAAGAGATTTGCACAAAGGTACAAACCAGAGCAAGACGTGGTTATATAAATAGGAACGGCTTTTGTGGGTCCTTTGCTGTATTGCAGCTGTAGCGGTTGAAGGAAGAGTTTCTCATCTATGATCTTTTGGCAATATCCTGCGAAGAGCCGTACTATTGTATTGCACAGTCTGTTACCATGGAAACAAAAATATTTTTAGTAGTGCCTTTCAGCTGCAAACCTCAGTATTTCTAAGGAACACAGAGTGAGCCTCACAGCACCTGTGGGGCAGGTCAGGGCTGCACAAGTGGGAGTGATAAGATAGCGAGAGCTAAATGACTTCTTCCAAATTCACAGCTGCCCCTCCCCTCCGAGTGCATCCCTTGCTGTAACTGCCCTTGTGGAGCACCTTTTCCCCGTGAATGTGAGCTAATGTGCAATTCAGCAGTAGGTTTCATGAGCTAAACAGATAAGCTGGATTTAAGTAATAATACCTTTTATTGCAAATAACTTGATTTGGTTTTACTTATTAAGAGTAATAGTAACTAAGTTAAATGTTTGGTGGGTTTTTTTACTAGTCACTTCTGTTTACAGAAATGTAAAAAGACAGGATGTCTTCTAATGAGAGAAAGGAAATCACTTAAGGTACGTTATTAGTGGATTGGTCTACTATCCTCTTACCCTTTTCTTAATCAGAATAACTTCTTACCCTTTTCTTAATCAGAATAACTTCATCTTTGTTGATACTCTCTTTTTGTTTGCTAACTCTAGTTCTAATCCAATCTATGTAATTAGGTCGTCATTCCCTGGTTCTTCATTCCCTGTCCACAATGCCTGGTATTTTAGTGCAGCTAGGATGCATCACAAAACATATGCCATGCCATCACCGGTGATGCAGTTTCATCACCAGTCGCTGTAGATCCTATTGACCAACCTATGTTCTTATTTGAGAACAGCCCATCCAAAGGAAGGATTACGTGATCTGCAGCTGAGAAACCTGTGTTGATGCTATCTTTTTTTATTGTTGGGGAGTAAACTGAGTTTTCAAACCAAATTCCTGCAATACTACCTTAATTCTTCTTTCCAAAAAGCGCTGCCTGAATTTTCTCAAAACTAGGAATAACTATACTGTAGAACTCATTTTACACTCTTATAAAAACAACTCCTGAAAACACCCCCAGAATTCTAAGTACGTTGGCAGCTCAAGGGGTGAAATGAATCCAAAACAGAGCAAAAAGGAGTTACAAAACCGCGTTTTGGCTAGAATCCAAAAAATCTGTTAGCTATTCTGCAGTGATATGGCTATCCTCCCAGCGCTGACTTAAAAAAGAAAATTGAGCAGATACTAAGGACTTGGGAAAGTGATAATTTTATCTGGAATGTCATGGCCAAATTCGGAGGACAGCATGTAAATGTCTGTAGAGGGAGAAGAAAATACCTCACTTCAAAATGACCTCATCCAGAAGAAATCCGACTGCCATATGTTCGTTTGGCCTGCGTTTGATACCATAAAGATCCTAAGATACATGCAGGGAGGGGAAGGGAGTGGTTTTTCTTTTTTAGAGGAAGAAACGTATAACGAAGTAGCTGCAAACCTGTGTCTTGAGTTGTTCACGCTAATTTTAAATCTGCTCCAGAGGCTTGCTGAGATGTAAAACATCATTTTTGTGTTTTACCGGAAAAATGGACATATCCTGTAGCAACAGTTTACTGTCCTCCCTCTGCCAACTGGAGACCGTCTTATACACGGCAAGCAAAGACCAAGGCACGTTTGCCCTTACATAGACCTGGAAAGCAGAGGCAAAACAAATTTAACGATCCCACAATATTGGGAGGTTTGGTAACAGTTTTTCCACTGATTTTTGTGATCACACTTTATGAGTTGTAGGAATATAATTTGTGATGTAATTTTTTTTCCTTTGAGTTTAAATCCAGCTACTATGAAAACAATAAGTGGAATGCAAATTCAGTTCCAAAATATTTCTCTAATGTGGGAGAGGCCTCTGTTCCTACACCCTTTTTAGAATGAAATGGCTTATTCACAAGCAGTGCTGCTGAGGGGCTTCCACACAAAACACGTCAACACATAATTAAATTACGGTGCTATCTGAGAAAAGAGGGGCAGCAGTTTCCGTGGCTGACAGCTGAATTTACACACATTGATTTCTGTTAGCCCTGGTTTCGTGATGCCCAGAGTCTGGCGGCAATTGGACTTCATGGCACTGCGCCCTCGGCGCTGTAGCTCACTACTCCTGACTTGTGCCAACACAATCTCGTTTGTCTGCAGGATACTCTTGTGATATAGATGGGCTGATGTGATTTAAAATCTGTATTTTATTTTATTTTTTTCCTCAAAAACTTCTCTAAGACAATTCACAGCCCAACCTTTCAAACTGTCGCAGGAAATGTGCCCTGGAACCTGAAGTCACAAACAAGTGCCAGGAGGAAAGCTGGGGATTGCCGCCAAACTCTTTGTAATCTGAAAACACAGCCTGGGGCTACATACGTTGGTTTGCTCTGTAAACAGGATTGTGCTTTTGAAGATGCCTGCAGGTTCATCAGGGGACTTTTTATACCACATTCTATAATTGAACTTTGCTGTCGTAGTTCCTTTAAAAAATAATAATAATAATAAAAAAAAAAAAACACAAACCACCCAACCCACAATGAAAACACCATTCTGTATTTTACCTTAGGATGTGCCAAGGCTTATCTTAGTGTAGTAACTGAATATTTTCTTTGAATTTACGGTTTCATTTCCATTGCTTCTTGTTGGTAGATATTAGAATGATGACGAAACATTGTTTTTTCCCGAAGATTTTGGCTTTGGGTGGGCTGGTTGTAAGTGGAAATGAAATAATTCAAGGTTTTCAACTTCATGTGATCAAAGGTAACTCACAAAGGAAATCCACAAATGCATTCAGTTTAGACTTCTGGGCAGGTGATGTTGGACAGGATCGTCTAATACCACAACTCCTCCATTGAAGCTGGTTTGGACCTCAGCAAAATTAAGAGCAGGATCAGATCACAGCAGAATTCCTCTTGACTGAAACAGCCTTCGCAGGATGCTCCAATAGCCAGGGCTTGGGGGCTTATAAATCTGCAATGGGCTACCAGCCTAGGGTATGAAAGGCAATAAGAAGAGACAGTGGTTCTCTTGTACCAAGTTTATGCCATCCTTGTTGGGGGGAGCTTCAGAGTCTGTTAATAAATTAGATTTTCATATTATACCTTTTTTGAAGCAGAACAGGGCAGTAAGAGGACAAATTACCTCTTCGCGTCCACAGTGATCATTTTTAAAAGGGACTACACAGGTGTTCGGGAAGGTACTAAAAGGTTCTCCTGTAAAGTGAAAGAACTGTCAGTATATTTGCTACATACACTGCAGAGGACTGGTGGAAAGAAGGACATACACACCCCTGTTGTGGGTAGTCTTCACAGAATGGTTCAGGTTGATGCCTGCTTTGCAAAGGAATTGTAGGCATTTCAGTGACCCGAACTTCAATAAGGTCTGGGAGCTGCAAACCTAGGTAACCGTACTTGAGCTTCAACCTGCTTCATTTTTTATTTTTTTTTTTTTGCTATTTCTCCCTCTTCTGTCCATGTTAATGTCTATGTATTCTCATTTGGGGAAGTTGTTGATCTTCATTTTTTTTAACAGTTGTGGTATTCCGTTGAAAAAATGAATTAATGATATATGGAGTTGTCTGTATCTTGTTTTGGAATAGGAAAGACGCAATGAAAACCTGATTCATTTGTATGAAAAATAATAGCATCTTTGATTATTTTTTTAAATAGGATTTCTACATTCATTCTTTTTCTCAGAGAGTAAAACATATTCAAAATTCTTGTCATTTGTTGTATTTGTTGCATAAAAGATTCCTCTAAAACATTGTATCAATTTGGATATGCAACGAGATCTACCCTTTGGGTTCCCTTCTTGCTCTCAGTTCTCTTCTTGGTCCTAGTGAAAAATACCACTGTGTTTCTTTAGCAGTTGCAAATCCCATTAATTGCAGATGATGTTAAAGCAGTGTAGTAATACAGTATCTGCATATCTGTTCTCACTCCTGCGCTGTCTTGCCCATGTTTACCGGGAGGTCTGGAATGAAAGAAATCCAGGGAGGAACTCCTCAAATGCCGCTTCGCAAAGTGAGTAAGACCCTTTGCATATTCAGCCTAATAAGGTTTTGCATGACAGAATATATTGCTGTACTTTGTGAGTGTCATATATTTAATAGTTTCTCTCCCTCCCAAATTTTCATCTCTTCTTGTATGGAAAAGTAGAGGCCCAGGCTTCCTCATTGTTCATGGGGAAATTAAATGTGCTAATATTAAGTGACTGCTGTAGAGAGAAAAATGATCAAAGACCCGGTTCTTGCGTTTTTCTGTTCACAAGGTTAATTGCTAGAAAGACAGAAGACCCTTTTTTACGCAGCCTTACTTTCAGGGAAACGTGAAACTCAGAATCGCTACCCCGGTAAGCACGGAGCTCTCGGGAGCAAGGGGAGACTTGTGATTTATCTCCTACAGCGAATTATGGGTTGCTGATGTTACACAGAAGCTGAGAGGGTTTTGACAGCTTGGTGATGGAGTTGTTACGTATGCGGGGCCTGTGCACAGTGAAGTAAGTAAGAAGGAAATTTGAAGTCTATGGGAAGAAATGATGTCAGGAGGGCTAACCCCACAAACAACATGGGAGTTACTGCAGTTGAAAGGAGAATTTGCTGTTTCTGGATGGTGCCCAAGGAACCTTCCCATTGCTTGTTTCTGGAGATCTGGTCATTCCTGTTCTGAGACTCCCTTTTACAGCAGTCGCCTTGGTCTCCTTCCTTACGTGTGCTTTGAAATTGTAACTTGAGGCCAGGTGTAGTTTTAAACATACAGAATGCCACTGGCAGAACCAACTAGTCTTTTTTCCTTATTTTTTTTCCCTTTTTTTTTTCTTTTTTCCATCCCAGAAAAAGATGTGATCGCTAGTATGTTCATTAAAAGGAAAGGGCAATTGGGTCCTAAGTGCCTGAGACCCCATTTTTCCCAAATGAAAGAGAAGGTTCAGAAAACACTTCTCGGGAAGTACCTTGTAGATTCAGAATAATGCCGTGACTCCATGGTTGTTCCACAGTGCTACGGCAACTCTAATAAAAAAAGAAATGATACTTCTTCGAAAAAATCTCCTCTAGGTCAGTGATCCCTGTGCTGTAGCCCACCCATGACAAATTGCAAGTTTGTAAGTCTGGTTGTAACCCGCTGGGTCTCACACAGCGGATTAAATATACATTGAAAGTGTGACACGGTGGAGGTAATGTTTGGCATCTATGAATTCAGTCTATTTCCCTGTCTTTTGCTTACCTTTGAAAATGGAAAGCAATTACTTGTGTTTCTAGCAGAATCCCCAAACAGTTTTTAACAAATGGCAGTACCAGCCAGCACCGCTAATTTTTCTCTAGAGGCCTGGAAAACTCTGCAGTTCTATATTCATTTGCTAATTCATTTGGCAAACTAAAAAGCTTTGATTGTTTCCAGAAATTGAACTGTATCATCTGAAAACTTCCTTTCCTTTATAATTGATCTGCTTTTTCTCCCTATGTCTTCATTAAGCCTGTTGTTTTTTTTAATCTTTGCCATAACACTTTCTTAGCATCTGAACATTCTCATGGCTCTTTTCTCTCATTAGGCACATATTTTCCATGAGTTTTGTCTGGTTCCCAAGCTATTATTTTAGTCCGTGAATATAACTTCTTACTAGAGAAACTCTGCCGTATTTTTTTTTTCTTGCTTTTGGTTTGCACACCTGTTCGCCTTGTATTACGTTTGAGCATCAGAATGTGTGCCAAACTTGCTCTTTCTTCTTAATTGATGCAACTAATTACTTCCAATTGTTATTTCATTCTTAAAATATTTAAAAACTAGGAAATACTTATGACTTCTTCCATGCGCTTGGGGTTGGTTTTTTTTTTTAACAGTATCTGTGCGAACATAATGATTCACGTGATGACACCAGTTTGTACTGTTGTAATATCTAATGGCTCACCATCATTCAAGAAATCTGTACCATAGCTCAGAAGCGAACCCCTAAAGCCCAGCCCAGTTTCTCAGCCACCGCCTTTCTTTCAGCGCGGCTGGAGAAACTGTAAAAGGAGAAAAGGAAGGGGGAGGAACGTGACTGCTTTGTAAAGTAAACCGCTCCCTTTGCACTTTTTTTTTTTGGCATTCCTTTCTTTCTCACCTTTACCAAATATGGTCTCTAAGCCCATGATTGTGTTTGGAAAAGCAGAAAGAGGTCATGCTGGAATGATTTGGGTCTGCCAGAAAAGAGAACTAAGAACGAGGCTGATGATGATCCAGTATTTACTTCTGCGTTTACTTTGCATCCATAAAGAAGCATAGGAAAGCGTGACGTGATCTGTTTTAATTAGGCAGTACAAGTTGGATCTTCTCTCCTATTGCTTGCTTTTCTTTTTATTCAGCCTTTTTCTGAGATCTTTATTGCTGAGTGAGGGCAGTGTGGCTGGTATTAATTTCTGTGATTTGAATATAGATTCTGCAGTTTGTTGTTACCTCGTATTCTTCTGTATTCTGAAATGTTGAAGGACCCGACCCACTTCTAACCCATTGGGAATTAGGTGATAAACCTAAAGAGGCACAGTTTCCACTTCTGCCAAAAATTGCAGGCAGGTTTTACTTGCCTCACACGAGTAGTGGGACTGTTTATGATAGAAATTTTGAGCGCATATGTAAACATTTGCAGAATTGGGGTCACAGTCAGTGTATGGTAAAGGAGATGGTGCAGAACGCAGATTCCATTTCATTACGCTCCCAGGTGCTGTTAGGAGCCAGCAGGGAGAAGGTGTTTCCAAATGCCTTGAGGCAGCGCTCAGACATTGTGAAAATCCTTATTACGCTGACGAACTTACCCTAGGGTTACATATGTACTGAATTCCATGAACCTGCTACATCTCTGCAAATCAGAAATGTGTTTTCTGATTGCATCAGTGTTTCTGCCTCCCTCTTTGTTGGTGGTACGCTGAAGAGGTTGCGTTTGGGTATTATATTCCATATAAGCTGTAATGCGTTTCTTCCATGCCTGTAAGAATTTCTACAGAATTGCATGTATAGCATTTACAACCCATGTTAAGGATGACTATAAAGTTGTTTGTCTTTGCAGAATTAGACACAATCATAATACGTTTTGCCAGCTCAAATATGCTGAGGCAATAAAGCAAATCCTTCTCCCGTTACTCACCGCAGTAATTCCCAAATAATTAGTTTGTCATATTAGGTAATAGATCTGTGATGTGTCTCAATTATAAGCCACGCAATGCATGGTGTGGGCATAAAACACTGCTGCTGCTTGAGAAATGCAAAACCAGAAATAAAATTGCTTGAGTTGAGGAAGGAGCCAGCTTCAAACTTACCTGTTTTCATATCCTGTTGTGGAGCTTTTCTACCACTTCTAGTGTAAGGAAGAGCTAGTTCTTCCCTTAAAACTTCCACTGGGTATGCCAGAAGAACCCTCTCTACTGCATCCCCACCATTTGACATTGCACAGTTCAGGCAAAAAAAAAAATGTTAGCAAAATCACACCTCTCATATATAGTTTTTGTCACTCCTAGAGAGAGCATCAAAAACTCCATGACTGTTGTTAGCTGTGTTGTTCTGCGAGCAGATTTCTCTTGGACCTTGCTTAAGTGGATTTCCTAGTTTTTCACTTCAAATTGCTTATTTGTTACTGATAAGCAGTTATTTATTACGTGTGCTTGTTTTATTTTCCCCTCTCTACAAAGAGGAGTATCGATGCTTAAAAGCAGGAACGTGGGTGGAGTTTTTTTCCCCCCAGTTTTACCTTTTGGCTGACTTTCTCCTATCCTGGCATAAAAAACTTCCCAGGGTGTAGTTCAGCCTGTAAAGTGTTGTACATAGTGCTCACACTGTTTAGTAAATGTTACACGCGTAGGAAATTTACTGTTGGAAGAGAAATCATCCTGAATTAATTCCAAAAGCATTCAGCAAGTGTGTGTGTGTGTGTGTTTGTGCTTGGGTTTTGCCTATGTGAATTTAGTTTTCATCCCCAGAAACTGGTGCTCAATTACCATAGAAACAGCAATATTCGTACATATACTAAAATCAGTTCAGTACATGGTATTACAGCAATTTGCATCAGTGTTCAGTTACACTTTCTTCCTGAAGAATTTCTAAAACAAATATGTCCTTAAGCAAATCTCTACAGTCAGTGCAATAACGAAAAGGAGACAGATTGCTTGAAGCACAATGTGTCATGCAGTAATTTCCAGAGGGGTAATCATATTAACAGAGAAAATACTGGTGCCAGTTTTACTTTAACTAGTTAAATTTTATTGAGTGCTACTGTCCCTAACTGTTGCCCTTAACTTTGTATGATTACAAAACCATCTACAGTTTGAAACTGGTTTTATAGTTCACCCTTCTTATAGGCGAACAGCTGGCAAAAAAATCATTAAATAACAACACTTAAGATGCAAAATGTGGAAAAAAAGGTCATAAATATAAAACATATTTGGTTTTCTTAAATCCGTGGTAATGACCTCACTGGGTTCTCCAACACGCAAAATAATCTGGGTCTGTGAGGCTGCCCTGAGTGTTGGGAAAATCAGTGGAATAACCTCGGTCTGAGTGAAATCCCACCGGGAAAGTAATTTTTCTAGTTAATACTGTTCTAGAGCCAGTGATAAATTTGGTCTATGGGGGACGTGTCCCCCAAAATAGGCGTTCTCACTGCTTTTTCTGTGCGTTGGGACAGGACTATTCATTGGCTGTGACACAGCTAAGCAATGTGTGAGAAAACATTTTAGTATCCTAGTTGTATGCTGTTGTCAGACAAAGCCTTTCAAGGTCCCTTCCAACCCAAAACCTTTGCCAAAGGAAGCTCTCCATGTCCCTAGCACACAGCTTTTTGTATCATAGCTTTTTTGGATTTGTATTTCTTGTTTTAGGCAAATTACAGAGCCTAACTGGTGACTAATGGCTCTTTGCAAGGTATAGAAATGACTTCAAAGAGAATATGTGGCAGAAAACATTTGGGGTCCCGTCGCTTCTCATTAAAAATAAACCCCTACCTATAATTGTTTTCTTGCTAAACTAGTGCAACTCGCCAAATCAGCATAAGCTATTGGAATGATGTTAACTGACCACGGAGGAGAAAAAGCAGAGATGGGCTCTCTAGCGCAAACAATTACTGGTGAGTTACGCTTGGGTGTCTCGGCAGTTTTCAGATGTCGGTGAGCATCTAAACAATCTTGGAGCAGCTCAAATCAAATTAAGGTCATTTTAACTCTGACTACAAGTGACCTCATGGGGAGTTTAATCCGTTTTACCATTCCCAGCTGCAGCTAACTCGGATTGAGTTTTCTGGTGTATCCCCAAGCAGACGGCTCTCTGTGTGTGATATATTGGAATTCTGTGGTTCAACAGTCTGCGGAAACCATTGGCAACCAACAGGTGAAGAGAAAGTCCTGTAGTTTGGAAATCATAGGAGTTAGACACGCAAACCTTCAGCGACTATATGTTAAGTGATATAAGAGTCTCCACTGACAGTATATTACTTGTTACTATGAGTTAGAGCCAACCTTGCACACTTAAATCTTTTTACCCCCAAAATTTTACCCAAGGGACTCTTTTTCCGAGTATTATGCTGTACATTGGAAACAGTAGACTGGGATCGAGGCTCCAGATCAAAGTCTGATCAGCACAATAGCTTCCCTCTGAGAGTTAATATGTCCACAGTAATAGTCATAAAATATGGAAAGTAACCAAGTTTCCCGTTTCATGCCACCAAGCATATCCAAATTGCTGTATCCATGGGATTAGGGCCGGCAACCATGGGATATTTGTTTGGAGTGAGCCATCTGAGAACAGAACTGAGGATTTGATATTTATTGTTAATAATTGCGAGAGGTCTTCTACTTTAACCAAGAGATTAGTCTGGTTTACTGTAAACCAGGCAATTGAAACGAATGTCTTCATCGTCTGGTTTTAACCAGACCAGAGGAGGAGTTGGTTGCAAGCAAGGCCGTTCTGCAAGAGACCTCCTAGGTTTTGGCTCCGGGTTTCTGACTTAAGAGGCAGTTGCGTTTTCAAGTCGCATTTATACGGTTGCCAAGTCAATCTTTAATCAGTGGCAGTTTGTATGTTAAGCAAACATAGGCCTCTCTGCTTTTCAGTAAGCAATTTGTGTGGTTTGCCTGTGTACAGACCATGATTTTTACAGATGAGTTTGAGCATTCAAATAATAATTTTAAGAACTGTTTTTAATCTACGCGTACTGTTAGTACACTCAAAATATATTCTGGGGCAAGTATGCATTCTGTTAATCAATGTTGGTAGTTTACCTTGTTTAGCTCAGTCATGGGTCACGTAGCGAATTATGCAGCATTTCTTCTACTTCTTGATCGTTCTAAACCTAATATTTTGCTTCTATATAAAGCAGGTGTCTATTTTTATCATTAATGCTGGTGATTTGGGATTTTGCCCTCTGATAAGTATTTCTATTAACCAAACTCCACAGAGAGGAATGCAAACATAAGGTGAAATATAGCTAAATGCCGGGCTACTGACTTTTACAATTTTATCACCATCTGAAAATTTATTTATGGACTTAAACCTGAGTGTGAGAGAAGAAAGAAACAAGACATGAGATTATTAATGGTAAAAAAAAAAATAGGAGGGGTGGGGGTGGAGTGGTCTAGTTTTTTTCTTAAAAAATAAAAAGTTGGAAATACAGTGCATTAAACACTCAAAATTCAGAAGACATCTAGGATCCAAAATGTATTAAATATATTTTTTAAAATTCCATGAAAATTAGATGCTTGACCCATGATCTGAAGGCATAGATCTTTGGCAATGTTATAAATGTTCATGAATACATTTAGAATTGTTTACCTTAGAGACAGTATTAGAAGGAATTTTCTGTAGTGATAGAAAGAGAACTTCTATATTAATATTGCTTTTCCCAAACCCAAAAGAGGGATACAGTTTTAATGGACTTAAAAGTATACATTTCTACATGTCAGGAAAAATACGCTTAGACATTCTTTCTTGATACTTATATTTCACACGCTTTTATTGCACAAAATACAATTTATGTTTTTAATTTATGGCAATTGTAGTAGCGGAAGTTTAGACCGTACGTGCTATTACTGTGTTCAAATTTCTGAGGTTTTGTGGTAGCAGGAGTTACTGGCACTATAGTGTGGATGAAAGAACCTGTGGAATAAAGAGCATCAAAAACTGACATGAACAACTATTTTTTTACCCATGATATATATATAAAAGTGTGTATATAGAGAGACAATGTGTATGTACATACATATACATACACACAAACATTAATCTACCAGCAGCTGCAAATTATTTAAGAACAGAGTTTACCAAATGTGTACAGTTAATATCCGTTCCCAGGGAAGAAAGGTAATTTGTAGATAAAATAACTCAAGACTTTTGCAGGTTGATAACGAAACTGCTGATACTCAGTTGAGCAGATCAGTGTCTGAGGGCTTTTTCCTCTGTTACACGTGGTGATAGTTTCTATTTCATGCCATTTACAAGGCCTGTCGTTGGGGAACAGAGGTGTGGGGGCGGGGAAGTCGTAAAATTCCCTCTAAGTTGTGGCAATTATTTTAACAACTGCGGAATTGTTGACACTACAGTGACTTGTGTCATTCCAAGGGCTTCATCCATAGCTCACCAGAGAGGACCATTTCCACAGGCTTCAATGGATTTCACTACAGGCTTTTTCTGGACTAGACTAATCGGCCATTCCTTAGTCAAAATAGGTCCCTCCTATCTGTGCAATAGCGTCTCTTCAGTTGCACACTGCAAAGTAAATGATTTTTTTCCGAGACTGCGTTGGGAAAGGTACCTGAAGTTGTCATTGTGCCTCCATCTGCTCAAAAAGGCATATTTGCGCAAAAATTCAACTCTTCCGCAGCCTGTGACACAAACTCAGATATTTATTTCTAACTCTAAGGAAACTGCAAAGAAATGTGGTGTCTGGCCCATGGCAGGGGGTTGGAACTAGATGATCTTTAAGGTCCCTTCCAATTTAAACCATTCTAAGATGCTATGAAATAGGAGATGACTGTTCTATCTTGCGAGCGCTTCCTGAAGAAAGGGAAATGGTGGCTCTATAGAAGCACATACAGACTTTTCACAATGTACGCTTTGAAGGCTCTGCCCCTTACTTTTTCTGCACAGGGATAGGTATTTGCTTCCCTACGTAACGTGCAACACCACAAAACTCATTAGGTAGCATAAAAGTATTACTGTTCAGCATATAACAAGATTTGTCCCTGGTGGAGCTAAGCTTAATGATACTGTCAGTAGTCGAGAGCTGGCGATGAAGTATCTGCATGGGTAATTCATCCCAAATGGCAAAGCAAGGAGACATGAGGTTTTCATTTCAATTACTCCCTATCTGCAGCGGAGGAAACGCTAACCCACCTGGGAGAGCAACTTGATTTTATTGCAGGCCTGTGTCTGTCTAAAGTCCTCTCACAGGAGCTGGGCAGTGTATAAATGAGTCTTGTACAATGCCGCTTGCTTGGGAAGAGGACGAAGGAATGAGCGATTAATGAGAACAGATAAGAACTGATCTGTGCTGAGGTTAGAGGGCAAGATAACAGACCACGCTGATGAATCTCAAGTTTGTTTTCGTAGTAAAGGAAAGCTTTCTTTCGGTGATCTTCCTGAAATAGGATTTAAGTTTCCTCTTTCCCCACAGTGTTTGGTTTCGTGTGGAGATGTTTCAAAAGGGCTGCGTGTAATTGAAAAGACAGCCCGATGCGAGCCATTAAACATGCTTGGCAGGAATTTGGAGAGGGGGCTGGCGCTGTTTGGAAGAGAGAATCGGTAGGGCTCCATCCATGAGCCTGGGACAAAGCTGGGCTTGCAGTTAATTAATCCAAGCAGTGATATGTGCCATGTTACCAAAGCAGAACGCTATAAAGGCCTCTCAGAAAATTCTTAATTTATTACGCTTTCACTTTGGGGAAGCAGGGGACGGTGTGTTTTCATAAATTCTGGCAATCATCCAGGCCCAGCTGAAACCCTGTCTAACGTATGGAGCTGTGGCTAACTTTCAGAATGCTCGTGAATCCCCAGAGAAAGTGGTAGAAACCCTCTACCTGCAAAAGTTAAGCTCATTGTCATTACTTACACTGCAGTAGTGCCTCGAGGCTCTAATTTGCATGACATGCTCTTATACGGCATTTCGGCTGGAACTTATTGCCCTCTGTAGAATCCAAGAGGTCACATTTTATGGTTTTTAATTACCAATTGAACTTAATCAGCAATTTTTGATTATCCTGGTGTTCAGAGCACGCTGCTGCTTACAGATTTTACATTTTTGCGCGATACAGTGTTACGCTGAATTTCATTCTGGCCAACTTTTGTAGTATAATTTGATGAATGCATTCTTTTTCTTGTTACATTTCAGTTCCTAAGCAACAATTATTTTCTGCCAAATTAGTTATCCCTTTATCCGATGCTTTATGACACAAAAATATACAGTAGTTCTGCTGGATACCGCAAGTGATTTTAGTGTTGCAAAGGTCTTTTTTTTTAAGAAGGTTTCCAGACTTGGGTCTGAATCAATGTAAAAATGATTAAATGTCACTTATATGTGTAGCTGCTGTATTAATTTTGGAGAATCAGTGCTTTCACCCTGAATCCTAGGGGGGAAAGCAAAGCGCCTGCTTCAAAAAAGGTACATGCAACTGTTAATCGTAACAAGCAGGAGACGTAGCAATAGAAGGCGAGAGCTTAATAAAACAGGAACTCCTGTCCATCGAGAGGAGTCGCTTTCCAGTGGGCTGTAAACTTGGGGATCACAAGGCACAGCAACTTTAATGACGTTGATGTGTAGCATATATATCTCCAGTTACATCACATTTCTGTGCCCTACGCGGTCGGTGTATAGTTATAAGAAAGATAGGTAGCGGCGTTTCATCCTCATGGAAGGAATGGCCAAAACCACCAAGGAAACACTCTACACACACCAGTACCAATGTTGAACCAGCTCAGGCGAGTGTGCTGGGAAGAAGCTACAAAGAGAGAGCGAGTTGTAGGTTTGGTGTAGACTGGGTCTTGAAGGCATTCTCTCCAGTTCAGATCTGGAACACGCTGCTTCAGCCGTTTTACACAAAAGGCTGCTGGTGGCCTTGCCGCTCCCCCAGCTACAGCTGTGGGTAGGTGAAGAGGACGTTTCTACTAAAAGAGCTTTCTAAGGAGCGATGGAACCTAATTCATAAAAATGGGGATAACAAACCCAGGAAATCCACATCGTAAAACAACATACGTTTTCATATTAAAAATAAATAACATTTATTTTGAAATACGCTGTGTTCACACACACTTAGATAATTTACCGAGCTTTCATGAAGTACTATTTTATTTAAATATCAAAAAAGAGATTTATAGTACACTTCTCCTTAAAAGCCTTGTGGTGTGGGTTTTTTTCCCCTTCTTCTGTCATGTTCGGTCTCTTAATCTGTCTTTTGGTTATGTGTGTAAGCAGAGAGTTCATAAATGGGTGAGGAATACAAGTAGTTGCCTCATGGACTGGACAGTATCAAATCCAGATTAGAAGTAAAATACAGAAGTTTGAGTGATGCTGATTAACAACTGGAATAGTGCATCAGGCCCGTGAGGGATACTCTATAATTATAACTTTTAAATTAAATCTGTGTTTATTTCTAAAACACTTGCTCATATAATTATTATTAATCATAAAAGCATAAATTCAGGAAAGTTCTGTAGTCTCTATTACATGAGCTGCTATGTAGATGATCACGGTGGGCTCTTCCACCTTTAAAATCTATAAATACATCTAATTCTCATCATTTTCACTAGTGCAGCTGTGACTGCTCGGAAAACCTCACTATTAAACTCAGTCACGGTAAACAAAGCAAATGAAGTTTCTTGCAGTATGTATTTGCACAAAGCAAAACACTATTGCTAGAATGTACTAGTTCTCTTGTGCTATCAAATAAACAGTAATTAATAATATATCTATAAATTAGCAATATAACAAGGGGATACGTGTCCTGAAAAGAAATGTTTTTAATTGTTTATTAATACACTTTTTAACAACTTAATTAGAATATGGAAAAACTTCTGGCTAAATAAACATGAACTTTTGAGAGGTCTTCTCTTAAAGACTGGAAGAGTATCATGGTTATTCATAAAGTCCTGAATCTTGTGGGGAAGATGTATACTGAGCTGTCATTCATTCTGTCCTGCAATACGAGAAAAAGGGACGCAGAACAATCCAGCAGGCAGTGGTTTTAAAATAAATAGAAGGCGGTATTTCCCACAGTGCATTACCCAAATTGTGGTGCTCACACCAAAGGTGGCTATAAGATCAAAAATACAAACAAGTTCAATATAAAACCCTATAATTTCCATTTCAATTATTAATTGGGACACAGCTGCTAACTCGGGAAATCCCCAAACTGCTGGTTGCTGGAAGGAACCCATTTCTTAGACAAGAGACGTTTGTTACCGGCTGTAGGTAGATAAGGATACGCCGGATCAGGCTTCATTGCTTTTCCCAGTGCCGACAGAAGGAATGCAGTTAGCGTTTTTCCAATTTGACTAGTTAGTTCTGCTTCTGAGTTTGGTCCCATTGTTTGGTTTGTGAATAGCTCCAATTACTGAAATACGAAAGTGACATTTATGATAGATGACCTAACGCTTTTCTCCAGTGATGATGTTCTAGCAGTTAATAATTCTGAACTAAAAACCAGCTGAACTAAGTGGCCTGGTCAAAGTTGGAGTGAGGTGTCGAGGTAGGTTTGGGGTATTTTGGCAAGGGGGAAAGACTGAGTGTGTGTGTGGGGGTTGTCGTTGCTTTGTTTGTTTGTTCTTTTTTCCTTTTTTCAGTTAAAAACAAAAGAAAGGATATTAGCAAGCCAGGAACATTTTCCTGTAAAACCTATGATCTCTTTGTGTTTTCTTTATTGATTTTCCTCCTTCAACGTATTGTTAGTGATGTCAACAGTTTGGTATCAAAATAAGCAAACAAAATCTGATGAAAAACAGTAATTGTCGTGTTCAATACATTTATCTTAATTTCATTCAGCGGCTTAATGTGGTCCTCCCCAGCCCCACCAAGAGACACCTCTTCGGCAGGAGCGTGGCGAGGTGATTGTTCCACCTACCCTTGAAGAAAATGGACAAGGTAAGAAGCAGCAAGAAATTTAAGCATTTAACACAGCTCCGTTGCACCAGACAAGGTAAGAAGCAGCAAGAAATTTAAGGATTTAACGCAGCTCCAGTGCACCATTCGCTCTCAGCTTAGAGAGAAATCAGAAAAATCTCAATGAGAAATTTATGATTGTTTTTAACATTCTACCTTTGTACACTTAATTGATGGTCCAAATACAGACGTTTGTGTTATACAAATCGTTGTGGCCCACGAACAATTTTGTGTATTCAAAAAACAATATTCTGAAGAGCTGTAAGATTTTAGTGAATTTGAATAATACTGTCCTGCTAATCCATATGAATCCTAACCTAAACTACTGCTACCAAAACCAAAAAGGTGGTGTGGTTTTTTTCTTCTCTACCTGCAATAAAAGAATTGAGAAGTGGATGAAAGGAAACACTTAGTCCGATATTGTTCATGTGAGTAATACATCCCAGGAGCAAGAGCCCTGTAACTGTTCCGTCACGCTTTTTTAGCATACTTTCTGATAATTTTTTGCTTAATCTTCTATGTAGATAAAATAAAAAAATCATCTATATCATTGTTCAGCAGATACTTGCCTGTATATGCTCGCTCTCTCATCAGTATGCAAGCAGGTGCATGCACTAATTTTAAAAAAAAATATCTCTGACCGCAAATCGACTCAGAAGTTTTTAGAGATTTTCATAGGAAGCAAAGAACCAGTCTGGTGGTCCACAGAGCGACTTGCCAGACCAAAAAAAACCCCACCACCTATAAGCAAGAGTATGATCAGTATTATGATGCGGGAAGGCAGGGGATTTCAGACTGGTGTGAAGAATGATGGTTGTGAGAGTACAAGTGTAAAGAAAAGAAGAGTTGTTATTGCTTTAAGCTTTTGAAAATGGCATACTTTAAATTCCGTGCAGGTATTACTGGTTGGCAGTATATTCTCTTAGCACAAAGTGAATGTAAACATAGGCAACTGCTTATGCTTCAGTCTGCTGCTTAGTATTTTCCAGTATTAGCCTAGAGTCAGTGCAAATCAACGCAAGTACTGTGTTTTCAACAGTCTATATAGTACAAAATGAGGCCCAGCACAACTTTGATAGTTCCAACTGGATATCTAAAATGCCATTTTCCACACTGTTTTTCCACAGCCAGAGAAACCAATAGCAAAAAAAAACACCAACCCCAAAATTGATGAAATACAGAATTTCAAGTAAACCTATATTTAATAACAATCTTTTGAGTTGCTTGTGCTGTTACATAGACCTTCAGGGTCTGCTAAGACATCTGCTTACCTTTTGTCAGCATCGTCAGGCCGCTAGATACGGCTTTGCCGTATGCCTGGGCTCAGCCATCTCTGTTAATGACTACTGTCTGTTTGCATACTCGCGACCACTTAGTGCATGTTACCTTTCCTGTGGCAATTATTTTGGTGTAAAGCTACATTCTGCAACCACTGTCAAGTAAGCAGTGAATATTTCATGAAATACTTATTTGCAAATCTTGATTCTCTCCAATCATACGTAGCTTTTTTTGTTGAACTGTCAGTTTAGTTTTTAAGCATCCACGCTTCATCAGTGACACTGAAAGAATTTTCTAATGGCATATGTTTCAGTTCAGGCACAATTGTTTTAATTTTTCACCAAATGAAATGTCAACATTGGACAATTTGTCCTGCACTGGGGCTTTTATGTATACAGCGCTATTATATTCAATCAAGTCTTTATTAGAAATGCTCTTTTGGGGGCAGTAGGGCATAAAAAGGACCACAATGCAGGGATAGTGGGAGTGGTAAGGGCACAAGAGAAATAAAACTCGAACATGTTCATCTTTAGCTCTAAGTCTACTTTTCCAATAGGCGATCTGTAACAGATGTGCAAGAGTTTTCTATTCATAAATTAGTTCACAAGCTTTACTTGAATATTGGAACTCGGCTGAGCAATCCTGTCATACTGCATCATTTCTGAGACTGTGAAAGCTACGTCTGTAAAATACTGTTTCCGCGGCCGTTGCCTTTCTCTAGTTGCACTAAACCGTTGCAGCCTCTGATCCGTCCCATTCTGGCCATCGTTCTCCTTCCCAGGCTGCACCAACACATACCAAATCACGTTCCTTCTCTTTAGCAAATGCATGAGGAACCCTCATCCGTTCCATTTGTGCGTGCCCCTCCTGGAATTTTTTTGACTGGTCAGTCATTTTGAATTAAATGCAAAAGAGAGGAAGGAATGTCATCAGTGTGGTCGAGTAATATCAACAGCCGGGTAAAGGAAGGGGAGGCAAGTGGGTAGAGCCGTGGGTGGGACAAGCCCCATGTCCAGGCTTACCACCACAAATGCTGCCTCCTCTTCAGCGGGTCTATCAAAGATGGTAGAGATGGAGCTGGAGACAGAAAGAAGAGCAATCTAAGAAACAAATGGCACAAGGTTATATTAGCTCTGTGCAAACAAAATGATTCGGTTAGTTCCACGTGCAGCGGTCTGCATAGTATAAAACAGCAACAGAAGAAAACGCATCGCACTAGTGCGCGGCTAGGACATCAGAAATTGCAGTGAAGATAAGCTCATCACAATTCGTGGCCGTTCCTCGCAGGAAAGGGACAGTTCCGGTGGCTTTGAAGCCAGTATCATCTTTAACAGGAGTTCCAACAGTTGCATAGTTTGAGAAGTTTGTAGATTCCTAAGAGGCCAGCAACCACCAAAACATTTTGGGGCAGGGCAAAACTATAAATATCAAAGTAGCTGCGGGTGCTGCCAGAATATTTGTCACCATTTTTAAACACATCTGAAAGGATGAAACCATTATTGGCTACATTTCCAAAAGAACAAAAGAGAACTACTGACAGAAGTTAGACTATGGAAATGAAGAATGAAGGCTGTGATAGACATACCTGTGAAAATTCTTTCCCATTGCCCTCCAGGTGAGTACAGGACAGTAACTATGGGAAGCACTTAAAGTGTGTGCAAACATATTTGCTTGTTATAATTACGCTGTAACCTCCCTTTTGGTCAGGCACAGCTGGCTGAACTATGGGACCTTCTGAAAAATGATTTAGATTTGTTTTAATTACCAATCATTGTAAAACTGATTACCAAAGGAGTCTCGGACGTTACAGTGTGTAAAGTTCTATGTGCTGACCTGGAGCTTGTATTTGCTATAGCAGTGAGTCATCCAAATGGCATTTCTAGTATTTAACAACTATTTAAAACCTCCTGAGCCTTACAAGCACTTCATTAGCATTCTTCCTTCTGAAGACCTTGCACAATTCCAAGGGAAAAGCATCCCTCCCCCTTAAAACTCCCATTAGAAAGGGACCACTTTGTTGCAGCTGTGCACCCCTAACCTTGACATCAAATACTTCACGAGGCCAAAAGCAATACTTAGAATTCTATTTTGCTACAGTTGTACCCTTTTGTGACCAATCTGTATTTTCAGCTTTACTGTTGTCTCGAAAAAAAAAAAAAAAGAAATGTTCTGTTTTGTGACTGGCAGGCAGTTGGTAGAACACTTAGGCAGGCTGCAGGGTTATCCCTCGAAAACTACAGAAGTTGGTGTTTGGTTTTTTTTTTTTCTTTGCAAAGAGAAAGATTTCTCTTCGGCTGTAAAACTTTAGTTATTCTGAAAAGATCCATCCTGTTTAAATTTTCTAGATTTATGTGGTGGTATAAGGTCATGCCTCGCCCCAGTTCTCTTGCTCTGGCCTTTTTAACTGCCCCAATATTAAGACAAGTTTTAAACAAGACAGGTGACCTTGTGTGTAAAAACCCGTGATCTAGGAACAAATGAGGCTGTTCCTTCTGTAGTATTTGTGGCAAGGAACTCATGTTGGAGGTTACAGCTGCTCTCTGAGAAAGAGATTTTAACAATAGTGTGCCAAAGCTTCAAAGCAGTAACATGCTGATGGCTATGGCAGCCTCTAAATGTGCACTGTAACCTATTCACGTTATTTGGCTCTTCCAAAACTCAGTTAAGCCAGAAAAATGTCCACGCCCCTGACTCGCTAACATCCAGACTGTAGCGTTTAAAAAAAAAAAAAATCAAAGGAGATTTTGTGTCTACATTTGTATGTGAGGTTAAGGGCAGTCTTTAACTGAGAACTAACTAGCATTGTTGCAGCAGAAACCCACCAACAGTGCCTGTATCAGCGGTAAGCCACAGCATCTCTCTGTCTAAGGATGCTTCTGGTGGACTTAGGCATGTTGGTGCCACACGAGGGATGTGGGTCGGTGGCCAAGGACGGGCACGGCTGTGCTAGAGCGCCGAGCGGGGTCTGTAAAGCCTGCTTGCTTTTCAGTCCTGAGACGTGCCTGGGATGGCGTTCAGAAATGCTAGAAAGGGACCTGCTCCACTGCCCACGCAAAATAAATTGTTTTGTCCTCATCCTTGGGGCAGCAAAATCCTCTTTTGCCATTAATTAAGACTGAGAAGCCCTAGCTGCGAATAGATGGTGTGAATGCAGCAAATGCAGTTCCTTTGCTTCATAATTGGTCGGTAAATCTGACTACCGTGTACTGGCATAGCCATTTCTTGTTGAGAGGGGTTATATCATCTCTAATGTCACTGAGAACCGTGTGACCCTTTGTTCGGTAAGGACTTTCCCTGGGATCTGCTGCTGAAACGTCCCCTTTTCCTCAGGAAGCACACTAGGCAGCACCTCGTCCAGTTGCTGTTTCCAGCAGCAGTTGTTTCAGTAGGACTATGCCAATTTAAAGACTCGGTTCCGTTCCATTTGGGATCACGAACCTCACGTAGCTGGGGAAACAGGAGGGTCCTCCAGGGAGACAACCACCGGCGCTAAAGTTGCGTTGTTTCAGTCATTACAGGGACTGACGTGAGAGGTAGATCTAAGGGCAAATCCTAAATTTCCAGCGTGACTTTATCGGCATCAGTTGAGTGACTGCACATTTACATCACTGCAGGCAGCTGAGATCAGAATCTGGAGCTTTGCCTATGAATACGGCAGGGAACTGAGGAAAATCTGTGTTAAATATAGAATAAGTTAACAGCAAAGTTCTGGTTATGTCATCATAGACCAGGGAGTAAGCCATGGGTGGAATCTGATAATTCACAAGTAGCACATCTGTAAATTAATTACCGGGGTCCACCAATGAAGGCAAAGGGAATGATGTAAGTCCCGTGACTCACCGGGTTTTTATTCATGTTTCTAATACGCTGGTTCCAGCGATGAGTGCCTGGCAAAAGCACAGCAGCCACCTGGGAAGCAGAGTGGGGGGAAATCCTGCTTTTTCCCTTCCCCACTAGGAAGGTACGCTGAGGACAGGGGTGGGCAAAAATTAACTGGGATAAAAGGAAAATACCTAGTTACGTTTCCCGCTCTTGGAAATACGAACAATACTGACTGCGTGTAGGCCAACGCCTGCTTTGCTCTTATTATAGTTGTAGCTATTAAGCTAAAAATAACAGTTCAAAAAGCTGCTTTTTAAGCAGACAAAGTTTTCTGGCCTCAGGCGTAACGAGGAAGAGCAGTGGAATGCACATCCTGAATGGCAACCGTTCTTGTTACTGAAGGTAAGAAGAACCATGTAGTCTCCAACTAGTAAGAATTACCTTTCTAAGACTAAACTAAGTGTTAGAAGAACAGTTACAATCTTATTGTTGGGAGTGTTAACACTCACATCTATTTTTTCCTACGAACTGTCTTCTTGAGGCCTCATTTACTGTTATTATTCCTGCTTCTCTTGTTTAAAACAGCCTTTTTCCCCCCCAGAAAAAAACTTTAAATCCCATGTTCCCTGAATCTGACCCACTCCAGCAGCGAGCAGCTTGGTAGCCTGGAGGGAATCCTGTACTCATGACTCCGAGACATCCCTTGGAGTCCCATCTCCCCAGCCCATCCTCAGAGCCGAGGCTTGGGACAGAAACTCCTTCACCCAGACTCATTCTTTGCTGTCCATGCTAGTACTGACTCTGTTGGGATTAGCTTGGAAGGAACAATCATCTTTAATTTATTTTTTTTTCTGAAGGAACAGTCTCCTTTAATTTTTTTTTTTTTTTTGAAGGAGCAGTCTCCATTAATTTTTCAGCTGCACTGAACTTTATAAAGCTGCTATCTTCTTGGGCTTGTATTTGTGTGTCAAATATGTATGTCTCAGAAACAGAAAGGTTAGATGTCGGCCTGACCTGAAACTATGAGAAAAGGGCATGTTCGACAGCCACTGCCTTGACCAAAGATAACCGCGGATGAGCCTTCAACTACAATTATTCTCTCCGCGCATGTTTAATTGAGTTAATTTGGGGGTCTCAATACACGCGGAGTCTGCGTAACACATACTAAAAATATATCATTTCCTAATGATACAATAAATTCAATTTTAACTACTGTATATTTGAATTAACATATTCAAGTTTAAATACCTAATGAAGGTTCTGTAATTTTTTCCCCTAAGGGAAAAAACCCTTCCTCCAGCTTTCCCAACTCTTCTCTTCCTTTCACCGAGCATCCTCTGAATGGGCTGTATAAACCACGAGTGTCTACAGACATCATCTTAAGTGGAATATTTATAGCGCCTTATCTTCCGAGGCCTCTTCACTTGAAGGTCAGCAGAGCATTTTGCTGACATAAGCCTACTTTTATATTTAGAAAAGTGGGGGGGAAAAAGAAAAAACATGGGAAGTTTTGTCAGGCCCATGAAGGAAGAAGGCCAAGGTTGGGTGATGACTCACAGGGATTGGTATGGTGGCGAACGGGACAGCCCTGGAAAATCGAAGGCTGTGTTGTCTTCCTCTCTGCTAATAGCTCCGCTCTTTAGGGAGGGAAATTCTGTTGCATCCATGTAATGATAGACCTTTTTTTTTTTTTTTTTCCCCTACTATTCAAACAATCTTAAACTCTCTTTTAGATGATACTGTAGTGCTGGTCACCTGCTCGGGAATGATCCCCTTTAGCCAGCCTCCTGCCAATCTGAATGTTTTGGATGGGTTGGAAATATTTTGATTAGAAAAGGAAAATCATATATGGCTAGTTACAGAAAACTATATGTGGATATCATAATGCATGAATTATAAGTCTACCGTGATAGCTGCGGTTCGATATTTTTAAAACAAACACAAGAATTAATGGAATATATATTATTACTAGAAAATATGTATAAACTTGATCATATAATTAGTGTGATGCTCTAATGTTTGTCTGGGTCTGCGGTGCTGTTACAGCTTATTACGTCATATTTTGTTTGCCATTTTGCTGTAGATGGGTTAAAGGCAAAATACCATTACCAGTCCAATTTGCGTTTTACCATTTATAGTTTTAGGTTTCTATATACATTCTTTTGGTCTTGTAAACATAGGGGAAAAGCAGCAGGAAAAATTTTAATAGAGAATTCTTTTAAATGTAATGTCATTTCAATATATGAAAATGTAAGGATTTCCTCAGTTTAAGGTTTTGGAAGGTTATTTTTTGTTGGTTTTGTTATTTTTTTTTTAAAAGCGCTTGAGTTAAGGTGCTGTAAAGTTCCTCTGTTTTCAGAAGACGATGTTCTACATCAGGAGTTAAACTTAGTAGGTTTTACAATGCAGATGTAATTTTATCAATATCACTTTCCAGTGTGGACAAGCCCTCAGGCAGCGCATAAAAATCACTAAATCCACTTTTACTTCCATGTTCTCTCTGCTGCAGCGTTGTAAACTGCAGCACAACGCTTAGTCATCCCTGAACGGCTCTTCTTCAGTGGAAACTTTAGTAGTGGGGACACTTCTGTTCACATTAGGTTGCACAAAATCCGTTAGATTCGACCCAAATTAAATTTCCCTCAAGACAGTGTGCCTTTTTAATTTATTTTTTTTTTTCTCTAGAAGGACACCAAGTGCTGTTATGAACTGAATTACAGTTGTGCAGACACGTCGGCAGGCAAAATCCAGACAATGTTACTGAAGGGTAATTAGAGTGCGTAAGTCAACGTTTGACATCTAATCAGCACACTATGGATATCGGTTAAGAAGCTGCTCCGTCTCTGCTCTATCCCTTCAGTGCGTGGAAACTTCTCTGAAGTGTCCATCGGAAGATGTACCTGGGAGAAAAATATTAATTCTGGGAGCCATTAAATTGACTGTCATGCCACCCCGTCTGTTCTGATACGATAATAGTTAGGAACTTGGCATTAGAGAAGCTGCTCTAGTAGTCGTGCTCCATGAGAAAAGACGCCCCCCCCCTCTGCTCCTTCCCCATCCAAAAATATTCTTGTCTTCTACAGAAGGCTTTTCGAGGCGGTATTACTCACAGCCGTGGGGAGCAGAGGGAACTTTTAAGAGTATACTGAACTTTCAGTAGAATCTGTCTGAGTTTAAGAAGGAGAAACAGGAGGGATGCTGACAGGTCTGTATGTCCGCAGGGCTCAGCCCCGGAGCCCTGAATACAGGATTTCATTCCTGTGGCTGTTTAAGAGTTAACGCTTTGTAAAATCTAGTTTGACTAAAAGTTGTTCCTGTCATGATGACTCATGTTAGACAGGTCAAACCTGCACATTTGCTGTAGTTTAGCCTCATCACGTTAACGAACGTTAAGTCTCTGCTTGCTTCAGCGTCTGTCAGGACTGGGGCGAAAGTTGTGTTTTGCAACTGCAGCACATTCATACTTTTAACCCAAATCTCCCAAAAATGATAGAGGACTTTGAAAAGGCACATTCCTCGCATTTGCCACAGCCTGACCAGGATTGGGAGGCTTTGGGTTTTGGGACTGGCTTGTGGCTGAAAACAGATCCGGTAGGTTCATACCTTCCAGATGTTTGCGGCGATGGCAGAAAACACTTAAAACAATCAATATTTCGGGGGAGGGGGGAAAGGGCAAAACGACCACCGAGCTTTGGGAAGCAGAGGTGGGACTCGCCGGCGGGGCTGCCCTTTGCTGGTTTGTTTGGGGTTTTTTTT
>NW_009648147.1:262614-267677 GCF_000708025.1 Charadrius vociferus | reverse complement strand
GCTACTTGTCCTGGGACAGCCTCGGGCTCGGCCCCGGGGAGACGGAGGCCACCAGGAGCGAGCTGGGAGAGGGGCCGGGAGTCAGCGACCCCGGCTCACAGCCTCACATCGTCTTCATCCTGGCTGACGATCAGGGATTCAGAGACGTAGGGTACCACGGATCGGAGATCAGGACGCCCACTCTGGACAAGCTAGCTGCTGAAGGGGTTAAACTGGAGAACTATTATGTTCAGCCTATGTGCACACCATCCAGAAGCCAATTTATCACTGGAAAGTAAGTTTGCTACTACTTCATCGTTCCCCTCACCAGCTTAAACGCTGTCCCTGTTGAAAAGAGCAGGGGTCAAAGCTGGCCAGGAGCACCTCTGCCTTAGCCTGGAGGCAGAGAGGTACCTGAGTCACTTAAAAACCTCGAACGAGGCGGACTTCCTAATGTGTTTGAAATAGCGAGATAAAAACTCGCGCTCCGTGAGCTGGTAAGGATTCAGCACTGTGAGCTGCCCCCGCGGAGTGCTATAGCACATTTACGTTTACCGTGTTACTCACATACGTGCTAGTTGTCAAGTAATGCTGCTGTTACTGGGAAGCGATCGGCTTAGATTTTGCTGCGCGATTTCAGAGCGACTTACAGGAGGAATCTGTGCTGGGGAACCGAAAGCATTACGTTTTCTGCAGTGCATCCATTGCAGCATGCTGGATCACGGGTCTCTCTGAACCTCACCTTAACGCGAGTTCTCGCTGAGGTTTATTTTGAATTTATGAGATGATTCCCCAGTGTGTCACACGGGGATGAGCGCAGGGACTCTCAGTCGGGACCCTCTGATCTGCAGCATCGCTCTTGGCATGGGGCAGTTGGGGCTTTGCAAACAGTTAGAAACTTTTAAAGCCACTAAAATAGGGGCCTCACCACAGTGGTAAAAGCAGTGGGTCGGTGTTGTGTACTTTGCTGTCTCTGGTAAATAGTGTTTTATTGTAGTCTATTAAGTAATTAATTAATTATCCAACCTAAGGGCTTCCTTACATGTGAAAGTTAATGAGGATTTAGGGGGTGTATATGCATTTGAGCTGTAGGAAGGGTTCCCAAGTAACTCCAAGTGTGGACGCGTTTACTCTGGAACAAAACCACCTTGTTTCTCTTTAGCTTAACTCACTTTGACAGGACCAGAGAACTCTTAAAAGAGCAAAACAAAATGAGAGGAAAAAAGTTACTTGGTTTATTTTCTCCTTTCCTGCAGTATAAACAGGAACGAGGCACTGTTAATATTGCTGGTAAAAGAAACACATGTTTAAATAAAACAAGCAACTGGCCTGGTGTCTTGCATCTCCATCTGGTAGAGCTGGAGATAATTCCTGGTCTCGGCCTGGTTCCCAGACTACTTGCTGGACCAGGGAGATCTGCGTGAGGAGCTGACACGTTACCTACAGCAAGACTTCCCCACCTGGGTTGTTTGGTTTTTTTCCTTTATGTGGAGCGTGCCTTAGGAAAGTAGTTGTTTGGAGACACCTACACCCTCATTCACAAGGACATAGTTGCCCTGCGGCAGCTCAAGGAACAACTTAGGAGGGAAATGTGCATCGGGATAGGGTTTAATGCGTCTTGGTTGTCTTTAAAGCCGCGCAGCAGTTGGAAAGCAAGGACATGCGCCAGCAGCGTGGAGCCAGCCAGCTTTCTGAGGGACGGTGGTTTGGGAACCAGTGCTTTACAGAGGGAATGTCGTGCTGCGCAACAATGACTCAGGCAGCGGCCGGAGGAATGGGACGACGGGGTTCCAGGGATACCAGGGTGCTGTGCTGGCTCTTGGAGACCGCTGAGGTTGTCTAAACACGGAAAAGAATAAGGGTAAAGTAAAGGAATAACAGTAACTCCGTTCAACTATTTTAATTTTTCTTTAAATGTGGAGCAATTTGCATGTAAATATATACTAATAGTAAAAGGTAGGCATGTTCTGAGGAAGCCGGCTCTTTTTGTCGGCTCGTCAGGCGGAAATGGTTCTGCAACTCTGCCTACTTTGGTTTTGGAACCTTTTATAGGAAAAAAAGAAATTTGTTTATACTTCATTTTTATTTTCTTAGCCTGCTGGTCTAAAACCCTTAGAACATTTTTTTCATGTTGTTTTACTTTGGGAAAAAGGAGCAGCAGGCAGAAAGAACTGCCTCGCATGACTGAGGAATGAGGGAGGGAACAGTGAGGGGTTAACAGGCTTGGGTAGAATATTTAACAATGCAAATTCAGAGGATACTATTATCCGTGCTGGCTGAAGATAAATGCTAGAGATAACTACTTTTAATGCTTTCCTAGTAGAGGCACCTTAATTAAAATGCCAGGACTCGGAAACTTCTAATCCAGAAGAAGCGCTGGTATGTCTTGAATTCCCAAATGCGTTAATTCAAGGCCGAAAACCTGCTCGGCCACTGAAAGGTCACCTGGATGCTCCATGCCTCCCAGTACACATATCACTCTTAACGGGTTCCAAACCTTGCCCGATTGATCTCTGAAAAACAGAGGGACTTGTGTAAACCAGACTCGTTAGGGAGCACTGGCTCACGTTGCCAAGTGGAAGTTAGATTTCAGGTAAAGAGAGTTGGAACGCTTCAGATTCTTCGTGGGTCTCCAGGCAGCCCTTCTAGGGCTCGTGCTACTAAAGAGACCCTTCTTCTGGTAGCTGTCATATGCCAGGGAATGAGCACAGGGAAAGCGGTTGGAGGTGACATGTTAAAAGGAAGAGGTAGAAATAGCTCTTTTTTCCCTTTCATGCTATACCACAGCTGTGGTGAGCCCATCTTTCTGACCGCTTCTACTTCCTTCTGTTTGTGTTCTGATGGCTGATGCTTGAGGCTTTGGCCTAATTTAATTTCTTGCTTTCCACCAGTATTATCTCTTTCCCCATTCACTCCACCAAAAGATACTGCTTTTAGGCTCATAGAAACGCTGGCTCCCACAGCTTTTTGGTTTTGGGCTTTATTTATGGGTGTGTGGGGGGGGTTGCAGCTGGGTTGAATCTTGGGAATGGAGAAGGAAGAGTGGGAGCCAGTGGGCTGAGTGCCGTGTGCGGGGAGGGAGGCTAGGCAGGAGGCTTTTGGGAAGCAGCTCAGCCCACGCTCCCGCAGCTGGATTGAAAATTTGATAGTCGGTGGGTTTTGGAGACTCATCCCTAGCGTTGCTTTGTGCTGGTTTGAGTGGGGCAGTGGCCTGTGCGTACTCGAGAGGTGGTTGACCTGCTGATAAACTGTAGGCTTGTTTGGCTTTTGAGTTGGCTTTTTTTCTCCCAGAGGATGTGAGCAGGCATAAGTTGTTCTCTAGACCAATTTTATTGCGTGATACAGTATTTTTATTGTTGTTTTCTCTTTGAAAGTAATAGCTATGCATCGATAAACTAAATAATTAAAGCAGAATAGCTTAGGATACCTAGCTTTAAGCTAGTGCTGAGGCAGAACCTGTCTTAGATAGGCACTGAGTTAGGTGACAAGAAATTTGTATGTGTGCATACATCGGCTATGCCGGAGTAGCCTTAAAATAGAGAGAGGCACCAATGTGGTACAGAACTCAGCTAAACTATAAGGCTACTTTTTAACCCATCCGTGAAAGAAATGAAAAATGAACACTTTTCTGTTGTTTATGTTACTTTAGTTTATATAGAAGAAGATTAAAAAAAAAAAGTGGCTCAGACTTCAAGTTCTTCCCCCTTAGGAAACAGGGTTAAGAACACACAGGGACACTCAGCTGGCGCCCAGCAGCCGGCTGGCCAAGCACTTATTGAGTTAGCTGTTGGATCTGTGTGCTTAATAGCCTTGATGATTTTTCATTACATGAATAGTCTTGTAGACCCGTTTGGTAGTGTGGTTTAAGATGCTCTTGATTTATGGAACAATACGGGTCACGTCCTGTACTAAGAAAATCTAAGATTTTGTGTGTGAAGTTTTCTGCGTGTGTGTGTGTGTGTGTACATTGACTGAGATGAGGTAGAGAGGGTAAGATTGATTTGTTATGGTCGCATGTGGTATTGCTTATTTAGATAATTTAAGTTACGTTATCATGAAGAGTCATTTCCTTTTAAAATGAAGAATTATCGAAGTGTAGTCAGTGTGTGGACAGTTTCCCAGAGTTTTTTTAAGAAATTTTGAAAGGTTATGACTAAAAGGAGGAGTATTCCTTTGAGCTGGTAAGGCAAAAAGGCTATAAGCTTAGATGAACATCTGTTGGGGCAGCTGACCCAATTCTATAGAGGGTATTATGCAATGTAGTTGTATTTGCTGGCGCAATACTTAATTTAGCAAAGGAATTTGAGAAATAAGACTGATTAGAAAAGAAGGAATCTCGATGTAATATGCCATAAATGTTTTTGGCGTTACGTGAGCAGCGGACGCCTACTTCCTCTTCTAGGCTCCAAGTTTTCTGCTGACCATCAGACTTAGGAGCATTACATGTGCTGGAATCCCTTTGGGCCACAGAAGGTTCCTGACCTACGCAAGAGTAGGGATTTCTGTTTGTAGAAACCGATGAACAGCTAGGGTTACGGATCACTAGGGAATCTGAACTCACATGTGTAGCGAACGCTTATGAATCGTGGAAGCCCGACAGTAATCTCAAGAATGAGCTTTGCATGATGGGTGGAACGTGGAGGTGGAAGATGTTGAGCAATGTTGAAGGTCTGGGGAAATAAATCCTATTTTTTTTTCCCCTGGGATAAAATGAAATATTGAGAAATTGCTCATCCAAAGCAGACAGAAGTAGATTGCATAATCAGTAAGCATGACCAAAGCATTATTTTAATATAAATAATTACATCTGTTAACTAATTATAGAAATACTACATAGTTATGAATATATACAGCTATATATGGTTCGTTAGTATGTATTCTCTTGTAGGCATCCCTGTGTACCAATACATAGTTCACCATTAAAAATGACAACGTCTCGGCAAACTAAGAGTTATTTTGACAAACAGAAGTAGACTAGAGGAAAGGTAAAGTACTTTGAATTGAAGGCCCTGCGGCTGACTTGCAGGCAAACAGAAATATTGTATTCTGGGGGTTGAGACTTCTTGCTGAGCCTTCTCTTTCCC
>NW_009648147.1:229469-262603 GCF_000708025.1 Charadrius vociferus | reverse complement strand
GCTCCAAACTGCTTTTTCAGCAGTTCTGAGAAGGATTCAGGACAATGGTGCGTGACTGGGAAGTTATCTTCTGTGCTCGGAGTTGAAATGAAGGGTCTCAGAGACTTGATGGGAAAACTGGGAAATGGTATGTAACACTCCATTATATATATTCCCTATTTTGTAGTTAATAAAATACGAAGGACTGCAGAATATCAGCCCTAAGTATCAAGAGATGGTCTGATACTTCATCTGCTCTGAAGCAGAGAGACTTGGCAGTCATCGATCCTGAGTTTGATTCTGATCGGTGTTTCCATTATGACCCTGGGTGATGAAATAAAACGTTCTGATTAAATGTGCCACTAAGGATAGGAGGGACCGCCAGCATTAAGGGACCTTAGCGATATTGGAAATAATCTTCACAAATTAGAGAAATAATCGGGGGGGGGGGAGAATTAAAGTCAGCAGCGATAAGTAGAAGAGCAATGCTGGAGCAAGAATACCTTTACAAGCAGAGGATGGCGAACAATGCTTAGACAGCATTTCTTTAGAGAAGTAGCTGGAATTATAGTGAATCATGCACCAAATATAAAGTCGGCAGCATCGTGCTGTTACAAAAAAGGCAAACATCGTACCGGTTCATATAAACAGGGGAGCCTAGTAGATACGAGAAGCAGCCCTTCTGCTCTACAGCTGAGCAGTCGTGCCCAAACTTGGGCATCGCTCTCCAAGAGCAATGTGCTATGTGCCTAATTGGACAGTGTCCAGCTAAGGGCGATCTGATATCTCAGCAAGATAACGGTGGAGAAGAGATCAGAAGAAATGGAGTTGTTTAGTCTAAAGAAGAGAAAAATGAGAAGGGACACGATAAGTCTTCAGCGTTTTAAGAGCTATGCTAAGAGAAAGGGCATAATGCATTTTCAGTGCCGTGACGGGCGGTACATGAAATGAGGGGCTTTCTCGAGTAGAGGAAAAACTACAGGTTAGATAATAGGGGAAACCTTCAAATGCTAAAGATTGTGGAACACTGGAATAGCCGGCTTTGGGAAATTGCTGAGTTTCTTCCTTGGCAGTCATTAAGACAAGACAAATATGCCAGGAATGACATAATGTAGTTGAGTCTGTCTTGGGGAAAAGGGTTGAACTGGATGGCTTCTCTTCCAGCTTGTAGTCATCTGTGCCTCATTTGTAGTACATAGTAACTACAGAAGGCGTGCTGAAGGAGAGCGTTCATAAAATATTTTTAAATGCTAGAAATGATTTCAGCGTGCATTCTGAGAAATTAGTCTGGGTGAAAGTTTCATTTCAGTTTTCCCCTAGAAATGCCTGTTATCCACATCCTTGTTTTCTCTGAAAATTTTCAAGATCTTTTCCCCTTAGGCCTTCATACCTCTTGCGCTATGTAATTATTTATTTCTGCTGACTTCTTTCAGGATAATTTGTGGGACTGCTGCCAAAGATGTTGAGGTATCTTTTTCCATGTTCTTGTCATGTCTTTTACTTTGGATGACATTGTCCATGTATACACACACACAGAGCATACACAGAGAACGAATAAATAATTAAATGCAAGGACTTCCTTTTCTTGTTTCGTTCTGCTTCTGTGCTTTACTCAGTTTGTTCTGCAGAAAATTAGATCTGGGCACTGAACTGCTTTATGGTCTTAAGCTATAAGAAGTCTGACCATATCGCTGTAATTACTAACGCACTGTACAAATGACTGTTTGGAGGAAAGAGTTGGAGAGGAAACTCCATGTAAACAATAAAGATTTTTTTTAAAAAAAAAATAACATGGAGGAAGCAGCAAAGTGTAGCACATCTTGTGATAACTTTTTCTTGCATCACTTTCTGGTAACATTTAAGAATATTGTTTGATAGTTTAGGTCAACTGCTTATAAGACAAACAGCATTATCTGACATATATAATTAATTAGATGGTGGAATGGATTAACTTTTTTTTTTTCATTGTCCATTTTATAAAAAGTGCAGTAAATTAAAGAAAACACAGTTGGAAATAAATTTACAAAATCTGTGATTGTAAATTATCAGTACTCTGAGGAGTTTGTTACAGACTTTTAGCCTGTGGTTGGTTTTCTGGTTTGGTGGTGGTGTTGTGTTTTGGTTTCTTTAACTGGAAAAGAGAAATTATATTCCATGGAAAAGTTAGGCTTAAAATAATGAAAGAATTCTGCTCATTCAGCAAACTTGTTATCTTTTGATATTTTTTTTTCTTTTTGAAAAAATAATACAATAATCTATTTTAAATTTTGGAAGTTACTTTTTTTTTTTTTCTCTCGTGTTGTAGTGATTGGTGTGAATTGATTTTTATAAGAAAAGTTTACAATTTGTTGTGGAATCTTGTAATTTCCATTAAATGTAAAATGTTAATGTTTAGTAATGGGTACCATTTGGTACACATGAGCAATTGCCTCTTCAGTGTTCAGTACGTGACGCTGTGCTGCTTTTTTCTTGTTCTACTCCAAACTAGTGTGGTCACTTGCAGGGTGAGGAGCTGGCACTTTCTCATCAATTCCTAGGTGCAAATCTTTGAGATGCCCTATTTCTCCTCTATTTTTTTGCCTCGTTTTGTATTGATTCATAGTCAGATTTTCTATCCTGAGGTGAGTTTGCTTAGTTTTAGAATGTATGCTTAAGAACGAATGAGGTCATTTCACCAGCCTTAATTCGTTAGATTAATATAAATAGTACAAGGGAAACGAAGATTGCGCCTGTGTGAGTGATCCTGTGTAGGATGTGTTTGCTTTCTCTATATCAGTAGGCTTTTTTATGATAGCTGCCCAATCTATTAGTTGTCTTGCTTAAAAGCCAGTAGATCTGGCTGGTGACGTCAGCTTGTCTCTGTAAATGTAAATTGGGAGGCTGAAATGCAATATAAAGAGTTCAGAAAGAAATCAAGATAACGCTAATGGGTAGCACATATTAATATAAGAGATGTTTTAACCGTTGAGGTTTGACTAAAACAGCTTTTGACTTTTGCGGTCTGGGATGAAATTGAAGAATTTTAAATAGGGTACTTTATTGTACCTGCTGGCTCGTAATAAGAAATAAGTTAAACACGTTTCATGATTCTAGTTCAACTGCAATTGTGATACGTTAATTAACTGTCAGCTGTCACCTGCTTATTAATTGAGGCTGTTATCTCCACATTATCAAGCTGTACGTTGAGGGGCAAACATTGCTAGAGTTAGAAAACAAATCTGGGATCACGAAATACCTTTTAATATGCTGCAAATAAGAAATTATCTTCCCAAATGCATATATGAAGAGACTGTATTAGATAATAAGCGTTGAAGTGGATATTATTATTATCTTAAGTATGCTGTGGCCCCAGAGCCTTTATTTTCAACCGAGGGGCAGAAAAATCAATGTATGGGAAGCAAACCTATACTTTATTTTTCTTGCACTTAAAAAACCTGATGAAAAAGCCATTTGTGCTATGGCAGCTTTCTCCTTGTTGTGACACGTGGTGTCTGTAGGCGGGTGGTTGTGACCCACAGAGGACCTGCTTCTGGCACATGGGCAGGGGTGTGAAGGGCTGGAGGAAGGATGCTCAACTCCTGGCACCAGCAAGTGCTCAGGGCAGGGAGGAGCGGGACACAGCATGGGGTTAATCATGGTTTATATCTGAGGCACCAAGTGTGCATTCCCATCCCACGTGGTGGAGGAAGCAGCAGTCCAATGCCTCCTTTGAAAGGCATATAATAAGTCATAGAAACATATTTGATTGTTGAGATTTATAAGCATAAGTACGGAAGTGTTTATTCCAATATTTGGAAGCTTTAAATGATATTATACACAAAGTACAAAAGAAGGGCCCACAAATCTTAGCCTGGGCTGCATCCCCAGCAGCGTGGCCAGGAGGTGGAGGGAGGCGATTCTGCCCCTCTGCTCTGCTCTTGTGAGACCCCACCTGTGCTGCTGCATCCAGCCTTGGAGACCCCAACATTAGAAGGACATGGACTTGTTAGAGCAAGTCCAGAGGAGGGCCAGGAAGATGCTGCGAGGGCTGGAGCCCCTCTGCTGGGAGGACAGGCTGAGAGAGTTGGGGGGGTTCAGCCTGGAGAAGAGAAGGCTCCGGGGAGAACTTAGAGCCCCTTCCAGTGCCTAAAGGGGCTACAGGAAAGCTGGGGAGGGCTAGGACAAGGGGGAACAGTTTTAAACTGAAAGAGAGGAGATTTAGATGAGATATGAGGAAGAGATCCTTTCTTGTGAGGGTGGTGAGCCCCTGGCACAGGTTGCCCTGAGAAGCTGTGGCTGCCTTATCCCTGGAGGGGTTCAAGGCTTGGAGCAACCTGGGCTGGTGGGAGGGGTCCCGGCCCAGGGCAGGGGGTTGGAACTGGACAAGCTTTAAGGTTCCTTCCCACCCAAACTATTCTATGATTCTGTGAAAGTCACAGTCCTCAGCAGATGTGTAGAATCAGGCCCAAAGTCCCTCCTTCTGTCTCCGTTTTCTTATGACGCCAAGTGGCAGACAGCCTTTGCAGTGCATCTTGCTGGGTTATCAGTTTCAAGCTGTTGTGTGGTCTGATTAGCATTTTGTGCGTAGACATCCACATGATAAAGATATTTCAAAATAATGATTTATTAGTGCTGTCAAGTTCTCTTCCTCTTAAACATTTGTTGTATTATGGCAAATAGTGATGGCATACAGGCACTTTCTGTGATGGACAGTGGCTATCCGAAATTTCCCATTGTTGAACATTCAAATATTCAAAAGAATCAAACATATTTCTTCTAATAATTGAAAATACTTGATATTTAGTAGTAAAAGCAAAGCAGTGTCCTTATTTCTTGAGGATATTTTAATCTGATTTTAGAGAAATGCAGGATTCTAACTAAATTGCTCTGGCTTTTATTTTGCTTTTATTTTTACTTCTTGAAAAAAAAATTTTGAAATACTAATTCAGCTTTTTGGAGTACATTTTAATTCCTGTACATCCATTTATCAGAATATTAGCTGTTTTCTAGTAAATCTCTTGTGGCCATTTTCAGGTTCGGCCCATCTTTCTCTTCATTTACACATTTTAAAGAATTTTTTCCCCGGTAGGGAATATTGTACCATCATGAGATAACCTTATGTAATTTTTTCTTAACGTTTATAGAACATCAGTGGGTACCAAGATACTACTGTAGAGGCAATCTCTGCGATAATAAACTCTTATAAATCCCCTTCTGTTTTGAAGAAGGAGAAAATCACGAGTTTGAAGAAACACTACAATTTGAGGAAAATGTGAAGCTGGGGAGAGTGGAGAAAATTAGTCTCAGGGTAGGGGGAAGCCATGTAGTATCTTTAGACTAAATCTGCTCTAATAGATGCAGTTAACTCACAAATTGCGCCTCCCTGAATTTAATAATCTTTGTCAAAACAATACTTACCATCACATTTTATATACTTGGTTTTAGTTGTCATGTATTGTAGTTCGTAGAATCGTAGAAAACTGGGTTTGAGGGCACCTCTGGAGGTTACTTAATTAGGCCTCCAGCCAACGTACATTATACAGCAGGGACACACTGACTTTATAAACTCTCTTTTATTCTTTGTTTCCTCCTGGAAATAAGAAAATATTGCAAAGTATACAGGAAATTGGAATTTAGACTGTTGCTAGGGAATTCCCTAGCTTTACCAGGTTATCAATTTTAGTAAACTTAAGAAAACTTTTCCATGAACTTTTTCATGTTTCCGTTCATCTCTTAAAAATAAGAGGTTGGTTTTCTTTCTTTTTAAGGGCCAACTGATGTAATTAGTTAATTTGTTAATGACCACAGTATAATGACAGCTCATCCCTTATCTGTTCCATGGTCCCGTTTTCAAGAGTCTTCAGAGAAAGCTGTTCTGGCATGTTTGGTGATTTCTCATAAAGCGGAGTTTTTTTTACTTTTGTACTTACCTTACTCCCATCGTTTCAAATTCATTCTGATTTGCAGTATGCTTCTGAAATTTACTGTCCTGCAGGATGCTTTTCTTGAGTTTTCTCGCCGTCTGATAGAGGAGGCCAGGCTTTGTGGGCTGGGTTTGTGACTGCGCAAAAGGCAGGGCTGAGGGAAATCTCATCCCACTCTTCCACTACCTCCGGGCAGGGACAGAGACGGCAGGAGCAGGTTCCTCCAGAGGTGTCCAGGGGAAGCAAGGAAGGCGATGGGCGCTGGTCACATCAGGGCTAGATCAGGCTGCTCAGAGAGGTTGTGCCGTTTCCATTCTTGAAGAAATTTGAAGTCAACTTGAGAGTGTCCTGGGCAACCTGGGTTCGCTTGGAATCGGCCCTGCTTTTGTAGGGGGTTGGACCAAATGACCTCCACAAGTTGCTTCCACAATAGGTTTTTGGAGACTCACACCTACATATTTTCTCTAAAGCAGGCCAAAAAATAAAGTCTTTGGAGTGTTTGCCTGTTTGTTTTGGGGCCCTTTTAACCCGTCTGAACACTCGGTCTCCTGAGTCATCGTAATTACAGCCCCATTAAAGTCTTGCTTCTTTAAGAACACAGCTTACGGGTAATAATGTAACACCACTGAATTTAGCATTGTATCTCAAATTCTGAACAACCACCTGTACTTCTACCACATCTATGCAGGAAGTATATACATTACTAAAGACAGACTTACACGTGTCACGTATGTACTTCACTTGAAGCGGTTGTACAATTTGTGAGAGTTATTTCTGTCGTCTTTCTTCTTAACATCATTGTTGCTGTTACAATATGGAATTAATTTTATTAGAAAGATGAGAATTCGACCCTGTAACATTTCCTTGGTTCTTAATTTTGTAAGTGTACAGTTTCGGCCCTTTTACATTGCAAAACCTGTGAGGCTTCCTTTAAGCTTAAAAAGAATGAGCCTCTGTGATAAACTGAGCAATATTTGGCCGTCTTGGTAATACTGGGTATATGTGCTGTAAGTGATGTAGTCTTAGGTAATGATTAAGAGCTTAGGTAATAGTCTTTGGCACTGTTAGAGCCCTGTTGAGTCTTTACTCTGTCACAGATTTCATTTTATAACCTTTGGCAGTAATGTGCTTCCCACGGTGAAACTGCACGTAGCTCCTCTCCGAGTTTCAAGGTTCTCTGTGGATTTCAATGTTTTGTATCTTTTTGCCGCCTGAGACAATGACATAGTTTATATATCGGGTTTCCATTGTTCCCGGCTTCTGTTTTTGTGTTCCCCCTATCAATTTGAAATTTTGGGGCTGCTTTCTGTGGTGGTGGTGAGCCTTTGCAGAGCGCATCTTGCCAGGGTTGAGCTGGAGCCCAGCAGCAGCGGGCTTTTCAGCCTCCAATATTTCAAATATTTTCATAGATGTTTTCGGTAGAAACGCTTCTGCTTGCTTTGAGCTCAGAGCTTTCTAAATACTACATTATATTTCTGCCACGCACAACATTGGCTCTCTTTCCACTGGGGAAATGTAGCTCAAGTGGCACGTTAATGTCTCCTATCCGAACTTCAAGGCTCTTATATGTGTCGCTGCTAGAACCCAAGTGCCTTTCCTCAGCATCCTTTAGATACTCTGCCCGCTGATCCTAATGTGACCTCGAAGTGCACTGGAGTTCAGTAGCCTGAATTCGAGCTGTTATCTCCTACGCTGCGTCGGTTAACTAGGCATGATCTTTGCCAGTAAGCTGATTTAATGGCTTTGTGTCGATGTAGCTTTTCTGCCCGAGTCCTTATAGTGCTTTTGAATTTGAAAAACTGTCATGTCAAGGTGACGCTTTGTTATTTAGCATGCTTCCTCTATGTAACTGAGTCGTACCTGCTCACTTTGGTAACAAAAACGTGTATTTTGCTACCATTAATCCTGGTGAGTCAGCTTTGGTGAGGCAAAATTAAGTTTGTGGGCTGTTTTGCTTTGATTTTCTTAATAAACAAGTCACAGTCTGAGACATCATAAAAGAAAAAATGAATCAGAGAAACACATTTCTGTGTGAAATGATTTCATGTCATAGTTGGGGTTTTGGGGGGGGAGATGGGGAGCATTTCTGCTGCTTAGAAAATGATTGATCTTCATAATAAATGTATTTATCAGAAGCAGATACGGGGAGGGGGGAGTAAGCAGTCAGTCAGATGACAGAGATTTTACCTTCTGACCTTGGGATCATTTGCCCAGGTTCACGTGTTTGGAAGCCCTCCACGTAGGGTGAAGGTGCCCATCGCGTAAGAGGAAAAATGAACAATCCCTTTTCCTTTTCTGTTAACTAGGAGAAAGCTCTTTCCTGGCTTGTGTTTCTTGTGATGTGTGTGTGTTTCAGAGAATAAGATGAGGCGCAGGCATGAGGCTAGGGACGCTTGTGTGAGAAGAGGTGTTTTCTAATTGATACTGAATGCAGTTAGGTTGATAGTAACTGTAAATTAAGAATCAGTTCCTGTGTTAGAATCATTGATTTAAATTATTATATGGAACATCCGAATGGAAAACAAAAACTCCAAACATTTTGAATGTTTTCAAAGTCAGGTATTTGTGCCAAACCTTAATTTTGGTATTCCTAATGCAAAGTTTTGTGTAAGAAAACCAGTGGTAGTTGAAAATAATATGGCTGAAAAGCACCATGAAAAGCAGCTTTTTTGTGCAAGTTCCACCCCTTAGGGAGTAATCAAGCCATTACACGTACCCTACGCCTGGCATCTAACTTAACATGCAAATGAAAGCGCCAAAGCTGGGACCACCAGTCGGTGGCAATAAATGGACATCTCTGAGGAGGCGACTCAAAACACCTTAGTTACGTACCTAAAGTATATGACTGCTCCCCCTGTGCGTAAAATGTGCTGAATAAAATTCTTTGAGCCTTACCACGCGTGCTTTCTGACAGCTGGAGAAATAAATAACAAATGGAGAGCCTCATGCAGCGGAGTTCTGGATAAAGTTCTTTTAAGGAGGACAACGGCAGGTTTATTTACTGGGGCTGGGGAGAAGTGGGATGGTAGCTAGAGCTACCAGGGTGACCACATTTGTCCCAGTCTAAATCTTCTCTTGGGTTGCCTTGATGGCCGCAGGCAGCATAACTTGTCCGAGCTTCAATTTTTATATCTGCATCAGTGAACCTTCTTATGATGTTGCTGTTACAGGTTTGGAGCAGGGGAGGTGTCTGAAATTTAATCAATGTTTATTACCTTGACCAAGTTGCCCGTTCCTTCTGCCATCAACTGTCCTTCTAGGGGAAAAGCGCAGGAAATGATTGTGTCCATAGTAATATTGGTTCTCTGTGCAACGCTTCCCTCCCATCCCTCGGGACACCCCTTTCACCTTTTTCATGCTATTCCCTATATCAGGTTGTTCCAGAATCGGTTTTAAACCTTTGCAGCCTCCCAAACACCTTCCAGGTTGTCCTTTTTGGAGTCTTCTCTCTGCTTCCAAGGCCGATCAATTCGGCTGCCCAGACTTAAATCCATTTTCTTCGTTTCCGTCCTTACTCTGTCTCCGGCACCAAGAGAAGGGGCAGCCAAACCAAGTCTTGTCCACAAGAAAGGGTCGTATCACCCTGTCCTTCAGTTCTCTCTCTAATTCTTCAGGTATTATTTGGCTGAATAGCGAGCTTGATGTATCTTTCAGACACGATCAGAATTTATGTTCATCTTAACCAGTTACCGGCATGCGTGCGTGCAGCTTTTGTATCTGTAAGGTAAGAACATTTATACTTGCCTTTTCAGAGGATTTTAAGGCTGGATTAGTTGTAGCTGATCACAGTAGTAAATATGTAGATAATACTCCTTGCATAGTTCTGAAAATATTTTAAAACGGTTTAAAAGCCTGCTGCCAAAGGAGATTTTCTGATAAATATTTGATTTCTTTACCCTGTAGCTTGCTATCGGCGTAGTATTGTAAAACTGGAAGAGAAGAGGTGATACTAACAGGGAGAAGAAGGAACTTTACAAAGGCTGTGCTAATCTGAGGAATGTTTGAAAAGAAAACAAACCTAAGGCACTTGGAAACAGTTCAGGGGTTTCTAATTAGATATGACATGATATGGTATGTGATGTGATATGATATATAGGCAAGATTATTCACCTTTTAAGTTCACCCTGCTTTATCCAAACCAAACCGCACTCTGCTGATTTACTACAAGTCCTGGAATTTAGTTCTCTGCTCCTGCCAGCTCGTCTTAGCAGCATAGGGGAATGTGTTACGCTTTGGTTTGCAATCTGGTAGGAGAACAAGGAGTTTTCAAGTAGAGCAGATGTTCTTTTTACGACGGCGGCGTCCTGGGTTCAGCCCCTCTCCCCGATGGAGATGCTTTGCTGGACCCAGCTCCCGCAGACGCCACCGGCGTTCCGGCAGCGGGGAGGAACTCGCTGTCTTTCCGGTTGGGAATGAAGAGAACAAACCCGGCATTTGCTGCTTTGCATCCGTAGAGATACCTCTAGGAAAACAGGGATTTGAGAAATCTTAATAAATTACCTAGTCCAACCTACTTTAGGAAATTGTGACAAAAGTATGGTAAGGATATGTGGGAATAACTTGTTCCTAAAAACCTTCAGCAAAGATTTCCACGCTTTCCCCAGGCAGTCTTAGCTATAATTTCAGTTATATAGCTTTTAAATTGTCTAACTTCCATCTTTCTTGCTGCAGTTTAAGCCTACGATCTCTTAACAATTCCCAAGTAAAGAACTTACTTTGCTACAAGAAGGCGATAAATCTCCTGTACGTCTGAAGTCTATTATCACGTCCCTGCTCTTCCCTTCCCTTGCCTGAGTAAAATCGGTTCTTTCCATCTTTCCACATAGATCTTAGTTTATATACCTCTGATGACTCTTAACATTCTCCTCTGAACTTTATATATTTGGGCCTATTTTTCATGAGAAACGACACCCGGAACAGAACACAATGTTCCAGCTGAAGTTTGACCAGTACTGCCTCGATATTTTGTTCTAAATCCCAAAGTTTCTAAAATATTTTCGCTGTTGAGTAACTGGAAGGCAGTACATCAGCTCCTTTACTGGCGTGAATTTACCTCAGCAGAAAATCTGGCCAAAGCATCTGTGTGTCAACGAGCCTGTGACTCTTTTTCCACTGCTGATGGGTAGGAAATGCCAGAAGAACAACAGATCTTGTACTATTTTTACCATTTAAGCTGCGATCTCTAAATTAAAACAAGATGATTATCCTTATGGGTTTGTTCCTGTTAGAACACCCACGTTCTGGTGCAGTGTAGGTCAAAGTGCGCTCAATTCACCCCAAACCAGAGGAAGATAACGGCCAAGTCTGAGATATGACCCCTCTGCTCTGGATGTTTGGATGCGAAGCAAATGCATTTCCTTTTCCTCTGGCAGACCTGAAAAAGCTTTGTCAGCTGTTCTATTGCTTTACTTTAGACAGGACCTCGTATGTTTTACTTAACTGATCGCTTTTATACATCCCAATTAGATGACGGGTTTTTTCACAACATCGAGTCATTGCTGACTCAGCTTCAGGTTGGGTTATCCATAAGCCCCACATCTTTTTTTTTTTTTTTTTTTTTTTTCTGTGAGAAAATAAGTTTCTCCAGTTGATTATTTCTACCTAAAAGCACTACCTTGCGGTTGTTGTAAGTGAATTGCCTTCTGTTTAGTTCAGGGTATTCCTCTAATTCAAGTTTGTTTGGGATTTCAACTCTCCTGTCCAGAAGGCAGTGCAGCGGTTCTACCAGCGCAAAGTCACAGTCTGCACAGGTAATGAAATTTATTGTGTATATATTTCACCTTGAAAATGTATTCATAACCCATATGAAAGTAATCACTATACATGCAATTAACCCAATTGCTTTTATTTATTCCTCACATACGTATTTTAACAATGAAAAAGCCTGTAGCTTAAGTGTATTTATTCCAAATTCTTCATCTTAGAACTTGAAACTGTATTTGCGGAATATATTTCTAGGATTAGTTAAGGAATCATATGGGCATTTCAGGATGTCTTTTTCAGCCTTGGGCTTTTGGAGTCTTGCAGGTTTGGTTTGGTTTTGAGGTGTCTCTGCTCTCCCTTCTCTGTTTCTGTTTCATCAAACAGAAGAATTATGGCATTAGAGTGTCAATTGAGCCGTGCCATCATCAATGCATCCTGCTGTGCTGGAGGATTATTAGATGTCCTCTGCAGGTATTAAATGAAGATAGGAATAGGTTGATTGTCCGATCTTAATTTTTTTTTCTCTATATTTTTTTTTCTATATTTTTCTGAACAATTACCAAAACGAGTGGACAGAACCTTCTCTGTAGCCATGTTCTTGGGCTGAAGATGGCAGAGCAAGGCTGGGGCAGTCCGGGAAGCCAGGCTGTCCTGGGCGGAATCCCAGTTGTGTACTTCCATAGTGAGCAAGGGAGGATTTGTCTTTTACAGGTTGTAATTTCTCCATAGGTGGGGCTGAGCTCTGGGACTCGTAGACCTTCAAGATAAAGTTGCTTGAGCGTATTTCTTCACAAAAAAAAAAAAAAAAGTCTGCATTGCAGATCAAGATGATGACAAATCCTGTGCAGGGCCAGAAAGCTAAGAGGCAGGTACAGCTCTGTATTCAACAATGCAAGGACACTTGGACGCTTTAATATTCTCATTACTTTGTTTCTCTGCTGAGGAAAGACCAATTCGATGAACTATTGGGCATTGACGTATGAAGGCATTTTCTTAAAAGGCCGTTTGTGCCTTTCAGGTCTTTTGAAGTAGACATACGGTGTTTAACAGCAAGGCCATTTTCTATAAAAGTACTGTTGGGGCCTCAGTAGGTTTTAAAGACTAGAGATGACCAATCAGGTATGCTCCAGGTGTTTCCTCTACTATAGCTAATACCTGTTTTTATTAGAAATATAACCGTTATTTTCTTTCGAATCACGTCCAGCAAAATGGAATTGTCACGTCTTATCGGCAAATGGGATTTTGGTTTCAGGAATAAACCGTGCACGTTCTTAATAGTGCGGAAGATTTTCTTCTCTGCCTCTCCAAAGAACGGGGATTATGATGAAGAAGTTAGGAAAAATAATCCCTTGTTAGATTGCAACAGCCAAGGTTGTATCACAGAAAGTAGAAATTGACAGTTTCTTCATTTAAACTGGCATTACTGGAGAGGGCGGTGTCTGTCGCTCAGCCAGGGATTCCTGGGGTTTTTGTTTATCAGCAGGTTTTGTTGTCTTTTTTTTTTTTGTGCTGTAGCGTTAATAAAACATCCTTGTTAATTGGCCGGATTGTTTGCACAGTACTGTAATTTAGGACGATTCGGCATTACTCATAATTTTCAGAAGAGACTGCTGAAGATTTTGATCCTTCGCTATTCAAAATACGAAGTGCTAAAGAAGTCCCCAGCCTTTTAAAAAGGCTTCCTAGAAGAAAAACTTCCATGCTTAAAAAGACATTACTCCTAAAAAGAAATGCTGTCATTTCCCTGCAGTGATGATAGAACAGGCTGTGGAATAGATGTCTGTTGGCCTTCTTAATGTATTGCCTGACCTAATTTTTGTAAAGTGCAACTACTGTATTAGGAATCATCATCCAAATGAAAATTATGGCAGAAGAGTTCCAGTTTTAAAATGATTTATACCAAATGATGGTGTACATAATTCTAAGTAAGTTTTTAAAAGCACTTTCTTGTGTCCAGTTGAAAAGGGAAAATAAGGGAACACTGAATGCCAAGTAAAGTTTTGGTATCTAGAAAAAGATTAGCAAGGGAGACATAAAAGTTTTCATTTTCTCTACCACCATTCTTCTATGGAAAATAAATTTGCTGTCTCACTTGAACTTTCAATCTGCTGGCAACAAATGTACATGGCCACAGTAGCTGGCTTTTAAAAAAACAACAAAGCGTACAAAAAAACCCACCCTTGTCTAGCCTAACTCCCTTGGCTTGCTTGTGGGAAATTTTGAATTTAGCAAATGGAACAAGCGTGGTCTGAATCTGCTCTGTTTGGTAGCAGTTGATAAGTTGTGTCAAAACAGTCCTGCGTAGTTGGAATTAAATTCTGCACATTTTTGAAGGAAACACTTGCAAATATTACCAAGCTGCAAGAGTGTCTGAAACAGTTGGTGCTGGTACAACACTGGCCAGGCAGGAATGGAATTAAAATATTTCCCCTCTGCCGTCTGCTCCAGGCTTATCAGCTGCTAATGCCATACAGAAACTGTGTCTGTCTATAGCACGCCGATCCAAACTAAAAATATTTTCCTGCATAAACAGTTTTCTTTTCAAAGAAAGCTTTCCGCAGTTTGGGCTTTAACAGCTATGCTTTAATTGCAGTCAATTTGTCTCGCCCCAAAACCTCCAATGCATCAAAATCTGCTGCCCTTCACAATTAATAACTTAACATCAATGGCATTGACATGAATGGAAATACTCCGGCTTTACAGTGGTCCAGTGGAGACTAGTTAGTGACTTCATATTGGAAAGTATTCAAATTCTCAGTCTAAATGAACTAGACGCAGAGCATAAATTTAACTTCACATCCTTTAAAAGTATACTAAAATATTTTATGCAAATGGCCCAAACACTGCAGACTTCATATAATAAATGTCAATCATTTCTGTTAGGAAACCTTAGCAAAGGAAAGAGAGTGCATGGAAAAGAAGTCTGGAAAAGTTTACTGTAAATATAAATCATTATAAACAAAGATTTATTTTTTGTTTACTGTAAATATAAATCATTATAAACAAAGTTATTTTAGTGGTTCTCCGCAGTTCAAAAATGGAATTTTTAAGAATTCGTTTATGGTTTTTATTTCGTTCTTTTTGCCAAAGACAGTCAGTGACTGCACTTCATCTCCCACCCTTGTGCTGGGCACGTGGGTCACGCTGAGTGTGTAACTTGGGTGGGAAAGCGAGCTTCACGTTTTCCGCTGCGTTCCCATTCTATCGCACAAGTGATGCTCAATCAGTGTCAGGGACTGGCAACGCAACGTGCTCAGCCCACGCCACCTCCTGTCATGGCAGCGTCCTCTCTATGCCTGCAGAAAGAAGTGGGGGGAAAAAAGGTGATATACAATCATATAAGAGACATTTACATTTTCTACACTCATTGTTATTCTTCAGATGCTCCAGAGCAGTGTTAGAAGGTTGGTCGAGAGCCAGAGATACAGTGCGGTATGTCAATAATGTCAGATAAATCATGGTTTACTCATTTTCTTGATTGTTAATGACTGCACTCTTCCTAGTGTTTGGTGTAGGATTTGGAAGCAGCGTTTTTCCATTAGTGTGTTTTTATATTAATATATCTTTGATTTGTTACCTAAATTTAAGAGCCAGTAAAGCTGTTCTTAAGATTTTATTTAATACACACACACACGGTTTTGCCATGGTTGATGAAAAAGATATGACTTATTAAAATAGAAATAATTGGTTAAACATAAAATGTCGTTCCCTTAAAGCTATAATTTGATATACCATTTAGAAATAACAATGTGAATTTTCTGAAATTAGTTTAGTTAAATAAACCTAAATAAACCCAGACGGTCGATTTGGGTAAGCAGTAATATGCAAAAAAAAAACCCAGAGAAATGCGCCCACACAAAAAACTGAATGTAGTGTAATTGTACGTCCCCTTTCGTTTTCTGTCCCCTGTTGGGACTGAGGATTGTGGCGAAAAAACTGGGTGTTCTGAGTTCCCGTGGTACAACTTGGCAGGCCAGAAAACGTGACAGGGAGAGAACAGATTGCTTCCCTTCACCGGAATAGAGGATTTAACCTCTTTACTATGTACAGTACAGTCGTTAGTCTTTAAGAAAAAAAACCAAAAAACACGTTCACAGGCTGCGTGTGTTTGCTGATGCCGCTTGCTTCTAAATTCACACCTCATCAACTCGTTACTTAAGGCCACGAGGAAGGAGAGAAACCACGTCTTAATTTTGTGTAGGTGGCTGATAACGCAAGAGCCGGCAAAGCAAGAGGACAACCTTGGGTTGAGCCAAGACCAGAACTTTTTTCGGGGAGGGAGAAGGTGCTGCTGCCCCCCGGGCTGCCTGTGCTTAACGCCGGGTGAAAGAGCCCCGGCAGCACCCACATGCTGAGCAGTGATGGGGGTAAACAGCAAAAAGGAAAAAAAAAAAGTAGGAAAGATGGGCCCAACGTCCCCCTCTTTGTGTCCTTTGCTGTAACCCACTCTCCCACCCTGGATGCGCCCTAGGAATTTTTGAAAGCCATTTTCGCAGGGATAAAGGACGAGGAATCCAATATCTGTGATTGTCATCGCAGGTGCGCGAGAAAGTCACTGAGCCATGGAAACTGCAGCGGTCTTAAAGCTTTGGCCCTGCGTAGCTGCTTCTGTCAAAGGATTTCACACAGCTTTAGCGCCACGAGTGAGACTGGCTTCGCAGTCCTCTGCGAGAGGGAGGAGAACAGAATTATTATTCTGGTTAGGTAAAGCGAAGAGCTGTGATGGGCAAATTCATTTCGGCTTAGCTACGTGGCTGAAGATGCTGATATTTTTGCCGTGCTCAAATCTGTCCCCTTTCCGAAGTCAGAGGTTACTGCCCTGGTGCCGGGGGCGAGCAAAAAGGAACGTAATTTTGGCTTTGCTGGCTTGGTATTAGCTTAAACTATGGTTGAAGCTAGGTTTCTGCTAGGACCCAATTTTCTCTGGGGTGGGCAACCTCCAAGAGAGGGTAGGGAGAATAGGATCTCAAGAGGGTGCCGCTGTTTAATACAGTCGGAGTCCTGTGTACTTCGTCCTACCTCTCAAGGGAAGTTTGAAACAAATCAATAGAATTTTTATAGATCATTTATCAAAATAGAAATTTTACACATCAATAGAACTCACCTTTCCTGAATCTGTGTTTTGCTTCTTTAGCTGCCAGGTTACTTTAGGATGGAAAAGCGCAACGTGCAGGCACAGTGTTTCATTTTTTTCAGTTTCTTTTCTAGAAAATACACTATCTGCAGGTAATAAAACACCATCAAACGCTTTTTAAACAAGCAGCTGAAAGCATGGCTGTAATTGGGAAGAATTTTGAAGGTAGGAGTTATTGAGTCAGGAGAAGCAGAATTTTGTAAGCGCGTTCCTGAGGGGGAGTGAGTGGGAGAAATCATTGTTTCTGGTGAGAGCATGAAAATAGTGTATATGCATTGGGGGGGTGGGTATTAAAAGGTGGTATAGTATGCTTCGCATGATTCCGCTTGTTGAGCAAGCAAATTTAAATCTATCTTTTCCATCTATAGGCTAATCAAGCGCTCCATAATATTCTTGAAATTTTTCACGTTGTGAGATTGTTGTTTTCTTTCATTTTTCCTGTCTCAGTAACACACCTTGGAAATTGCAGGTTCATTTTTTTTTTTCCATCCCAACAGAAGACAGCAAAAACAAAAAATATATTTTTCAGCTAGAAAAGCAAAAGAAAAATAGGCGGATGAGCAAAATCCAGTGCTTTTTACTTTGTTGGCTCTGGGATTCTGTTCCTTACCACCAGAGAATCTGCAGCTGTTTTAGAGGTTGTGTAAATGTCTGGACTGTGCCTGCCCCCATCAAACTCCTGTTTTGCCATTTCTGTTTATGTTCTTCTGTCATAGTAGAGCTAGAAGTATTTTTCTTCTGAGATCTGAAAAGTGTCACACCTTGTGCTGATGCATGAGACCAAGAGAAAAACAAGAGTTTCAGGTGGTGGTGGGGTGGTGGGCTTTTTTCTTCCTTTTTTTTTTTTTTTTTTTTTCCCCCTGCAAAAGACATAACAAACTCTTAAATTCTAGTGTTAAAAGACATGGTTTGGAGACTGGGATCAGGAACCTGAATGCAGGAACTCACCCCTACCTGTTCAATATCCCTTGTAAGTCCTGTAGCTGTCAGAAATAGGAGTCTCTTCCTCTCACCATTAAAGCTGCTGCCCTTTTCTTTGACTTGTAGACCATGGCTGCAGAGCAATAATTGGAGTTCTCACCTGCAGTGTAGCTCAAGACCCTATTCAGTGACCGTGTTAAAAAGAGCAACTGATAGAGGTGTGGGCTCCTTACGATCTCGGGCCACAGTGCTAACGATAAAGGCTGACACATCTGCTTTTCTAAGACATTTTCCAATTTAAACTTCTGGTACTGTTGTTTCCGCTAAAAGGTTGGGTTTCCCTGGATATTTTTAATGATTTTTTTTTTTTTTTGGTGGAAATATTATTTCGCCAGAAAGCTGCTCTGACTTTTCGAAAGTGCTTTTAGGGTGCTAGAGAAGTCTAACCTGTGGCAGAAAAAGATAGGAATGTGAATATCTATCCTGACTGTCTACTGATAGGCTCTTTGAAACGCGGGAAACCTTTAGAAGATCCATGAAATTCCTGAAGCCTTGTGGAGAGCTAAATAGGTGAACTCGGGCAAAGCAGTGACATCTATGCAGGAGAAAACCATATAAACCAGAGCAGAAGGTGAAATCAGAACTTCTCGTAGGTGAATCTGTAAAGCTCATATTAGTTTGGTCCCAGTGACCCAGCGAGGCTTTTATTCCAGCACATAAAATCCTTAAATATAGCTGATGCAAAGGATATTTATATGCTCAGAAGGAATACCGATGAGAGGTTTTCCTGGAGCAAATGAAATAAAAAGGAGGTCTGTGCATAAGCAAGTGCTCTAAATCATAGTGAAGCTGACGTCTTAATTTTGAGTTCAAGTCAGAAAGAGTTGGAACAGATATTTCAGATCTTGTACAAGGAACGCAGGTAATCTCAGAAGGAAAGTAGAGATTTCCTTGTCAAACCAATCATACTAACTTAGATTCTAGAATTGCAATTGAAAGTAGTTTGAAGCATGGGGTTTGTTTCCTTCATCCCGCAGGAATGAGAATGAAGACAGATGGGAAAAAGTGGAGGGGGAGGGGAAGAAACGCTTCTGAACTGGAAAAGTTTGGAGGATTCTAGAAAGTGTAATCAGTGCAGACCCATTTAGCTATGTTGGACTGAGATAATTTGACGGGCTGTATAAAATGCCTTGTATTAGATATTTATCTTTCCATAATGCTACAGAACCTCGTGCACGTTATGAAGCACTGAATGTAGGCTGGAACAGCCCCAGAACAGCCCGTGTGTCACTGTCGTCTCTAATTCCAGATATGCAGTAAAATACATAGACATATACAGCCACGTTTTCATTTTTCTGGTGGCAAACAGGATTGACATTAATCCACGCTGAAAGAGAAGATATTCTTCCTGTATTCCTTTTTTAAATTATGTTTTTGGGAGTGGCTAACTTAAGGTATAGAAAGAACGAATTAAAAGCTGTTTGAGCTTTACTGCTTCTAATATATCACAATACAATTGTCTCCACTCAATCTTGATATTAACGTTAAGTGGAAATTTGTTGTCCTTCGAGTTGACGTGTAGCGTTGGCAACAAACAGAATTGCTGTTGTGTTTTTTTTTCTTGTTGGGGCTTTTTTTGACAGACGTGGGTGATGAACTTCTCATAGCATGAGAGATACAATTTCAAAGAGACAAATGAGAATCGGTCGATGGGTCAGAGAAACACAGTTCAAAGACCCATAGTTCATAAAATATTTATGTACTGTTATGAAAATGAAGCAGAAAGGCAGCTTAGGTAACATACCGAAGAAGTGAAGAGCCAGCATAAAGCTTCCCACAACTGAACCTAACTTGCATATTTCAAGAGAAAGTGCGTCCCGCCGTGGCTTTTCTGCAACTGTCCCAGGGTGTGTGCCATTTCCAAATATAATAATTTGGTTCTTTGCTATTCTATTGTTCCTAGGCTGATGCGTCATTTCCAAGCTATTCTTATTGTGACCAAGTGCAGAAAACTAGTTTGCCACAAGATTTCAATTTTTTTTTTTTCTGCATCATAAAGCAATCTGCAAATGAAAAAAGGGGCAGGAGGGGAAGTGACAAGAGAAAATTTACTGGATGGTGAATTTGAATGGATATTCCAAAAACGAAAAAAACCCACCACCACCACCAAATCCCCCCCCACCCCAAGCAGAAAAGAAATCTTAACTTCCAGGCATTAAAAGCCTGAGAATTATGTTACCTGTTAGCTAGCTCATGGCGGCCTTTACACTGTTATTACATATTGTTATGTCTAGAATAGATGTTTTCCTAATTTCTTTTGATTTTAGATAAGCAGCTCTTTGTTTTTAAAATACTGCACTTATATAACAATACCTACCACTGGCTTTATGTCTAAAATACCGTTTACTGATAATGGTAAAGGAAAGTGTACAAAAAGTAATGAAAGGCTTAATTTAAAGTTTCGGGTAATGTTAATAACTGGATCAAGCCCTAATGAAATCATGAAGTTCTGCTCCGATTCTAATGTGGTTTTACTGGATTTTTCTTTCTTTCCCTTCTTTCTTTCATCTCCTTTCTTCCTAATATGGAAGAAAGATTGATGCTGTTTCCCCAGATGACCGTCCGTGCTGGTTCCCTGTCGGTTAAATGGATTCTATCAGAAAGATAGAAGAAACTTCATTTTCCCGAGTCAGAGCCAAAATGTCTGTTTAGCCCAGACTCTTCGCTCGCCAAGGAACGTGAGCTAAGGCTTTATGGATCTTTTGCTGTCATCCCGTTTCGTTGCTGCTGACTCTTTAGCCACCTCTCTTGCGTTTTGATTTTGAACGTGAGCCTGGTTTTGAAAAGCAGATGTTTGACTTTAACGCAAATAAAAGCTAAGAAGTCCGTCCTGCAATTTATAGAGCACTGCTCAGGAAAAGCTGGGCATAAAATGAACTGTTGAGGAATTTTACAGTCGTGCAGTCAGATTACGAGAATTCAAAATATATTATGTGCTGAATATTGAACAAGTCAAGTGGGACGGCTAGTGAAGAACTGGTGCGTTTAGGCAGCGTGGTTAAGTTGCGGGGGCACATTCACCGAACAAGTTGCAAATGTGTGTTATAGTGTGCGCCCACTCTTGTGAGAAACCTGCTTAATTGGTCCTTGATTAGGCCGTTGCGCTCAGACGGTATTTGCAAAGTTGGTGATGGCTTATGCTGAAGTTGTACGTAGTGAGGGAACACAGTACAGGAAGATTCAGGTTTGGTTAACGTAGATGGGTAAAAATCTGTAGAGAAAATTGTCAAGAGACAAACTTGATCTAGTTTGTAAGTGAAAACCAGTTAGCATCGTGCATCCAGCTACGTTCTTGCTTTTCTAACCTTTCCTTGTGCGAGGCTGCCTTTTTAAGAGCTCTTTTGCTTTCCATCTCTGGGGCACTGACCCAAATCGTGGGCTTTGCTTATGCCATTGTGGAGCCCCAGGCTGAGACTGGGAAGACCGGGGCTTTTCCCGCAGTTATGCCTTTGGTGTGCTGGGTTACTTCTGTGAGATGCTTCGTTTTTCCCTATCTCGGAGTGCCTGTATTTAAAACGGGGATGTTGATTTATCTGTTTTGTGGGATACTTTGAGACTGAAAAGGAAAAGCTGTGTAAGTGAGTTATATATTGTTATTATGAATAGGAAAATATAGATAAGAGCTTTGTTTAGTGAGTTAGCTGACAGGCTCCCTGAAGGGTTTACAGCTTCTTCTGGGCTGCTTCCCTCCTATGTGACCCATTAGAGCCGCACTGAGAAGACAGATTTGTTTAGTGAGTGGAACAGTGTCACACAAACAAAACTGAACAGATGTGATGTTCTGATATTCGGCAGTTTTATTAACATCTTCACGTTCTCCCAAATGAAGATAGCTCTGTGGTATTGTCACAACTCATCAGCTCTGTGTGGTATTGTACAGCCGTAATGCAGACAATACTATACAATGTCAGCAAATTGCTGTGCCTGCGTTCAGTTGTGCTGAATTTCCCCTCCTTCAACTCTCTTGGCTCCTGAAGAGAGAAGAAATATTTTGTCTTCTCATTCATGACAGATACGGAGCGTGCCTGATTCTTCTTTCTTCTCCTTCCCTCTTTTCCCTTTACAGTCCCCACAATTCCCATATTCCTCTCCCCACACAGAGATTAATGTTGACAATAACAAGAGCAGACTATAAATGATGATGCTTCATTTGTTTGGCGTTACAGCATTTTTGTTAATTTTGATGTTATTGCCATAATTATTAACCACTGAAATTCATAATTTCACAACCTTGAAAGGACATAAGTGATTTGGGAGCCGCAAGTTGTTTGCCACTGAGATGTTCCATGTAGTTAGCGGTGTTTGAAAAGGAGCGATGGGTTATGGTCTTACTGTTGTTTTTGTCAACAAATACCTGACTCTTACAAGAAACCCTGAGGCTGAAGATCAAATGTGTACAAGTTGCTGTTCTTTGATGATGATAGTTATCATTTGGAACCTCTGAGAAAACAGAGTATGCCCTTTGCGAAAGGGGAAAAAAAAGGGGGTAGGACTACGTCATTCATGTATTTACTTAAACAATATACAGTTCTACTGGGCCAAGAGGATTACAAGTCAAAATAGAGAAGAGTTTACTGATTTCCTTTGTCAAAATAAGCATTTTGGACAGTGTACATATTTTGTCCTAATAAAAAAGCTGCCGTGCTGGTCTAAGGACCTAGATGTTATATTAGACCTCCGCGTGCACACACGAGTATACATAAGTTTGTAGCCACCTTAATAAATTCAGTTGCCCTGGCTGACGAGCAAGGGTTGCCAAAAAATCTTGAAGGACCACATTATTTATTATTTTTTTTTTAGAGGAAGTTTGATAATGCAAATTGGGAGTTAGTGGTCTCTTTTAGTTGCTGTAACTTGTATTGATTTCATGGAGATTTAGGGATATGCTTTTGACAATCCCATTAGGCACCTATTTGTGTCTTTAGCTGTAAAAACACTTATAGACTGGTTTCTGAAATTCTTGCGATGTTACAAAGACTGAAAGTGCACTTAAGCATCAGTTCAGGAACAGGCAGTTGTTTAAATCCCTCCCGTTCAAGAAAGCTCTTCTGTCTCCAAGGAATTTAAGCAGGTGTGGAAGTCTGCAAAAGAAATCTTTCAAAAAGTAAATGCCTCACATTCTAAAAGATGACAATTTAAATTACTTGAGTTTTTCTTCATTGTTTTTAATTTACAATATTATGTTGATTTTGTCTTTCAACTGATTAAGTTAGCAATGGACATTCATGGGCTATGACAATATATGCAATCAATTAGTAACACAACAGCATAATTTATGCTCACTCCTGTATAATATACATGAGTGGGATGTAGTGAACTCAAGAAGAGCAACAGCATACAGCTGAATGAGGGAAATCTGAATGTATGAGCATCTTCTGGTTTGACTGTGGAACAAAATGGGTTACTCTCAGGTGTCCATCAGGTAGTGGCCCATTTGGGTGCCTTCAAGCGTGGAAAGGGCAGCTCGGTCCAAAGTATGAAAATAAGAGATCTGAGCAAGGGCCCTGGGAAGTCAGTGAAAACTTCATCCTCAGCTTTGATGTCTGGATCAGGCTGATAATCCCATCCACCTCTGCCAAGTTACTCTTTGCTTTGAAGTTCTTTTATAGTGTAATACAGAATATTAGACATATAGAATAGTGTACCTCCTACCTCAATATGAGCGGTTTACATTTTCAAGAGGGTATCTGTCGTTAAATCACTTACGCAGGGTATGTGATGCTAACATTACTCTTATGAAACAAATGTTTTCAGGTGGGGGGGAGAAGCCCCACAGAAGACAGGCGTACAGCATTGATGGCACTGATACATAGGTTGTATGAGTGTACTCGGATTTAATTGTTTAATATATTGAATGTGTACTGCCAAAACTTTGTGTGTGTCCGATTTACACCTTGCTTATGCTTATTCAACACACTCCATTACATGAGTCATTCTTGTGGTATTTTGTTTGGGATCAAAATCACCTATTAACATCTTAAATAAGGCAGGGTTTCATGAATATATTGACATTTTATAGAAGATATTTTCCGTATGCTTTGTCTGGTTTTAGACATAATTGCTATACATACAAGAGACGTGGTTTCTAGGTCTTTGTTGGACTAACAATGACGAGGCACCTGTTTCCATTCACCCCCAGTCTTATACTCCGTTTTATTTCCAGGCCCGTTGCACTGCGGCCTCAGTTTCTGTTAGGCTTTTGGACACTCGGAACAGTATAAATGAGAAATTACCACTCATTAGAAAGGATTAGAGAGCGCAACGGTGACATCCAAGATAGCCCTACTTGTTTTGCTAAGCCGGATTTAGGAGGGAAGTCAAGAAGCATTTATCCAAATCACTTCATTATTCAGTCGCATGGAGGTCTAGAAACAGATGTGCTGTTAACCTCTGTGCCTTATTAACTCCAGTTTGTTCTCTCCCGTGCCATAGGAGACGGAAGGGAAGGGACGAGCGTAGCAGGATGGTGGGAGGAGGTTTCCCAGTGCCCGCCATGCCCTGGCATGGTGCAGCCACCAAACGCGCCGGCTGCCGTCAAGCCCCGAAAGGGAGAGCTTTGATTGCTACATAACAGCAGCCTTAATGTTTTTGCTGGCCTTTGCCTAATTTGGGCAGAGTACAAAGAGAGCGACTGGCATCCCTTTGGTAGAGAAGCAGCCAACAGCCCTGGGAAGCACCAAGGTCCCGGTGCTCCACCGGGTTTTGGTTCCGCCGGAATCCAGCAAATTTTAGTATTTTTTGCGGTTGGAAGGGATGGGTCACAGTGAGCTGGGCACAGTACCTGCCAAAGCTGTTTTGCTCCTTTTGAGTTCTAAAACACGGAGCTTTTCAGAGAGAAAGAAACTGATGACCACAGCCTTTAGGGATACGTGGGAAAAGAGTTCAATTTGTCTTTCCTGCTTTTATTGCTTTGCAGAAGTCTGGAAGTCCCTAAAGAAAGGCACCGTGCTTTGAATAGAGACATTTTGCTTTCCTTTTCATACCGTTGTTATACAGCGTGCAATATCTCTGATGTGCTAGTTAAAAATTGTCACGCAGATGACTGACAGCCCTGAAACACCGCTCCCCACTCTTCTCCTCCTTTGCTACCAAAGCACGCCCACATCTACATCCACGCAGGTAACGGCAGCGAAAGCATTTCGCTTCTATGTTGAATCTCCCCTGTGAGTAAACAAAGATGTTTCAGTTCCTCACGTTGTCAATCAGGAACCTCTCGTCTGGGACCCGGGTTAATAAAATACTTCATCGCCTCCATCCGTTATTTCTTTGGGAGCTGCGCACAGCGCCTGCAACATCAGCCATCGCCGTAACCAAAAATGGCCTTGCATGTTGTGGTCAGTGCGGAAAAATGGGGTTTAAGACTCAAGTGAATTAGGAAGTAGGAAAGAAAATCCAGTAGCGCTAACAGTCTGAATTTAGTGAGGAAGCAGGATCTAGCTCTGTAGCCAGCAATACGTGACAGAATTTGTACGTAACTGCCAGTAATCATTCTAAATAAGTAGATGCTTGTAAGTGCCGTGTTTTAACAGATCCAGTTACAAACTGGTTTTAGCGTCCTTTGCATCCTGATGGTGTTTGTTTGGGTTTTTTTAATCAGAAGATTAAAAATCCCGCTTTGAGCATTAGTTGTGTTGTACAACGGACCCAGTACCGTCCCTGCTTAAAGGCATGAGAAACGCAAAAGACTTCAGAAACGAATATGAAAGTGTCAGGAGGAGGAAAGAATTAGAGGTCATTTGCAACGCTCAGGCTGAAAACTATGCAGATCCCAGAAGAAAGCGTGTCTCTTGGCTCCCAGCCCTCTCCTTCACGTCAAGGTTATTCCTTTTGCCAGTGATTCAGTGCCACTGCTGTTGCCAGTGAACGTCAGCCCAGAAAACTATGTTGTTGAAAAGTCAAAATGCGTTGGTTTTTTTTTTTTTCTTCAATCCAGATAAAGCTGTTCCTCATATTATCAGGGCTTGTAGCTTCTCTTGGAGAATTTCCTCTGTTCTAGCAGAAGCTCTGGAGTGGCATGAGATGATTTCTGGCTTGTGTCTGTCCCAGGATACCTGTAGAGACAGCAGCGAAGAGCATCGTTATCTTGCTGACAAGAATGATGGCATTAAAGATCTTCAACAGGAGGTGTTTGGGTGGGCGTTGCCATCATGGAAAACTTAAACTTGTGTTGATTAAGTGGATTAAGAGGATTGCAAACTCTCACTTTTTCAGTTTTGAATAACTTTATCATTTAATACACAACTGGTGTGTCAGCAGTATCAGTTACAAGTGTTTAGAAATGCGTAATTAAGCTTTAAACATCAACGCTCAGCTATGTCGCATCGCTCTACGTAGATCGCTCTACGCTCCTGCTGTGTTGAACTGTTGCGTGAGATACGGGAGGTGAAGGCAGAAATAATAATTTCCTTTTGATGCAATGATGTACATGTTTTACAATAATGTTATATGATAGATCATATTAGGCAGAACAAATAGAATAGCAAAATTGAGATGAAACAGAAATAATCATCCGAGAATCTTTCTTAATTACTCAGCATTCACGATGAATCTCTACACTGGAAAAGGGGTTTCGTGCATTAATTCAGGGAGTCATTTTGATATTTTCATGACGCTGAGCAAAAATTTATCCGAAAGAGTATTCAATTGAAGTTGATGGAATTGATCCTTCTATTTAAGTAGCTACATATTGATTAAGGGGGCCAGAATCTGTTCTCTCTTTCCTGTAATAGGTGCTTTGAGACAGTTGAGCTTCAGACATACCATAGAGCGGGATAATAGGGATATTATAAATACTAAAGAGAGATCGTGGCCATTACTGCTTGATTAGCATATTCAATAATAATTTATCTCTAATTTTAAATTAGAGTCTTAAAGACTAATCTAAGGTTTCAAAAGAAATTTAATGGCCTATGATATACTTAAGCTCAATAAAGCGATGAAACTATGACATTCTCCAATGTCAGGCTCAGAAATGGCATGTTTATGTAGTTGTTCGATGCTTAATAGAAAATTATAGCTTTCGCAAAGTTTGGATGTTGTGTGAAGGTATCTAAAACACTTGAGACGTCTCTGAAGCTCCAAAATAATCCTGATTTTTTTTTTTCAATGTCATAATTTTCTTTTATTATAAAGCAATTATCACTCTCAAATGATATCATATAAAACCATGATGTGGTAGTTGTTAACCTATATTTTACATCTTGTCATTTTGTCCTTAGTCATCCTTGCTGTCAATTCAAGGTCGTTTTACAGCTTTTAGATTGATATCGAGTCTAAGTACTGCATCTATGAATAATACATAAGGACAATATTAATTCAGAAATAGTAATAAATGGTCAAAGTGGGTACTTTAATTAAAGTGTAAGGTGAGAAAATAACTGTTTGGCTGCTACCTGAAGGACCGCTATCAAGTATGTCATTTTTATGAAAGATGTCTTTTTATGAAAGATAAAATGAATATCTTTCACATCCCTTAGCTTGGGGATTTATTCACTGAATAAATTCTTCTTATACAAAGACAAATTAACTTTCCTAAACTGTCACAGAGTTTCAGCCTCAAGAATTTTAGCTGAAAAATATTTCATATGCATACATAGCAATTTTTTTTTTTTCTGGTCATGTAAAAAATGTCTGTGTTATTACCAATTAATGTAGTCTTTTAGGCCGAATGCTTCAACGAGACGTGTTGAAGTGTACTCTCTGTGCAAGAACAACTAGTCCAGAGTATGAGCAGTATCTGAGATGGTGTTCTCTCCAGCATGGCAGTGAAGGTGCAGGTTAAAACGAAGGCCGCTTTTACCTGCTTGCGGTGCTCGAGGGTTACGTGCTGTGGCACAGAGAAGAGCCTTTACAAACTGGTCTGTGCCGTGTCCCTGTCCTGACGCGCTGGTCTTGCTACCGCCTCACGCAGCGCTCGCAACAGGGTCTGCAGACCACTTTTGGGAGTACCCGAGGGGGGAATTCTTCTGCGTGCCAATTTATGGGTTTTTAGACTCCATTTATCTTGTTTCATTCTGGTTATCCTCCTGTAAAAAAACAAAACGACTGAAGTGGGGCAAAAAAAATCATCCCTTACTAATGAATTGGTTTGCCTTTGCCGTTTCCTTGCCTTAACTGCAGAGAAACACACAGGGATAGTCTGTGTATGTCAACTTCTCTTCTTGCCAATGTAGCTCCAGTACACTCCTGCGCTCCCAGCACTGCACTTCTTTTCCCTGTGACATGTTGATTAGGTGTAATATCCGATGGGATCTATCTTTGCTGAGGGCCCAGAATTTGGTGGCAGCGTCTGGATTTGTGGTTGGCATGCAAAGTATGTAGTCAAATTGTTTTCTTTTCATGTCACTTACGTGTAGACATGAAACCCAGAGCGCTGATTATGCAATCACACATTTCCCCTTACCCCCCTCCCCTTTTTTTTTTCTAAGTGAATAACATTCGGTGATAAAGTTGGAAGCGTTGTGCTCTGTTTCCACAGCTGCAGCGAACTGGGAGCAAAGAAAACAATAGCTGCATGGACACATCTGCATTCCAGCTGCTGCCGACTCCCACGTCCTCCTTTATCCTTTTTGTCCTCCCATTTGAGCAGATAAATTGTCTCAATGGCAGGAAAGGTTAGTGGCGGATATGCTGCCAGTTTCAATCCCTTTTTTTTAAAAAAAAAAAAAAAAAATTAGCGTCTGAAAATACTAATTACAGCTTAATTTGTGGGGTGATTTAAAGTTTGAAACTTCTGCTTGAGTTTCATTATATGATTTTTTTAATTTATTTTTATTTTTCCCTGCCGTTGCAACCGGGGAGAGTAACCCGGAGGAAACACAGATAAAGGTTTTGTGTTTCTTTTCTCTCCCAGCTTGGTTCCACCGTCGGTTATTTTACCTTTAAAGCTAGCAGCTCGAGAGACAAGAGTTTCTTTCCCACTGTTCACCGAGCTCTGCCTCGCTCCCGGGGTGCCAGTTGCGTCAGCAGGAGCTGGGAAGATAAAAGAGGGTAGAGCTGGTGCATATCCTTCAGATACAAAATTGATCAGATTATAGAGACACAAAAAAAAACCCTCTACGTTTTTTGCCTTGGTTCTCCAGTTTTCCAGCAGCAAGGTCCGTCGCTGAGCCGGGGCTTCTGAACCGCCACGAGGATTTTGCTGGAAGTCCCTCTTGATAAATGTTTATTTTTGTTAATCTAACTCTCGGTGGCATTTCTAGGTGCCGGATGATAAAAATACCTTCGCAGTATAAGCGATGCAGTGGTGTAAGGGCATCATTCGAATGACCAAACATCAGGGCTTGCATGAGATGAGAGTTTCCAAATGACTTTGAGGTTGAGTTAATGCATCGAAATCCAAATGGCATTTAGTTAAACCAAGGATACCTCAACTCCTGTAGGTCCTTGGGAAAAGGTAATTGGAACAAAACTAACATTATTAGTCCATGAAGAAATTGCTACTTTTTTCCTGTATTTGATGGAAGAGCCTTAGCTGATTTGAACACACAGAAAGCCCTACCACCACCCCGAAAAACAGGAAAGTGGGGCAAGATTCAGAATCTTTCCAGTGCAATGTTTGCAGTAGTACTGCCGGAGTGATAAAACAGTAAATAATTGGAGTTAAACCCAGTGTTTACATAAAAAGTCTAGAAGCGGATATTTTTCTGCTGTGATTTATAAGCACATAAAAATTCAAGGAACGCAGCTGAAGATGAAATGAACGTGTGCATGTCTGTGTGTGAAAACTTAAGGTTTGTTTTACGTGCGCTGACACAGTGGAAGTCTGCAAAAAAGTCCCCCCAAAATCCTAAAGTTACAAGCTAGAAGATAAAAATGGTTAAATGATCATACAATCATAGAATGGTTAAAGTTGGAAGGGACCTTAAAGATCGTCCAGTCCCACCCCCCTGCCATGGGCAGGGACACCTCCCACCAGCCCAGGTTGATCCAAGCCCCGTCCAACCTGGCCTTGGACACCTCCAGGGATGGGACAGCCACAACCTGATGGATTCATAGTGGGTTTTTTCTGGCGTACGTTTAACAGTGGTAGAAAACTTGAGCAGAGAAAATGTTCTGAGGGTGCGGTTTGGATTCCCTCAGGCACACTTCTGTTTCTTTCCCAAGGACAGTAGGAAACTTGAAGCAACGACCTGCACCTAGGGCTCATCCCAGTGTGCATTCACCCAGGTGAATAGTTTGGAACCAAGACTGTGCGGACCAGAGGGATCGTGCCTACTTGAGAAAATGGACAGTCTTTGCCTCCCTTAAATTTCTAAAAAAAAAAAAAATATTAAATAATTAAGCAGTGTTGGTCAGGCTGTGGCACAGTATTCTGTATGTCGCTGCAGCAGAGCTCATCTGAACCCTCCAGCCATAACTCATATCCCAGTGAGGCACTGCCTCCGTACTCTGGTAATAAATTTTGCCCTTCTTTTTTCTACAAGGAGATTTTCTTCTGTAAGCCGTGCACCCACCGTCTCAGAGGAGTAACTCCCTCGCTATAGTACCATTTGCACATATCAATACCATTGTTTCATGTCTAATTCCAACCACTGGCACGACATTGTAGATATGCAAAAGCTCTTACCCACAGTCTTCAGCAGGTAGAAAAATAGGCAGCATAAGCCAATACATCCTTTCTACCCTTAATTTATATTGTTCAGCAAAAGGGTATGGGTTTTGACAGATCGTGTTCTAATGTAGAAGGCATTTCCTTCACTCCTTGGTGGTGTTCAGAATTTTAACCAGGGCAAAATGCTGCACGGCTGACTGGAGAGTTATTTCCATACCTACAGCATCACTCATGTTCATGGCACAAATTCCGATGGGTTACTTTGGACCTGTTTCAGACAGCTAACTACCTGGCTGAAATCACATTCTTATTTAAACTCTATGTTGAACTGAAGCCTTAGCTGTAACTTTACTTTGGAACCAAGTATCCGGAACTTAGGGCAGAAAAAAAACCACTTTCTCCTGCGTTGCTGCATAGCTGCTATTTTTGAAAGACAAACTGTGACTTACATAGCATAGGCTCAACACTCCTTCAGATTGTCTCTGAGAAGCCTATATTGCATGAAACCCCAAACTTTTACGCTAGCGTTGAGAAAAGATGTCCCATGAACAACTACACAGTTGCCATATACTGTCAATAATGAAGACCTGTGATTGATGGAGTTTAGCTAACCCGATCTGGTCTCGAACAGATACCCAAACTCGCTGCCGTAACAAATGCCGAGATGCCCGCTGCTTGCTTTTGATCTCGTGGAAGGGTGGTAAGGGGAAATTAGCAAAGGCAAGGCTTGTTCTTCCTCCCTAAGTTAGGAAAAGACTGGAAATAAGACATGAAAATTTAGAAAACATCAGTAAATTTACTCGCTACAAAATGAGAAAGAAGCACCGTGGCTGCAGGCGATGGCTTTCATTGTCATCAGTCTGAAGGGACCATGAACTGGTACTCGCTGGCTGCTTTGCAGCAATTCATGTCAGGCTGCGATAGCTTTATTTGCATCTCATTGGAATCGGCTTAGCTCTATCTCTCTGTCTCAGCGTCTCCTCTATCAACCTGCCCCCTTTCCAGCTTTGCTCTCTGATTTTAGTTTTAAAAACCTTAGCAGATTCAGCGTAAAACACTTGGTTTTTATGGCAAATACTTCTGATGCAAGATCGTTTTTGTGCGATTCTTTCATGTTGGTCCGTGTCCGATCAGGAACTTGGCGTCCCTCTGCCATGCTCTTCACCAGCCAGTTTGGAGGGCTGAAAGCAGGAGAGCTGCTGGGCGGCTTCTGCTTCTCTCACGAGCATCCTACAGGGCTCAAAATGACTTCGAGGTAAATGAGAGTAAACCTGTCTGCCCAAAGTAAGTTTTTTCTGACAATTAGGGTTTATGGGCTCCATGCTAAGGCCTCCATCTACTATAAAGAAGTCTTTATATCTATTTTCTCTTACTGGTCATTGAGTCCTGCATCTAATGATTTGGTAGCAGCAAGGAGGGTGTTGGTTGTTTTTTTTTTCTTTTCTCCCCACTATGTTGGACCACTGAGGACTGGGAACCTCCAAGCAAAAAACGTCATCAGTTTCTGTATTCTTTACTCATGTGGAATGGCTGTATTTCCAGCTGTTGTGCTATACAAACAGTTTCAGGTAAGATGTCTACGGCTGTTCTTTAGCAGCCCCTAAACCTACTTTATAGCTTGCTAGCTTCTTGCTGTATTTTATTATTTTTAACAAGGACACGCTTAATTATCAATAACGGTCCCTTTAATTAACGTAGCATGCATACCTCAGTGCTATTGCTCTGTTTGCAACTCCTTCTGGCAAATGTGGGTTTTTTATTTTAAAAACTATTTTCTAAATCCTAGGCTAGAGTTTATTATTTTAAAAATTGAGAAAATTTGTTCAACATATCCTGAGCTATGCAAGCGTAATAAAAATACATTTTCCACATGTACTAACTAGAACTGTGCTAGCAAAAGTTCCTGAAATTAGAAACTTCAAACTGTGCTTCTCTTTGTTAATCTTCAGTGAGCCTTAAAAGAATCTCAGTTTGAAGACAATTCATGCAGTATTTTAAAATTATGAAAGCTTAAAATCAATAGTTTTGTACATGCACATTACAAAATTAGAAACATCCCAGCTTCTTTCTCAGTGCGGAACCCACCCCGAAGTTAAGGGGGAAAATACTGAATAGAAAACTCCATAGGGGAAACTTTTTTTTTTTTTTTTTAAGGAAAAATGTTTTGGCTTACATATGTTTAAGACTGCAACGGCACCGGGGGGATGTGAGGCATGCCAGGAGAATCTCTTCTGCTCTACAGACCTGAAGTCCTGCTCTCTGCTTCAGGGGAACGGTAGTGCAAACGCGCAAAGATTACTGCCGTTGGTCCGCTTCTCTTCTTTGGTTTGCTCTCCAGATGAGAACTGGGAAACTGATTCAGCTTTACGGAGGACATCAGAAGGGGGAAATTAAGCCGCCAAACGTTAACGCGTTCCTTGAGCTCAGGTCAAATTGACTTTGGTGTCCCCGTGGTGATTTACATCCCCAAAGACTTTGAAGGTACAGTTGACCGTTAACACCTAATGGTCTCTGCACATTGAGACTGAAGGTGGGAGTAACGTAAAAGCCACTGGCTTTAGCTTTGTGCCTTTCTAGATTAAACCAGGAAGGGAAATCATGGTGGAAAGCGGTACGATGAGCTCAGGCTCAGGATGGAGGGTTGGTTTGTTTGTTTGTTTATTTTCAGAAACCTCTGAAATACTTCTCTCGGCGTCCAAGCAGCAAAGGGCCTCTGAAGTCATCAAGATACTCCCTCTGGGAGTCCCTTGCTTTAAAGTTTCCACTACAAACAAGTAAACAAAGCGGTGTAACAGTCAACTGCCACGAAACAGCTGCTTTGGCTGGAGCAGTTATCACAGCGTTTTTACTGTAAACATCTGAACAACTTCCCCGCTATTAA
>NW_009648147.1:219811-229428 GCF_000708025.1 Charadrius vociferus | reverse complement strand
AGGATGCATTAATTTTCAATTATTAGCTGAACATTTCACATAAATTTTACTTCGTTTCCTTGCTCTGCAAATTTCAAATTTCAGGTATTTAACAGAAACACACATGATCTAGAAACTTGGAGGGGTTGGGAGAAAGAGAGCGTAGTCCATGCGCATCGAGTGTTCACAAGTCTTGAACCCGATACTTTATACGGAATATTATCACTCTATTGCCTTTATGTAAATACTGTCCATTAAAGGTCAAAGTCTAAAAAACTATAAAACTAGATTCTGTGGCCTGTCAGCATTTGCTTATATTTAACCGTTTACTAGTGTTGTAATTACCATAATGAATTCCAGACTGTTCACGATCGTAACTTGCTTTCTGCATTTGGGATTAAATTCAACCAATTTATTCTAAAGAATTACCTAGTCTTGTGGTGGAAAGTGATGAAATCTATGGAATGTATTTCACAGACGTTTTGTGGCAGTTCGTGGGCTCACGAGTTTATCTTCTAGAGAACTCCCCCTAAATCAGCATCTGCCTCTTATTTCCTTTATGTTTTGCCTTGTTCAGTTTTTTTCTTCTCTTGCACCATATAAATACAGTTTCAAAACAGTAATGTTGAGACACTTTTCCTATCGCTATTAATGCCGTTTACTTCCATATAGTAACCGTCTTCTGCTCAGAGTACTTCGTTTTCCCACGAGTGGTCCGCAAGTCCTTTGAAAACAAAATACTTTCACTGAAAAAGTAATATTGGCACATAATGCATCAATTAGGAAGGCATGTGGCACAGAAAAGTGAAACAAGTCTTGACCAGTTTTGTAACAGCGAGGAATATTCTGATGACTAGAGGCTGCTATTTCCTTGAAACATTAGTTGAAATATTTTTACTTAAAATTGGTTATGTTGCAGATCCCTTTTTACACGCATGAATATAAAGATGCGTATCCATTTGGACGTGTGTGTATATATGTATATCCAGGAGCATAGCTATGCCATAAATAGCACGCTTTATAAGACGCATATGGGAAACACACCAAAGTCTTATGAAAAAACAGACAGCGGCGGCGAATTGAAGCGGGCCCGCGATATGTAGCCAGCGTGTTGAACAACTTACCGAGGGGACTGCTGAAAGAAAAGATGTTGCTGTGTGCCAGATTATTTTCCTAAGAAGAATACATATGATATACGTATAATTCTTGATTATTTTTTTTAATGTTTATTTTTTTTTGGTGCGGTGTTTGTCAGATTAACAGCGTAGGAATTTCATGCTCGGATATATAACTGAAAAACGCTAACTGGGGGAGCTACGTGTTGGTTATGAACTCTTTACAAGAATTAACTTTGTACGAATATCGTGCTCTGTGGGTAGGCTTTGTCAAGAGGCACGTTGCTTTGCAACCTATTGCAAATCCTGTTGCCCGTTCCCCACCAGGAGAAGGGTGGAAGGATCTCTGTTACAGTAGCATGGCTTTTTTAGAGAAAATTCCGACTTCCAGCAAAATTAGCTTATCAGGGGAGAAACTGTCTGGCTGAGATTGGGGGTTGATCTCAAGATAGAGGCGGCTCTCAAGGTTTAGGAAAGCAGAAGCAGTGAATTTACTAAATTAGCAGGGTGAACTGCAGTATGGGGCACTGCCGTTAGTCAGCCTGGTTTCCTTCTTGTGGTTTACCTGTTTTAAAAGCAGGAGAATATTATACTTTAATCACGGGAAAGACGTGGATATTTCTGCGTGCGTGCCATTTCTTTTACAAAAGCGATGCGTGGATCCCAGAAACCCGTAATTCTGAGAGTATCCTCGAACTACTGCAGTATCTCCTGTGTCGGCAGCAGCTGGGGAGCGTGGGGACAATTGGGTGGCAGGGCTCCAGGTCCACCAACTGGTGACAGAAACAATGCTCAGAAAAAGTGCCAGAGAGACAAAGAAAAGCAGCGGCGCTGCAGCGTGCTGGGTACCGGCTAGCTTAAAGCAGAGGCGTGCAACACCCAGAGTTTCTGCAATAAATTAGTTAGACTGGAGCTTCTGGTTCTGTGGAAATAAGTTCAAGACTAAAATGGGAGTTACACAGTTGTTACGGATTGGCAGGCACTGAAGGCATCTATGGTGCCTTCTAAGATCTTGGCCAGGAAGACATCGTATAAAAGCAGACTTAAAGTTATTTATGGACAGGCAGAGCCTAATGTTTTTAATTTTTGAGATAGCTCAGGAGGCCCATCAGCTTGGCAATACTAGCAGAATGTGTCAGGAAGTCCCAACTCCTACTACAAGAAATGAATCAAAAAGTGTTTTGGGGGAAGATTCGCAGTATCGGTGGACCTCGCTGTCCTGTTCATGACTGAGAATTTCATCTATTCTCACACTTGAGGAGAAGTCTTCTTTGGTTTACAATGCGCTGTTACGTTTTATTTTTTAGTGTCAAACTGATATAAACAGATTTGTCCTCGTTTTTTGATACTTACTACTGCCCATGCTGAATTCATTTTCTAATCATATGGAGGCCATATGTATTCTTTACACACAGACTGTATGGCACTGCAGAATTTATTATCCTGTCCTTTAAATATACTGCTGTTACATGCTCAAAATCCAGCGTATTTATATGTCATAGATATGTTTACCACTAGGAAATTCCGAGGCATTGTAAAAATCGTATTTATCCACGTAATCTTCTGTAATCATTGTTAAATGGGGACACGTGAAAGCTTTCTGTGGAGGAGAAAAAAAAAAGGTACGTCCAAATACCTGTGCATATAGGTATTTTGACTAACTCAGTTCATGGAGGGAAACATTTCATCGAACAGTTTAGGGAAGGACAGAAAACCATGGCTGAACACAAGATCCAGGGATGAAATTACCATCTCCTTTCGAGGGATCGCTCATAAACCTCTTTCGCTGGAACTGCATATGCACCTCTGAGTTTTGGCCGGGATACATGCTTTTCACGCACACTTACGCCTGACACTCAGGAGATAAGTGCCAGAGCGTGGGACTGTAGGTGTTCCATCACGCGCACGCTGATGACTGACTGGGTTGCTGTAATATTAGTAATATCTCTACAAAGTCATAGCCCGTATACATGTCGCATGATGGGTGACCGTAATACAGAAGGGATGCCGGAAAGGTCTGCGATTTTGACTGCTGGCTTTAAAATAGTCGTGCCCAAATCATGGTTCACGGGCAGCACGTTGCCCCTGAGATCCTTTGACATTGCTCACAGCTACAAGGAAATTAAAACATGATGGATGAGGCCATCAGGGAGAGAAGTGTGTGATGCTGCTGTGTCATGTTTCTTGTTCTTATTGTTGTCCACTGGCCGAAGGAGGGGAGGAGGGGAACCACTCTTAAACACTTGTGAAGCAAAACAGATGCCGGTCTCCTGTTTCAGCAGATTTAATAGCGTGACCTCGCTATTTTTTTGACGTAGGCACTTCAGACTGTTTCCAGAGAAAATTGCTGCGTGCATAAGAATGTTTTCCATCAGAGTTACGTGCGTGGGTGTCTGTGCTGAGTGTTTCTTTCCCCCCGCCTGACGCCTGTCTCCTCCCTTCCCCCAGGTACCAGATACACACCGGCCTCCAGCACTCCATTATACGGCCAACCCAACCCAACTGCTTACCTCTGGATAACGTCACGCTACCTCAGAAGCTGAAGGAGGTTGGTTACTCAACGCACATGGTTGGCAAGTGGCACTTGGGGTTTTACCGCAGAGAATGCATGCCCACGCAGAGAGGGTTCGACACTTTCTTCGGCTCGCTCTTGGGCAGCGGCGACTATTACACCCACTTCAAATGTGACAGCCCTGGGATATGCGGCTACGACCTCTACGAGAACGACAACGCAGCTTGGGATCATGACAACGGCATCTACTCGACGCAGATGTACACACAAAAGGTCCAACAAATCTTAGCTTCCCATAACCCCAGAAAACCTATATTCTTATATATAGCTTACCAAGCTGTTCACTCGCCTCTTCAGGCACCGGGCAAGTATTTTGAACATTATCGATCGATAAATAACATCAACAGGCGAAGATACGCAGCGATGTTAGCTTGTTTGGATGAAGCCATAAACAACGTAACCCTTGCTTTAAAGAAGTATGGCTTCTACGAGAATAGCATTATCATCTATTCTTCAGATAATGGTGGGCAGCCAATGGCCGGAGGAAGTAACTGGCCTCTCCGAGGAAGTAAAGGGACCTATTGGGAAGGAGGCATCCGTGCTGTTGGGTTTGTCCATAGCCCCCTTCTGAAAAACAAAGGGTCTGTGTGTAAGGAGCTCGTGCACATCACAGACTGGTTCCCCACTCTGATCACGCTGGCGGAAGGGCAGATCGACGAAGATATCCAGCTGGATGGCTATGATATATGGGAAACCATTAGCGAAGGCAGACGTTCTCCACGGGTGGACATCTTGCACAACATTGACCCGATATACACCAAAGCCAAAAATGGGTCCTGGGCAGCTGGCTACGGGATCTGGAACACCGCGATTCAGTCTGCCATCCGAGTGAATCATTGGAAACTACTGACGGGAAATCCGGGATATAGCGACTGGGTACCTCCACAGGCCTTCAGTAACGCAGGCCCCAACCGCTGGCACAATGAACGCGTTTCATGGTCAGCTGGCAAAACAGTGTGGCTTTTCAACATAACTGCTGATCCATATGAACGAGTGGACCTCTCCACAAGGTATCCAGATGTGGTGAAGCAGTTGCTGCAGAGGCTTTCACAGTTCAATAAGACTGCGGTTCCCGTTCGATACCCACCTAAGGACCCTCGGAGTAACCCGAAGCTGAATGGAGGAGTCTGGGGTCCGTGGTTTAAGGAGGACGAAAAGAAAAAGAAATCGGATAAAAGTAAAGGTGCGAATAAGCAAAAGAAGAACAAGAACAAGAAAAAAGCAAATCGGAAAAAAGGGCAATCGTTACATTGCCGTTCACGTCTTGCTGGTGGATAGACTCGAAGCACGCTCTTTTGCCAAGTCCAAGTCAGCTTGGCCCAACCTTCTTGAACTTCTGACAGAACATACTAGAAATTCTAGCTCTGCACTATGGACAAAAGTTATCATCTTTTAATTTTTTCTCTGACTTCACCAGCACAACATATCTCAACACTCTGCCTTGAGTGTATGTAAACATCCACATGACAAACTTTCTCCTCTACAGGATGAATGGTGCTCACCCATCACAGTTACATTCCTGATAACACCGAATTTCAGTAAACTTATTTTTGATAGACAAATAGTGATTCCTTGCCTAAATTAGTTGGAATATTTGGAGAGTATGGAGATGTTAATGCCAGATGTTCTCAAACTGACAGATGATTCACAGACAGAAAGGAAAAACAAAACTTGAGAACCTCTGTGGGTCAGAAAGTGTTAGTCACCAGCCTATGACGTTTTTTGACACAACGCAGCAAAAACATGAACCCATCAGAGTAACTTTTTAGAGGTGCTGGGGAGGGGGGCCATGATAGGAGGAAAGCTGCTTTGAATTAGATTTTGTCTGTCTTGCATAAATCAGAAATATTTTAAAGTTTCCTAGATGTGCTAAGCTCCCCCCATTTGCAGTAAAAGCAGAAGGTCGTTACTCAACACCCATGAACAGCTAGCACACGCCGTACATAATTTATTACAGGCATAGGCAAAAACACATCACCAAAGTGAATGTAATATTTAAACACTTTAACTATACGACAATAGGTAAAAGACATAATTTATTTTACAGCACAATACTTACTTCTCTGCCATTAAAACTTTAATTACTGGGTGATGCAAGCTACCCCTTTGGGTGCTAGGGTTGTTGATGGGGGGGGTGGGGGGTGTTCCTTTGATTTTTTTAATTTTATTTCCGCTATATCATTCAGAGTTTTATTTAACAGATCCGTATCCTCAGAGTACTGTAAAACAAGAGAATACTGTATACACTGCTAGGATGAGAAAGGAGAATGATTCAGGTGCATCGTGTCATTATGTGTTTGCCTCCAATTATTTTGAATGTAACAAAGTGATTATTTAATTTAGTAGTCACGTGACTATTGATCAGTTTCTGTACAGAAGCTAGACCATCTTTATGTTTGGGGGGGAAAATTCTACTTTAAACCTTTTATTTATGTATCTATTAAAATAGTTTATTTTTATGGCATTCATAAAAGTAGTCTGCCTTTTTTTTTTTTTGCATCAAAGATAGCAATTCTGACCCGATTATTTTAAATGAACTCAGTAAGCTTTTTTACATGCTATTATTTTTGCTGCAGGGGTGATTTTATGACATTTTGCTTCTGAAATAGAATTTCTTCTTCCAATACGTATGTAATTTGAGACATGGTTCAAACTTTGCCCTTTTCCAAGGTGTCTGCATGAATGATTAATGGAGGTACTGACTGCATATTCTTGGTGATCTGTGATAATTGGTACAATACATATGCACATTTAAGTTTCAAGATGAATTATGTTAAGTAAAATTGATGATTCATTTGTTAAATAGCTATAGCATATTTTGGTAAAATTCAAAATAAGCAACGCTGTTCAACTACATCTCGCTTGACTCAGAAATCCCATTTATATAAATGGATTACAGTTGAAAAATTAAACATTCTTAAAATCAGTGCATGCTAAAATCTGAATCATGTCCAACGCTCCAACACCCCCTGACCTTTTTGGAAAAGAAACTAATTGCAGACATACACTGCCAAAACCTAGTAAATTGCATATTTGCAGCTCTAAAGCAGAATAAAGCCGTCATTAACGAACACTTAGAAACAAGTGAGTCATATTTTAGAGTTACTTTTGTAATTAATATACTGGGGGGAAGACAGAAATGGACTTCTTGGGTAGTTACCTATAAATAATAATTATAAAAGGATGATGTGTATCTGCATAAGTGTTTAATATTGTCGCTGTTATTTTTCATATTGTGGGGTCCTTAAGAGGACTAATTAATTTTCTTAGAAATCTGTCTAACTTTACTTAAGATCCAGACTATTCAATGAGTAATCAGGAACTGAAATGTTCTCTTAATTTCTCACCTTTTTTTTTAAAATGTACCGTTGATGTCCTTAAAAGAAATGATAATAACGTCTTGAGATATTATACTCAAAAATGCGATGGATAAAATTCATGTCTTTGAGAAAACATACATTTCTTTTTTTGTCTTTAAGAAAAAGTGAGACGTTTTTAATTTAGTCTGGATCAGCGATCGATACAAATTGGACAAATGTAGAAACGATGACTTTTTATTATGTACCTTTTTTAGTTTGGGAAAGAATCTACATTTCAGCAATAAACATCAGGAGAGAGGTGAAGGGAGCGGGAACTGATTCTGAAACTTTATACTGTCTAGTTCACAACTTAACACATAAATCGTGATGTTTATGTTTGAAATACCCCTGTGTTGTGCACTGAGTTCAGCATTAGAAAAGAATAGTAACATTTCTGACTCTCCAAGGTCATTTAAAAAAGGCCAAAAATTAGATGTGCAAGCTAAACTATACATGAAGGAGGGCTGAGATATTTTAATTTATTTTGGCATAATAGAAACAAGGCGCTGTAATAAAGTGTTATCCTCATAGAATCATTGATCGCCCTTTTGCCGTGAAAGTTTTATGATGACTTTGGCTTTTATTGGACTGACGCAACCAGAGAGCGTTATTCTCTGACAACGTTTTATTCTGTAATTATTTATATCTGTTCTCTCGCAGGCAAAATGGGAGTCCTTGAAAGTAATTGGTGCAAAGCGGAACCGTGGATCAGTTCTTGCGTGCCGGTAAATTAAATAAATGTGCTACAAGAGCCAGCATTTGTAGAGTACGCAACGGGAGTACGTTTTCTAAGGCTGCACTGGCTCTTAGTTAGGCTGATGCCCTTGAAATCGATACTCCAGTCTGGTATAGGGTAGAAGTTGGATTTAAAGTGAGTGAGAAGATACCCACAATTTGGAAGCCTTCCTGAATCTTTTGCGGAAAAGAGCCCGATGTGAAAACACCGTGTCGCAGTTTTCCTGTCTGCTCTCACACAATACTTCTTTTTTCACTCCAGCAATACGATGGTCTCTGGTTTTTGGTGACACCATATAGCTCTCAAACCTGACTTTCTGTTTACAGAGTCGTTAAGTAGTTCATCCACTCTCGCAGAAGGATTTCGTGGGTTATTTATGTCTCAGAACACGTTACGTGCCCAATCGCAGGGAAGGTATGACAGTTAAACACGGCAAACAGTTCAAAAAAAAAGGTGACTGGCCTTACTGGAACCACAGTCATGTCCTCTGAAGGACAACCAACAGCCCTTCTAATTGCTGGGCAGACATAACAAGGGAGTTATGGCTTTACTCGGGCTGATGTGTTTGTGCAAAGGCATTCTTGAAAACCAAGTGGTATTTGGTCTAAGTCAGTAACTGGTCTCTCTGCCCACATTTTTAAGAGATCTAGAAAAAGACTGGGTGGGGGGAGGAAAGGTGATGAGGATTTGCTGAGTATTTTTAAGTTGTCTCAAGCCTTCTATTCGCCACATGCTACATGGGTACAAGAAAGAGGTGGGTCTGGTAGTAACTCTCCGATCTGCTCTTAGTGCCACCCACACCTCTGGGAGGACCAGCCTGAGCAGGGAGACAATATTTCTTCTTTTTCCGTGTATTGTTGATAACTGTGATCCCGGATCATCTTTTCTACACCAAGAAAACCTGAAGAATGAGAAGGTTAACTGCAGGGAGGAGAGGAAGAAAGGAAAAACGGAGAAGCCCCAACAAACCAGATAGGAGGAAGGTTTGCCTTGTGACCTGTGCTCCCTGAGCATAGTATATCACGCTGAATTGCTTTTTAAAATGTTGTAACTATGAAAAATATTTGTATTGTCCTTTTCAGGTTTTCTAAATTTATTCTAAAGCTCTTTGAATGACTTTTCTAATGGGTAGATAATTTTATCGTGTGAACTCTTTATTATTATTGTTGTGGTGGTGGTGTTACTTAGTTTGACATAAAGTTGGAGGCAAAACGCTGTCCTGGCTACAGATAAAGACCAGCAGAGGCAAGCACCAAGAATGGTGAGTACATCTGAAATGGCAGCCTTTGCGTCTTGGTCATCTCGTAAGATGTGAGGGGAAAGTCCATGCGGTTCTGGAGCTCAGTCATGGAACATGAGTTACCTTAACTAATGGAGTCATTAGTGTCTGAAGACATCCAAAAGGTCCCACTCTCTGCTGGGACATGAGGCTTTTTGGAAAGTGAATTAGGCCGTTAAACCCAGCAACTTTCTCTTTCTCCCTGGAAGTAACGGGTGCTGATTGCATTTCAAGCTGATGAAAGGGCACTCGTGTTTCCATCCATGCGGGATTGCACGTTATGGTTTTATCTGAGGTATGGTCCAGACAACACTCCAACTCAGGGGTTTGTGATCCCCCTGCACAGAACGAGCTGCTTTTTCTTTCTCTGTGTTTCACGCACTGCACGTTCAGCAGCCAACACTCACACTTTCACACAGCCATCCACGTTTGGAAAGTTGCCTTTTATAATGAGCGTTAACTTCTGCAACAGAAAGCGAGACAGCAGCAAAAGGTAGAACATACTGGGTCAGATACTGGGCTGCAGCATCTAGGGAATAAGCTAGGAGTGTAGGCGTGCTGGTAAAATTTCTTTCAA
>NW_009648147.1:202569-219569 GCF_000708025.1 Charadrius vociferus | reverse complement strand
CAACCTGGGCTGGTGGGAGGTGTCCCTGCCCATGGCAGGGGGGTTGGAACCTGATGATCTTCGAGGTCATTTCCAACCTAAACCATTCTATGATTCTAATTCTCTTTAAACTACAAGGAGGTACTAAATTCCTCCCAGTGGCATTCTTCAGTGCAAAATGGGGGTGCTGGGTCTACCAGCTTCTACTCCAAAGGTGGTTCAGAAAATTTCTGAAGAAAGAAAAAGTAAGGAAGAAAAGAACATACAGTATGTTCTATAGGATTTTTTTTTTTTTTTACGTTGAGATTTATGAACACAGGATTGTACTTTTGCTGCATTATACACAAGTCCTGGCAAAAATACTTGGTAATTCTCAGTATGGAAAATTCACTGACTAACTACAGGTTCTTTTTGTTATCTTGCTTTAAAAGCAGTGAATATTCATCAGTGATGTTCAAGCATAGCAAGTAAAATCTAGTTTACTTCATACGACATATGCTATAAATTATACTATCAATTTTAGGTCTGCTTTTCCAAAAGATAACATTAGCTCAGAGAAAGCTGCTGGAATATACAGTATACCTGTTGACTACTGATTTAATGAACTGTACTCTCAGGACAGCAGTAGCTTTTCTTTCACTGCTCTCAACCTTTGATTTTCTTGTTTCCAAGAACAGGCAGAGAATGCATGTTGCCACAGAAAAAAAACAAACAAACAAAAAAAAGAGTGCAAGATTTAATTTAGCAGTGAGATAACACAAGCTTCACTTTAGCATTCCGTTGCTGTTCAGCAGAGTACTGAATAGTGTACTTCATTTCATTTCTGTGGAACACGTCAAGATCTTGATGAAATGGAGTAGTTAGGTAAAAGTGTGAAAGTACAAAAATGTTCTCTTTCCTTCCCTGAATTACCTTTATTTTCACCTCTGCCAAGCAAGTTAATAATAATAGATAGAAATACAGTTAACAGCATGAAAGAAGATCTAATTAAGTGCCTGGATTTGAATTAATGTTGCAACAAAGGTATATTCCATGATACGGTTAAAAGTTATTTCGTAAATTCCATGCATTTCAATTATAATCAGGGCAAAAGTTTATAATCAGTTGCTAAAGTTTAGCTTGCGATTGAAGTAAGAGAACTGATTAATCGCTGTTATTGTGAATTTCCATAACGAGTGGAGAACAGGGTCCTGAAATGTCATACCAACAGAGCCTGAAAAATATATTTTGAAATTCCTTATAAACATCAGAGTCTCAGTAAAAGTCAAGTATTTAATCACCTAAAATTAGCGCAGGCCATGATGTTTGTTGTCATTCCCTAGATTTGCTTAAAAAGATCACTTTTGAGAATTACTTGGCCAAGGCTGTGTTTATTCCTCCTTTAAATGCAGCTGTGCTTCTGCTGGTTGAGATTAGCCAGCACGAAACTGCGTGGAGGAGAAAGTCAAAGGGGCTCTAAAAGTAAGAGCAATTCTTCATTATTAGTACATAAGAGCACAGTTTGGTAAAGGACATCACGAGAATCAGAATCCAGTACATTTGGAGAGATTTGCCAAAAGCTAATGCGATAGACTACTTCATTCCTTTTAGATAACCAAGATGTTTATTTTATTTTTTTTTTAAAGATTGCTAGAGAAGGAGGGGAAACGTGTCCCTGTGAGAAAACAAAGAGCACCAAACTGTGACTGATATCATACATGGAATGAAGAAATAACAAGTTGCTTAAAAGGAACATTTTGGGAGAGTGAACTGAATGTCATTAAAGAAATACTTCATCTGTCATCATGTTTTTCTTCTAAAAAAATCCCAACCTTCAAAGCTCTGAATATTGGCAAAACTTTAAGGCCAAGGGTGTAACTAGTAATGTCTTACCTTTGGGCAACCCTCTGAAGTCTTCCTCTGACGGCATACCTTTTTTATAGTGATTGGTTAGTGTTTTATTTGGATTTTCTTTAGCAGATTTCATTACATTTTGTCGCTGTGGATGGAGTGAATATAGTTAGTGTTGATAAAGAGCATGTTGGAGCTTTTTGGTCAGTGTCGTTTATCTTTACCAAATTGTTTAGGCTCTCAAGGAATCACTAAGCAATCTCTAAGCAAGACCTATTTCTAATATGCCTAAATAATTGATCTCTTATTACTGTGTAGCTATGGAGGGTTTGAAAATTACATTTGCATCATCTCCGTGCTGTTTGGACAGCAGAGGAACATAAACGTTGCCCTCCACGCAGAAGGGTATGCAGAGACGCAGAGGGGAGCACGCAGCCCTGGCCTTCAGCCCAGACGACTTCGGCACCTCACAACCTTTTGTCTTTAAACGTGGTTTCTTTGAGATTTTTACTGCCACAAGATTCCCCCACCCCCTTCTCTTTGAAAGGAAAAAGGCCAAATGATTAATTTTGCTTTCAACATCGGCTGTGGAAGTCTGCTTGGAAACCCCCCTGTGTAGACTGGGTAGAACGAGAAGAACAAGAAGTGCCTGGTTGGCCTCAGGAGGAACGCGCCGTGCTGCTTCCGCTCCCCCCGCTCTCCTCAGCCTCCCACAGCCCCAGCTATACACAGTCATTAACAGGAAAGTCATTAAACTTTTTAGCATATGAGGATGCCAAGATGCAGTAGTTATCCCCAGATAATGAGCAAGTTTAGGTCAAACCGTACCCTTTCTGGTTCCTGTCCTTTCTGTCCAATCGCTGTCTTACTTCCAGGCGCTGACTAAACTCGTGGGATCGTTATAGTAAAATCAGTGGAAGATTTTCTCTATTACGGATTCCGCAGGCTGAGATCTCACTGACATCTGTTTCCTTCTCATCCATGCCAGCAAAGACCAGCACGAGGACTTGTACCAAAAGAAAGTCCTTGAAGTCCAGCTAAAATCATGTCTTTCTTGCGTTAGTCACGGTTGTTCCTCAGAGGTACGCAGTAAAGCATTTCAGATAATGTAATCCTAAATTCAGCTAAATTCCTAAACAGATCATAACTGTTCTCATTGTCCTGTCTGCTTACACAGTAGACTCGTTAAATATACAGTGTCTTGCTCAAGACACAAGCTTGCCAGGTTGCCATTTCCTACACTTTTCTTTAATTCCCATTTCATTACTCGAACCTGGTAAATCCCCTTGCCAGGTTGCCATTTCCTACACTTTAATTCCCATTTCATTACTCAAACCTGGTAAATCCTGTTTAACTAGAAAGTAACTGTTACTTGAATAAAACATGAAAAAAAGCATCCAGTTCTGATCTAAAGCAGAAAAACATGAAGAATCTATTCCTTCCCATTGTAAATCTCTTGCAATAGTTAATATCTGAGTTAAAAGCATATATACCTTCTTCCTAATTTGATTTTTTTTTTTTTTTGTCTGTCTACAGATTCCAGCCTTATGTTGTCTTTATCCCCAAGACTAAGAGTCCTTTGGCACCTGCTGTTTTCCTCTTATCATTGTACATCTGGGTTCCAAATTTAATTTTTTTAGAGGCTGAACAGATCGGGTCCTCAGAGTCTAATCATTGTATGACACTTTGCCCGGTTCCTGAATAGGAGCTGAGGCTTTTTTGCGCGCCTTCTCCAGTCTTTCAGTAGACTATGAAAAATATGGACATCAAAAGTAAATACAGTATTTTAGTATTAGTTTAGCTCAAGCTATATAAAGGAAGAAATACTGATTTAAGGTTTCTCAACACTTCAACCATTCTCCTGGTATGCCTTCATTCCTTGTTACACATATTCTGTGCGTCGGTCCATAGCTGGTTTCAGTAAAACGTATTTTTGTTGAAGAAGCTGAATTTCTGTTCTATGATTGTATGAATTTTTCAGGTAATCTGCATCGCTTTGTGGTTGTCCTGTCCTCCTCCTTGTGTAGGGCTCCAGCAGCCTTTGTGTCATCTGCAAATGTTGTCTGCAGTCATTTTGCTCCAGCTGGACCCAACGCTGCTTCCCATGACAGCACCTCCTTTAATTGATGACTTCTCATTGACAGCTACATTGGCGGCCCATCAGTTGGCCATTGCTAATGCAATTTGGTGTGTGCTCTGCTGGTACTATCAGAGTTATTTTAACCTGTTGATTCCTTGGTTCAAGTAGCAAAACATTTTGGCATCCGGGAGTCATGAAAGCCTAAATCTCGTGTGACAGAAGGTAGCTGTAGTGTTCAGACTCTGCCCTGCAGCTTCTACTGAGCCTAGAGCATCCCCTGCTGCTTCACTCTCGGGATGGCACTCCAGCCAAGGAGCCCAGGCAGGGAACTGGCTGTGTTTATTTTTGTTGTTTCCTGTGAGACAATGTGTTGTTTATTCTTATACGGGGGGGGGAATAAAAATCAAGTTTTGAACTGTCCTGGAAAAAGGGTTTGATATTTTCTCACAGCGGTTCCATTCTTCATCTCAACTTCTACAGCCATTTTCTAAAAGCCCCCTGTGCAAAACACAAGATGAAAACGTATTAAGAGGATACAGAATAAACTCTCTAGTTATATTTTACATCCCAAAATATACTAACAGCAGCCATGCCTATAATGTCAAATTCAAGGAAAATACGGATGTCCCCATCTAAGGAGTAAATTTTCCAAAGTCACTTTTTCACATTTCATGATTCCAGAGGGTAGGCACTGTTTAACTCGCGCTTATTTAAATCAGATATATTTATTCCGATACAGCCTTCAGGGTAGCAGGCGTAACCGAAGTGTTTTAATGTTTGCGTTTTCCCAACAGAACGCGTTGAAGATCATGTAGGTGAGTAATCAATGCCATAACACAGCCACTCCATTTCCATGGCTGTGGATAAATCCTCAGTCTGATTTTCCTGGTTCTGAGTGCGACACGCTGGTTTATCGCCATTGCTGGAGGGCGAAATTCACTCCATCTCACTGAAACGCTGCTGTGATAGAGAGTTATTTCTTCCACTGTTGGCCTTCACTCTTGGGTTTGAGCCGTTTCTGTACATTTGCTAAATTTTCCCTCATAGTTTGCAGTGGAGGGCATTCTTTCTATCCCTGTTTTACATACTGCAAACAAGACCTAGGTTGTTCCAAGGTGACAGAGGAGGTCATTGGGGAGGGCTGGCAAAAGCCCGGGTGTCCTGAATTGGAGTCTAATGTTTAAATCCTAAGGCCGTCATTCCTCAAACACTTCATCAGGTGGGCTCTAACAGGGGCGTTTTGTAGCAGCAGCATTTAAATCAGCGTGCAGGAGTCCCATGGCAGCCTCTCGATTGCCTGGTTTAGCTGCTGCGTACTGAAGGTGGAGACAAAGAGCAGACTGGGACGTTCTCACCATCATCCCCAATGGACCGGGCAGGTGAAGGTCACATTCGAAAATCAGCTACTACCTGTGCCCATGGTTCGGTTGGGAGGAGTCGGGGGGTAGGGGTAACACTCAAGCTGACTTAATAATTTGCTGCATACCACAAGATGAGTAACATTTTCCCTATGACAATATCAAATATATTTGCAGAACTGTCGTCTAATTTCAAAATTTATTCAGTCTGTAATTGCCTAGTGCTATTATTTCCCCAAAGGTCTTTTTTTTTTTTTTTTTTCCACCAAGTACTTTCTGAAAATATAAACAAAAGTAAAGTTGTACAGCAAGGACATCAGTACTGTTGGAAAACATTAACAGCTTTAATAATGGAAATAGGCAGGTCTGAGAGTTTGTAGTTACTGCTGTTTACAGGTCCGGGTGAGGTACTGGCTTAAACAGGCAATTTGCGAATGGTACTAAGGTAGATCTGACAGCAGTAAACCAAAATTGGAATCTGTTTATCCATGGGGAGGGTAGATGGAAGAGAAAACACTGTACATGTAATGTTACCAACACTCGTTTTTATTCCTGGAGGAAAAAACCTGTCAACGACTCCCTTCTGCATTGTCTGCTGAGATAGAAGATGTCCCAAGGTATGAAAGCATTTCTAGTGCTGCTGTTGGGATTTAGCCATCCAATACTGTAACTGCGTCATATGGTGCTTCCTTAGTTTACCTTAAAGAAACAAAAAAAACCCCTGAACTTTTTATTGTCTATCAAATGTACTGCGATTACCCAACACGACTTCCACCACAACACCTCAGTGATATTTTAGGTATCTGCCATTTGTTATAATCACATTAGGTTTCTCCCGATTCACTCAGCCCTCAAATTCTCCTTCTTTTCTAGAATTTTGTAAGTCTTGTTTGTCCTTCTTTTCACTTGTGCCTTTAATTTAATTTTCATTAAAAGCAGTATTGCTGTTCATAATTCTGGATCTGCACTGGTCCTGAAAGTGCGTTCATTTTTAAGCGACGCAGATATTTCCTGATCCGCGATATGCCATAAACAGGTTACCCTGTGCGACTAGATGGAAGATTAAATCGGTGCTTTTGTCAGCTAGTTGAAGCACAGGCTTTTGCTAAATTATCCAGAATGCCTTTGCCTGACCATCTGTTTCAAACGGAAATGAATCTTTGGCTTTAATTATAACTCTCTTATGAATATTATTTTTCTTTTCTGTTTCTAACCCAATCTGCCCTTTTGGATATTGCTCAAAATCTCCCTGTACTGTGTGAAAAGAGGGGGTGGGACTACCAGGGTGGCTGATAGTGTGATTTCTTCTTTTTTTTTTTTTTATTAGCCTCCCTGTTAATGATTTTAAATCTGTTTATGCACTTGCTGCAAGTTAAAGCAAAAATCTGTGCTACCAAACTGTGTTTACAAATTTGCAACAAGATACCATGTTAGGAAGCAGTCTAAGTACACACATGTTAAACCATACGGAAAATCCACCGCAATCTTGCTAAATTGTTCCAGTGTTTAATTATCCAGATCATTACAAGTGTGCGCCCTCTTTCTAATATTTTATTTTTTCTTAATTTCATGGTCTAGCCCTCGGATCATATTACAATTCTTTACGTGTTACCCATGAAGGTGTGCACGGACTGAGACCAAACACAAAAAACTCCGACTTCAGGTGTTGTTCTCCAGCAAAGAATTACTCATCTCAGTACGGATTTGTCATTGAAGTGCTTTGTAGATTTTTTTTTTTTTCTCAAAGAAAGGGTGAAGTCATTCTTTTAATTGTAAATTAAATGGGGGCCAGGGAGGAGGAAACAGAGAGCTCTGGGCTGGGGTGGGGAGGGAGTCCTTACTGTTGGTAGGATCCTCTCTGGAGTTCTTGGCTTTCGTCTTGGAAGGAGTGGGAAGGGGAGCTCTCCTTCCCCTCCCCCTAGTAGAGTGGCTTCCTTTTCATTCATGTTGTCAGCAAACCATTCTGCCTTTGCTTTCTTCTAGCTGTGTTGGCCAACGTGCCCCACTCATCCAGTACATACTTCTCCCCTCCGCCTACCCAGTCTGAATCATAGTACTGTCCTAACTTGCATCTTCTGTGGTGCAGGGCAGCAACTCCTTTTTATGACCAAGAAAGAAAAGAAAAACAAACTGAGTTACGCTTCTTGGCACGTTTTCCAGCTCCACTAGAGAACTTGGCCCTTGCTAGTCCGTAAGAAGACCTTGAGCAAGCAGAGGAATCTTTTTCCTGCCAAGCTGTCTTCCTGAGCAGAGGCCAACTTGTAGCAACGCAGTGTGGAGATGAGTCAGTGAAAAATGGACTCAGGTAAACAGTTTTAACTGAAAGAGGGGAGATTGAGATGAGATATGAGGAAGAAATTCTTGACTGTGAGGGTGGTGAGGCACTGGCTCAGGTTGCCCCGAGAAGCTGTGGCTGCCCCATCCCTGGAGGTGTTCAAGGCCAGGTTGGACGGGGCTTGGAGCAACCTGGGCTGGTGGGAGGTGTCCCTGCCCAGGGCAGGGGGTTGGAACTGAACGAGCTTTAAGGTCCCTTCCAACCTAAACCATTCTCTGATTCTGTGTTACAGGAATTTCTGCCGTGTCTCCAGAGATAGCTGAACTTATTTCTTCATCCGAGAACCACTGACATGAAGTATTTGAACACTCTTAATTGAAATCCTAGGGCATGTGCTGGTCTTCTCTTCATAACTTTTACACCTGCAAATTTCAGCTCCCATCCCTCCTCCTCATCGTCAGCTTTCAGTGCATGTCATCACCACACAGGCCTAGACTTAGCCCTTTTTACAAAAAAGAAAGAGTTTAACTCATTCTTTTCAAAGGATTTCCAATTTACAAAGGTGCCAGCTTATCTTTTTATCTCCTTGGAGGTATTTTCTATTTTACCAGAGTAACTTTTATCAAAAGGTACTTTATTCAAATGGTTTCATAAAATTCTCAAATTAAAAGCAATACATTTTTAAAATAAAGATTAAAAGAAATGAAAATGAGAGGTATTTCTTGTTTCATATAGCTACCTTTCACTCTACAGAAGTCGATCCAGACTAGGCATACAGAGGATACTTGCATTAAATAAAGACCTTTAATTTTATGAGGGAAATTTCTCCACTCTTCTCTTGTGGTCAGTTAGACTGTACTTGTTTGTCCCATTCTAAATGGACATTTTGTGCCCGTAAGATTTGTTGATGTGATTTTGCACGAGCGTAATTAAACCAATACAACATCTCCCTGATCCCTTCTACAGTGGCGTAAAAGTGTTTTATTAGGAATATTGCAATATTTCTCCCCCCCCCCTCTTCTGCACAGAATATAGATAAATATACCTATATGGGATTCTTTTGGGGGCGCAGATACGCTCTTTGCCTTCAGAGGGCAAACTGCCTTCCTTTAAATTCTGCTTGGGAGAAGGCGGAGAATCCTCCCTGCACCCTTTGACAAGTGCTTGACCATCACAACCCTTCCCCGTTACCTTTGAATTGTGTCGCTCTGCCTGCCTTGGATGCCATCACGTCCCAAATTCTGTCTTTTGCCACTGTTAAATCAGCCCGTGGGGTTTTTTTTCTGTAATATTTCGCTCTGCTAAGTGCTTGTCCAGAAAGCGTATCTACACTTAACGTTTCATACAGCTTTTAAAGGAGCCCTGAGAAAGTTTAGCTGTTACTTTATAGAACAGCAGAGGCAAAATCTGCACGGTCCTCTCCCCCCCACCCCATTTCTGTACTGTATTCAGTAAGTGAAAATGATTCACTGTGATTCATTCTCATTCCCTCCCAAGCTGCGTTCTTCCCTGAAAAGTGCAATATTTCTTTTCACATTCTCCATGAATGCTGTGGCTGTGACTTCTCCTTTCTCCTGTGTTTCTCACAGAGATGTTCAGCAGCAGCTCCTGTAAAGAACAGGCGTCTGAGGAGCATGAGAGAAAAACTGATGTTGTATCTGGAACCAACTCTCTGCACCTCTCGGAGAATAATACATCAGCTCTTGGCAAAAGGAAACACGCTCTGAGAAATGTTCAGCTGGACCTTAAAGTTTCTGGGCTGTGAAATGCAGACTAATAGGATTAGAGAAGCAAGAGGAGGAAGATATCTGCGGAGTTCTCTTCATTTCCCTGCAAATGAAGGCTACGGCTTTACGCGCTCGGCCTCTGGGAAAAAAAAAACACATCGGTGACTGCACAGATATAACTGGATCGTGTAAAGCAGGAAAGATGTTGATGCTTCATCCAGTTCTTCATCTGTGTTTGAATGAAGACCTCCAAACAACAAAAGTATTTGCCTGGATTTTTATACCAGCAGATGACTGTTTAAAACATGTATTCCCTGTTCACACTGTCTATGTCTATATTTAGTACAATAAAAGATGTTTAGGCAATAAAAGGTAAGCCGGGCATTTACCATACGATGTTAGCAAAGTTACTCCCTCACAGCAAGACAAATGGTTGCATGACGCAACCTGACCCTGGGATTTGGCCACCTTTACCTTTCCATTTATACATTCTTCAAAATCGATGGCTGCTGAGTGTTTATCACTAGCATTAGGCCCTCCTCTCTACACCTGGTCCTTTAGGAAACGAAGCTTTGAATATTTGTTTCGGCTTCCAGCTGCTGTGCTTTGGGCTGCGAGGAGTGTCGCTCAACCTCGTTAAATCGGCAGGGCTGGAAAGCCCTTCTCCTGGTTGCGCCACAGAAGTTTGAAGTTAAACAGACGTCCTCAGAGAAGCCGAAGATGGAAATACTTCTCACGGAGCAGCTGCACACATGCGAGGCAGAGCGGGGGCTGCTTTGGTGGGTTTCGGGGGAGAGCAGGAACAAAGGTTCCACCAGGAACCTTTCCGACAGGTGGTGGTGGTGGTGGGGAGCAGAGCTGCCTTGCTGGTTTCTGCCGGGAGTTTTGTGGGTATAAACGCGCTACGGTGCTCAACGTTGAATTCTGAAGCACGCAGAAGATAAAGCCCCACGGGACTAAATTTTCCCCGGGCTGAGAGGGGACAGTGCTTTTTACAAAACAGGGATAAGCCGGCTGTGCTGCCGCGCCGTTCCCGTGGCTTCCAGCCAAGAGCAGAGGTCCAGAGGCCGTTTGAAACCCGTGCACTGCACGCTCGGGGACTGTGTCTCTGAGAGGTCGAGTTGCCGTTGCCAGTAAACAGCCGATAAAGTACTTCTGTGCCACTGTTGACGGATGGCAGGGAAATCAGAAGGAAATGTTAAGTAGGAAATTATCCCTTGGTGACGGGAGGGGGGAAAAAAAAGAAGGAATTTTTTTTCCTGGAATTTCACGAATTCATTTCTTCAATTTAACAGAGCTAACCTGAAACACTCCGTTTCTTTCTAACTCCTCTTCTCGCTTGCTTTCGCGTGGCTTTCATCTAGAGTGTGAAATTCCAAGTCGCCGTGCAAAAGCTGCCTTAGGAATATTCTTGGCAATGCTGCGAGCAGAAAGTACAGGAAACCTCGCAGGAGAGTTTGTTCCAGCAGCGCTGCCATCCACGTTTCGCAGCCGCTGGGACACTCAAAGCAAACCTAAACGCCGCCTTTTCCCTTCGGCAGAACCTTACTGAGGTACTGGGACTGGGAAAGTTTAATTAAGTTACGCTATGATCACAACCTGCTGAAATAAAGAGGGGGAGGGGGGGGACGACACCAAAAATAATTAATCCATGAGGAGAGTTTCACAAAGCAAAAAAGGGGACAAGATTGTACAAAGGGCAAACGTGTCCCCGCTGTTTTTATGGTAGCCGAATTTGGCAGACGTAAGTGAAGAAGAGGCGGTGGAGGGATGGCTGTTGGGAAGAGGAAGGTAGGGTTGTCTCTCCCATTTGCCTCCAGAGCCGGTTTGTCCCACTGTGTCCGTTCTAGCGAGGCAGTGAGGTTTGGTTTAGGATGTGCTTTTGGTAACTGATCATTGGTTAATTTCCTGAAACCGTATTTAAGTAAAGAAAGAGCGTGTACACATTTATGGAAGAGCTAACCTTTCCAGTACTCTTACAGGTCGCCAAATTTAGCTGCTAAGCTTTATTGCACAGGTATATTGGCTTCATCAGTGAATGGAATGAAGTCTGTTACCGGTACAAGATCTTAACTATCGTCTTAAGCTCAATGCGCCACCAAAAAAAGTCTGTGAGATGGAAGGGGTCCTCACCACCCCGTTTTGACCAGGAGATTAATTCCCCCAGAGAAGACACGGTGGAGGAGACATAAGGCTGCATTGTGAAGACTTGACTCCCTCTTGAAGAAGCCAAACCGCCTGGACTTAGGGTTATTAGACGTTGGAATAGGCTGCCCAGGGAGGTGGTGGATTCTCCATCCCTGGAGGTGTTTAACAAAACGGTAGACGTGGTGCTTAGGGACATGGTTTAGAGGTGTTTTTGTCAGGGTAGGTTGATGGTTGAACTTGATGATCTTAAAGGTCTCTTCCAACCTCAGCGGTTCTATGATTCTATGACTTTGCTGTTAAAATGCAGAGGCCTTCAGCGCGGAAACGGCGTAAGAATTTAAAGGGAATAAATGCGATTCAGAACATTACGAGCTGATTTCACCCTGCGCTTAGGTGCTGTCTTCCTTGAGTGACACAGAATCTCAGCTTTGGCTGGTATATACTGTGCTACAGTTCTCAAAGCTCCTCAGGGTGCCCCTAAAGGAAAGGTAATATAGCCAAAGATATACGGAGACGTATACCAGCATAATTACCCTTCTGTTTGGTTTTCATCCCAGTTTTGCTTCAAGTTTGCAATATAACTACCACTTTTTAAGTCCATTACCTTTAGAACTATTTTGTTCTTAGGCAGAAGATTTGTCATTTATTTACTGGTATGATTGAATTTTCTCAATTCTCTCTTGGAATTGACAGATCTTTCTTTCTAATCCTGGCAGCGGTGATAACCACGTAGCCCTGAACTTGCTATTTAACCCACTTGCGTTCATTTAGGGGAAAATCATCACAGAGGTCTCCTACAGTTTTTTTTTAAAAAAAACAACTGTATAGCAGTGTGATTGTGTATACGTGTAAAGAGTGATGCACATCAGGAAATAGTTTGTCGGTAATTTTATCAGTAATTTTTATGCAGAAGTCTGACTTGCTATTTTCTAACGTATAATATTGGAATAATACAGATTTCACTAGGCAAATTAAGTGCTGCGTAAAACCTCTGAGAAAATGCAAAGACTTGGCTCGCTAAACTAGAATGCTGTAGCGCTCGCCAGAAAAATGCAGTAAATGGTCAAATTCTGGGCTGGTGAATTTATTGTAAGTAAAGTGTAATCTCTAAGTAAGAATGACTGTTGATGGGGTAAAGTCTAACTGGGACAGGGTTCAGGAATAAAATCTGGCCTCAGCATTAAGAATAAATCACGTACAGAAATCGAATTTTTGGTACAGTTCTGTTCCAACTTTTGAGGATACAGCACTGTCTCCAAAAAGCCCTCCTGGAGCCTGTCCTTATTTTGTGATGTCTCAGCTCCAGTTCGATTCAGAGAGAAGGTAACTAATAGCATTCAATTCTAGCTACGTCGAAGGCTTGTGTCAAGCTGCGTAGGTAAGTCAAAATGGAATAAAAGTCAACTAATGTGCTTCTGAGACAACATTTCCAAATAGATTAAACCGAAGAAAATATCTAAATGCATTCTTAAGGTATTAGAGGAAGAGGAGATACAATTTTCCTGCAGCAAATCACTTTCAAACAGAAAATAGTAATCATGTAGAAGGGGAAAGCATTAACAAATACTTGATTGCACTAAATAATCCTCTTTAAAAATTTTCCTGATTGTCGTGACCTTTTTTCTCACTTCGCTGATCCGCGTGTTATGAGTTGCTAGTTGAAATGGGTGTAAAAACAAAAACCAAAAAAAACCCCAAGTATTTCAGAATGACTTAAGTAAAAACAGATGACAGTTAGAAGATAGCTGTGCTAGAACAACAGTATTCATTATTAAGGAAATAATATATAGCAAGCTATATAGAGCACTGGGGAAAACACTGGGAAGAGGGAGTATACGTTTTTTCCAGTTGTTATATTATCTTCCAAAAAAATGGTCACACACGCATACTATGTTTGCAGTAAAATTGACACATGGAATAAAAAAAAAGATCCTGTAAAAACTCTGGCATTCAAAGAAAATTATTTCTCGTACTCTGTGCGCACACTCACAAATCACCAACAGTCAGCTTTTGTTGTTAATAGTCGCTTTCCTTATTTTTTTAATAAATAGGAAATCTTTGAATTATGCCATATTGGTCAAGCTGTTATGAAAAGAAAGGCATATTCTATGCAGTTATATTTTATATTAACTGAACTGACACGGCAAGGAAAATAAGTAAATTTATGTGTTAGGTTAAAAACCAAAATATGCAATATCTTTATGCCCTTCTCTTATTCGTTTAACTTCAAAACCAAACTCTGTTCTTTCTCCTCTAGTACCTGTGCTTCAGGACAAGATGCCAGACCCTACCTGGAGCTTTCTGTGCTGGCTCTCACTGTAGTTTGCGACAGTTATGTATTGGCCTAAATCACTGTACATGGCGTTTAATAGGGTAAAAACTCAATAATCTCAATGTCTTTACGAACGTCTAGTCCTTCCGTGTGAGTTCTGCTAAGCTGTTGGATTTGGCGACTTCTGGTAGCGGTGAGTTCGACGGTTTAGTTACTACGGAGAGGTATTTTTGTGTCAATCCTGGTTTTCACACCTTTAATTTAATGGAATATCATCTTGTTCCTGGGCGGTGAGGTGCAGAGACAGAAGCTTCTGAGTCACCTTCTTCATCTGGTTTGCTTTAACCTATCCATCTTGTGAGTTTCTCTGCAGAAAGCAGAGCCTCCGTCTTTTTCTGTTTTATAAAACCAGAGCTTTTTTAGCCCCCCGATCGCTTTTGTTCTCTGACTCCTTCTGCTTCTGCAGCACGCTGCATGACGCGAGGCGGCACGCGCGCTACAGACTGGCTGCCGAGGGCTGTGTTATCGCTTCGTATAAGGGCATCACAACTTCTGTTTTACTTATTTGCTTATTTCTCGTGCATCCCACTGTCTTGCTAACGCTTTTTTCAAACTGCGCGTTCCTCAGAGACTTCAGTAAAGTTCATTGTGAAGTATCAGTGAAGTATGAAAAAGTTAACTCATTAGAAAGAGACATAATTTACTAAATATATTAAAGGTAAAAGAGACGTAATAATCTTTTTTTCGCTCCCAGAGTGGTTACAGTATCACAAAGAGGAAACGTACGCTTTCATCTTTTGCTAAGGTTTTACTTTTGTTTTTCTTTTTTCTTTGTTTTCATTTTATGTAAAATAAATCATCTATGCAGAAAATGAACAGTAATGGTGTAAGTACTGAAAAATTCTTAATTGTACAGTAGGCAGTGGAAGGAGAGAGCTATCTGGCAGTAGAGGGTACCCTCAGGAGTTATTACACGTATCTAAATTATTTACTTTTGTTTTCAGCTACTACTTGAGTGTCATTTTAGGTCACTTTACATTGATGTAACCGTCATGCTTGATTTGTATAAGTATCCTCGTGTTAGAGAATGTACCAGATTACAGAGAGGTGAAAAAAGGTGCCCGGACATTTCCTTATAACTCCAGAAAAGGTTTGTTATGTACCATTTGTATTGCTGCGACTCTGAAACCAAGAGGAAGACGGGGGCGAGAGCAGCATCAGATCTGGGCAAAGCTGTTATCTCCTCTTCGTAACGTTGCTGATGAACTGTGACTGCCCGCTCCGGGTCTAACCCAAAGGCTGGGCGAACGCGGGAGCAAAGACAATCCAGGTACCAAGCGAAAGCAGCATCTTCATGCAGCGAAGGATGGTATTATTAAGTGCGATGGCCAAGGGAGTGAGTTGTAATAGGCGAAAGTTATCAAGTATTCATATCCATCACATACGGTAAATATATTCTAATGTTTTTTTTTCACACGTTGTGTCTAATCGAGGGTTTTTCTCCTGGGGAAAGCATTGGGAGCCGTAAGTTGGGAGGGGCGATGCTTTCCAACAGAGACGCTCATTCTTAGGAGGAGGACTGTTTGGGAGAAGTTGGCCTCTCCGGTTGAAACGCTGAGAAATTTCCAGGCAGGTGAGCTGTAGTAGATCGTAAACTCTGGTTCTGCGTGACTAAAATGTTGGGAGGCTTCTGTTTAATAGGGACAGCCTGGTCAAAACAGTCTGACATCTTTGAAAGGTTACCTCCGGCGCTACCTTAGCACGACACGAGAGCAGGCTCTTCCTGCCGGCTCAGAAAGCCGTTTTACCTACTGCAAACACGACAACCCCTTGGAAATAAACAGAGCTACAAATGAGTTCTGCAGACGTTGGAGTAGGTACAAAACGCCGGCGTTTGACCCGGTTACCCACACGCTTGCACCAAGACCGCACCGGCATCTCGGCGCTTTTTCCTAAGAAATTCTTACCTACAAAAAAACCTTCAAAATCTCCATTAGTGCTCAGAAAGTATCAGTATGGACTAGGAAAAGTAGTGGAGTTTTTTTTCATAACTTGGCTGGAATCGCCGTAATGACTCTCAGCATGCAATAATATTTTCCCCTTGGAGTTTGGAGAGTAAGAGTTAAGAAAGCTCAAATCCTTTATTATTCTGGGCAGCTGTAAAGGAAAGTATTTTGCGTTTGGTTGAGAGAAATTACTTAAGCATGTATTTTAAATTGAAAGTGTTCACAAACCCGAAGTGATCTAAACTGAAACTATTACGAGCTTTAATATTTTCTTTAATTTAATCAAGGAGGGGGGAAAATAATTGTTAAAAAAAAAAAAAGTATACACTACCCCCCCCAGTTTATTATCTTTGCACTTTTTGAGGAAACTGATTATTGTACATTTTATTTCTAGAAGGTGAATCAAACCTTTGTTTAATTCAGGTAGCAATCCAGATATTGCGACTGCAGCATTTTCTGTCAAATGTCAGTGGAACAGCCATTGAGTTTATGTAAACTGTCACGGGTTATTAGGCTTTCTGGGTTTCATAGTATTGGGCGCTGAGTTGTTGAAGCCTAAAGCTAAAGGGAACGTCTGCACGTAGGGATAGAGACAACGTCCAAAAATACTTACAGTCAAGAATAATGCAGAAAGAGAGTAAGTGAAAGATATTATATAATTGCAAGAATGTCAGAAACTGACTACCTCTATAGAAAAGGAGAGAGAATGAATATACCAGTGGTGGCTTAAGCCCTCATTTTATTGCTTTGATTTCTACATTTAAATTAAGCAGGTATCTAAATAGCGCTTTTACTGAGACTTCAGCATCTGGGTGTCTTCACTCACGTGGGAGGCCGAGGATGTTGTCTAGAGCCACAGGACGAACGTGCTGCAAGTCAGCATTTGCAAAAACGTAATGCTTTTCCTTCCCGCACCGAGTGATCCCGGAGATGTACTTACTCCATTTCTACCACAGCTTCAGTTTTCTTTTGATTCCCGTGATGGGAAACACGGCAATGGCGTTCGTCTCCCGAACACGACATAGCAAATGGCAAGAGCAAACATCCATTCTGTCGGCTGACGGCTGTGAAAAATACTATCCTACTTGAAACACCAGGAATTTATGTTTTCTGACTCAGTGTTAAATTTATCCTTATCCCAGGCAGAGTCAGTTGCGTTCTTTCCACTAGAGGCTGACGAGGTGATTTGCGTTTCTTGTGCTTTTACGTTATCTCCTCTGCAAACAAGCAGCTGGTACGGCTGCTACAGTCCTTCCATTATTTACACTGAAAGGAAAGGAGAGAAAGAAGAGGAGGCTATCTGGGGAAAAAAATAAAATAAAATA
>NW_009648147.1:170885-202556 GCF_000708025.1 Charadrius vociferus | reverse complement strand
GTAGGGAAAATAATTATACTTTCTGAGTAGAGCAATTCAAATGGATCGTAAATGGGGTCAAATAAAAATAAAGAACCATACCAAATACAATGTGCACTCATTGTCCTGTAACTTTACAGTTTAATCTCTCTGGCTTTTTCTGGGAAGTACCACATATGCCACGGTTATGACTACTGACAGCTGTCATTTGTTGGTTGTTCCTCCCAAATTGCTCAAGGCGATGAGATAAATAACCCTGCTCGCCTGCTATTGCCGGTTCTTACTTGTTCAGTTGCGCGTTTTCCTTTATGTCAGAACTCTCTTCTCTGACCAGCACGCTCAAGTATTAAATTAGGAAATTCAGCCACCATTTCTGAAATCTTTATAGACAACGAAGTATTGACCCATCGATATATTATGTTTCTACCTTAAAATGCATGTATTCATGAAGTGTAAATATTTACTGTCTCAAATATCATCATTATTTTCACCCAGAAGCCTCTGTAACTTTTCTGTATAAAGATCCCTGTGTCAGATAGGGAATGGCTACAGACCAGTTATCTTTACCTAATCTGACTACAGTAGAGAGAAAATGATAATGCTTAATACTTTTTTCATGGCCCATCATCAATCTGTCACTTTAAAAAATCAGAAGAAGTAGTTAAATTAATTATTCTCATATTGATTCCCCATTGCCAGATTCATTACACTATCCTCTCCCTGCACAAAAAAAAAAAAAAAAAAATCCCAAACAAATACTGGTCTGGCTAAAACTTGGCAGAAAAATACACTGCCTCCACCAAATGACTCATTTATATTTCATTGTTTTAAGAGTTTTCCTCTGTAAATATTTAATAGATGATGTATATGTCTAGATGAATATCGAAGCAGAAAACTTAAAAAACCTTGACTGCAAAATTTCATGGTTCCTGATAAGATAAACTTTTTTTTTTTTAATCAGCGAGGAATTAACAGGTCACTCCTAGCACCAGCTGATCGGCTTTTTACGAGTCGTGAGTAATTGCATAAATACTAACATCTGTCCAAACACTTGCCGTTAACAAAAAGCCTGAATTAGTAAATGCCTGTGAACTAGACTGTAGCAGTGGTTCACCTGCCTTCTTGCAAGTGGGACTTATTATTCACATGGACAGCGTGAGGCACAAGGTCTACTATTTGAATCAAAATTGAATTTGTATCTCATGATGTAGAACAGAGAAAGGTGTCCCTGTGTTTCTTCCACACTTCCAATACCTGACAGCAAAAACCTTAACTGGCTGGTTTTTGGCAGTTTCTTTCCATTTCAGTGGGTTCGGAGAGACCAAGCTTATCATTTACACAGAGGACGAAGACGGCTACGAAGTAAGTACCGCCATCGTCACTCACAAAGTAGTGACCCAGGAAGAGCCTCCTGTGGTAATTGATACGAAATCTAAACTCGTGAGCATGCCAGGGCTGTCAAAAGTAATTGTACTTGAGTGTAAACTGTTGAAAAGCTAAATCTCTTCAGGGGAGGATTTGTGAAAGTGGGTATTCTTTGGGGAACCGCGCAAATCTGCATTGCAATAGCCTGTTTCCTGAGCTTTCCTTAGGGATCACAGAGAATTTATACGAAGGCTGTATTATTTTTTTTTTGTAGTTACGCCGCCTTTGCCAGCTGCACAACATTCCTTCTTGAATGACTCTGTGCCATAAAAGCAATTACAGCAAATTCTGGGGTTCTTCTTTTCATTTCCTTTAGTAGTTCTGCAGGGACAAGGTTTCTTTAACAACTAACCAGAGCGGTGACAGAGGATGCCATGGATGATCCTTCTTTCCACTGAGAACATTTGGAAAATGCTACTGTGTTTTCACGCATGCTGTATGCTACTTAATTGCAAAAAAAAAAAAAAAAATCTATGTCCTGTTGTAAGAAGTATTTAAAAAGAGCAGGGAAAGATTTATTTGTTGTGCATGTGTTGGGTGGAAGGCACAAAGGGCGATGCTGGAAGCCTTCGGCACAAGCGGTCTTTGAGGAGGGACTGGATGCTATATGGCCGTGCAGACCAGAGATTTAATTTCTGCTCCTCTCTTTTTCTAGTGTTGCTGCTTGGGAATATGGTACTCTTATCAATGCAGAGGAAAAAAAGAAAGAAAAAGAAAAAAAAAGGAAGGTCTTTTCTTTCAAAGCAACAGCCCTGTAAAAGAAAGCAAAACCCGACCTCATTTGTTGGTCGCAGTGTTGAGATGAACTGCAGCTCTGACCTGTCTCTCCAGGGTTACAATTATCTTCTGAAATGGTACCATTTTACTTTTTAAATCCCGGGTTACTGTACATTGAGATTTAGAGAAGTTACTCTCTTTCTGGTCACAGACCTTGTTACTTCAGGAGCAAGCCAGCATGGAGAATGAACGAACGCATGTGAACGAGCAAAGACAAGGCCTGTGATCAAGCCATCATAATGAATTTGCAATTTTTATTTGAATGTATTTGTATATATCATTTCATAGATTATTCGCATAGTTTTGTTTATATACACTTTTACGTATATATAGATAGATGGATATAAAATGTACTTCTATATCCATATGTGTCCTCACACAGAATGATCTAACCTGAGGCCGTGTGGTGAGGGGTTTGGGTTTTGCTCATTTCTTTGGCAGATGGCGCTTTGCTGAGATACGATCAGCCTCTCTGTGCCACACGGGAACGATAAATATAAGAGACCTAAGAAATCAAGTTCTTACGTATTTGGAACCAAACCCCTTGGTGATACAAGTTGACATCGCTGCCTTTAAGTCAATTTGATACTTGTTTAAATCAATGGAATGGAAGTGAATTATATTAGATGAGGGTCTGGTATCCTATAATCTGATTTTTTTTTTTTTTTGTTAACAGTGTATCCTACCTTTCAAAGCAAACTTTTTTTTCCCCTGAGTTTCATATTTACCTACGTTACCGAAATGAATAGAAAATATGTTCTTATGTTTTCCTCCAGTCATATTTCCTTTGTAAATTTTCAATCTTTGGAACATATCATTCATCATTTTTTGTTTTATCGCTCAGGATACTGTTAGCAGCATTCACAGCCATGCTGCGCTGGTAACAAACACTGAGTCCTGCCAAACCCAGTCACGCAGAAATCATGAATCAGGTTCTTGCAAGCACAGGATTAGCTCTAAAACTGTTTTTCAGGGAGGAAAAAAAACAACAAACAACAAAACAAACTCGTGTCTTTACCTTTACCCTCTGCTTTCTAGCACGTTTTAAACTTTGCCCCAACCCGTAACTGATAAAACAATTAATGCCACGACTCTGAGTTGTATGCCACCTGCTATAAACGTAACTCTCCGCTTTCAACAAGAACAGGACCCTGTCCCTTTGGACCATTCACTTCACATACAATAGACTTATTTTATTCAGTCCTCTTATTTTCGTCTGTCTTCAGTTTAATGGAAAATCATTCCCTTTTTTGGTCACAGATCTGCTCGGTACAAGGTGATGAATTAAATGGTTGTTGGGGGCTCGTGTTTGCCCTGTTGCCTTTCATCGCTGGCAGGAAGATGCTACGAGCACCATCCCCAGAACAGAAGAATTTTAAAGAGAAGAAAGGCTTTTGGTGGTCGCAGAAGGCCGAGTTCAAGCAAGGATAAGAAAGTAAACTATAACTTGAATTCCTCATAGTGAGGGGCCTCATTTGGGTTTTTTTTTTTTGATTCCTACGCGAAGTCATTAAGTTTTGCTGCGAGGGGAGTGGTACTGGATGCGTCTATGGCTCCATCCCCGGAGGGCTGACACGCAGGCTAAGCATCTGCTAGCATCAGCTGAATATGCAGGGGAGGGTACGAATATTTGGAGGAGCATTAGGATAAGCGTTGGCCAAGGCAGCTGAGAAAGATGAAAAATTGCTGCTCTTATTTAAATTACTTAAATAAATTTTAAATCTTTTCCCGTCCTTTCCCATCAAGGTAGCAAAGAAGGCATTCAGATTCCGCTAATGGAAAGTTTTGGAACAGAAACGAGCAGAAGATGTTGCCATGGTTTGCTCAAAAACGAGACAGAACATTTTCATTACTCCGGAGGGACGTTTATTGAGAACATGCAAAAGGTGGGTGCATTTGACGTGACAAGAGAGTTTCGCTATAAAAATGAGAATGTACACGAAAAATCTCCAGCACTAAGTACAAGAATAAAACAAACATTTTCCTTGTTCTCGGAACAAAACAACTCAGAAAATACATCAGAAAAGGCAGATGAATAATCTAGGCAGTCTTGGTTCCCATCTCTCCAGAGAATTTCAGGCACTGTTTGAACCTTGTGGTTCGTACCACAGCCATAACGTGCATTTCTTAGATGGAACTTTTCTGTCATCTTCTTCTTTTTGTCTATATACAATTTTTTGTGACAGCAAGATACGTATATTAAGATGTCTTCCACTATATAATCAATTACATAGTTATTATGGTTCTTATCATAATCAATTACTTTGCTTCCCGATAAAATACATAGTTACTTTCAAGGTCAAGCCAACTTATAAACATTCGATATTTAACAATTACTCAATATATATATTCAAGTAAAATTCCTAATAACATCAAGAGAGATCTTGATAAAGACTTGAGATTGTGAAGTTTGTTACGAAGATTTCATGATGGATAACAATTTTAATTAGAAGAAACACACATTTAACCCTATTGCCTCGTTGGCCCAAGTCTTATCTGAGATGTTCAGAGGACAAAATGCAGTGTGTTGTCAGTCACTCTGTAGATGCTGTTGACTCCAACTGAATACAGCCTATTTCTCCTTGCGTGTATTCAGAATAGCACATGGATATCCAAACAAAGGTTGTGGTGAAGGTTATAGCAACAGGAGACATCTCTTGGTCCTTCAGAAGTACCACCCCTGTCCAAACCAAACAGGGCTTAGTCTGAGCTAAATTTCACCCACCATTTCGTGTCTGCTGCAAACTGCACTTTTGACATATGTTATCTTCGGGATACTGCCAGCAATGTACTAACCTAATAGAGACAGATAGATGGGCAAAAATATATGTATCCATTTTGTATAGATGTAATATAAGTATTAATTATCTCTTACACAATGCAATGTTTAATATTAGGCAATGTTTCTAGACTATATGTAAAATTCTGGATTATAAAGTGTATCCCGTAGACATTTTTTCAATTGTTTACCTCATCTTCCTAGAACTTTCCTAGTTACTTTGCTACAAGGAAACTGTAGCAATAGTAATTCCATGCTAAGAAAAATAAAACAAACAAACAAAAAAACGCAAACCAATATTTTTTTACAAGGTAGCTTAATTTGTTTTCATGATTAAAAACTTCAAGTAACTTACCAGTTGTATTTTGACATCACTGCATCTTAAAGACAAAAGCAAATGAACTTTATAAAGCAGCAAACAGTTTGTCAGTTTTGAATCAGATTTTAGAGTATGAAATTTTGACCAAAATAGGGGAAAAAATTGCATTTAACCTTTAAAAGCTGACCAGTTCTACAGTCAAATGCTGATTAAAACCAAGTATGTTTAAAATCTAAAGCGTGTGTCCAGCTCTCCCCTCTTCCACGTTTTCTCTGCTAGCTCAAATGGTAGATTTGCAAGAGAAGGAAATAAAATTTCCCTTCACCATCTGTCATCTGACATTTGGAAAAAAGTCATTGTTTGACCAGTAATGAGACATTTAGCAGCATTTGGGCTATAAATCATTAGCCTCTACTTTGCAAAGCTGGTACATTTTTAAAGGCGAAACAGATAATGCTCTGTGTAGAAATGGCCTCATCACCCAAGATACAGAGCCTCATCCAAGCATTAAAATACAAAACAGATGGGGGAAACCTTTTAAGGCAATATACATAGGGGGAAAAAAATTGCTGTGAAATATAAGGAAAGAAAACCTCTGCCAAACTCAACAGGACCATAGAAAGTGTTAATGGCCCAAGGATTATCTTTTCCAAAACTAAACGACAGACGCAACTATGAAGAAAGATGTTCTCCTAAAACAAACATCTAATCAGGAAATAACATATACCAACATGGGATTATCCCCGAAAGATGAAATTGGAAAGGATTTCCCATCCTTGTTACATCAACTTTCTAAGGATCAAGTTTAGACAAAATATCTCAAAGCTGACTTGACAACTTCACAGAATAAGGAAAAGATTTAAAAAAAAAAAAAAACACAAACAAAACCAGATGTTCTGTGTTACGGGAGACTTCATATTAATGAATCATACGATTTAAATAAGCAAAAGACCAAAAAAAAAAAAAACAAAGGACCATCTGAAGGCCACGGAATAGGTGGCTATTGCACTAGGCATTGTGAAAACACTGAGTATGAGACAGCTCCTGCCACAAAGAGTTTAAGCTGCAAACAGAAATTGGGTGGGGAAGGTGGTGGAAGGCCAAGTCAAGGAGAATGTCAAGGTGTTGTAGCAGTAAAACCGAGGGGCATTCGGACTTATTTCCTCTGCTCCAGGGCGCTTTACCTGGGAGGGGATTATAGGGGAAATGAGAAAGGAAGAGAAGATTTGGGGCCACCCCAGAGGATTGATGAGAAAGGGCGGTGGGAATCACAAGGCAGAAGGAAACAGCCGACCTTGCCGAGATGGTGAGGGTTCAGTCAGGGCTAGAGAAAGTCTGCTGAATGTCTGGAGCCCTGGATGTCTAGGCATGGGGCTGGGGCCTTTGAGGGGCTTCAGGCTCCGGCTTTGCCAGGGGATGCGTGAGGATGAGGAAGGAAGGTACTAGTTGGGTCCTACCTGGTGTGAACATTGTGTTAATCCAATGATGGTTATAGGGGTTTGTGGTGCTATGATAGATCAGAAGATGGCAGATAGATGGATGGAGAGATTAAGATATAGATTTTTTATTTGTTTTTTTTTTAGCAGAAATAGGAAAAGTAGATCTCATTGACTGCAGGAGAATGTGATTTCAACAAATGCAAACAGCATTTGGGTAAGAAATCTGTGAATCATTTTTGTTGCTGTTTCTGCATTCTGTCTCATTTGCTCATCAGAGATGATGGACATGCCTCAACATCGCCGAAGCGTACAGGCTCTGCAGGTTACACTTTGAAGCCGGTGAAGGTCCACCTCTAAATCCACACTTGCCACACACCTAAGGCACATATGAATGCGTCCTGGCGTTCTTAACCTGCCTTACGATGGGAGTATAAACACCACCCCTTGTATTACTAGATTAGCACATCACTAATTGTCAGCAGCTTATAAAGAGACTTGCACAATGAAGAAACATTTGCATTCCACAGCCCACAGGAGTTTCATAGAACTATAGACTGGTTTGGGTTGGAAGGGACCTTAAAGATCATCTAGTTTCAACCCCCCTGCCATGGACAAAGACATCCATCTTCCACTAGACCAGGTTGCTCAAAGCCGTGTCCAGCCTGGCCTTGAACGCCTCCAGGGATGAGTACAAGAGCGAAGTGCGCACACTTGAACATAAGAAGCAACTGTACCTTTCTGTTGTTGAACATGAGATCCGGTCCATACACTACACGAGTGAAAATCTTTCTTCTTCAGACATCCAAAGTGCATAGAGTGGGAGGGAGGAACAAGCAGATCTTTGCCTTTCGGGCTGCGTTAAGAAGGCACCAGGACTCAGCAAGCGGGGGTCCGTTCTTCACCTCATTCTCCTTGTTTGATAAAACACTCTCGTTTTAGCTTTTTGGCTCTGGGCAGAGAAAATGTAGCGCCTAAGCTATGTAAAGGCATAAACTGTTCAGAGAGAAGCTGTGCTTTGCTTAATGACAGTATCTTAACTGTCTGTTGCTCTGAAAAAAATAATTTTCTACATGGGTTTTGTTTTGTTTTGTTTTTTAAACTTTTTACCTTGGCTGTGGCTCTCCTCTCTCTTTCCTGACTACAGTTTTTATTTGCTTGCTCATGGGTGAAAAGCAATAGGTAAGAAAAGCCTAATTGAGGCAAGATTAATGCAGTTCCACTGAGAATAAGGAAAAGATTTATTCTCTCCCTCCCCTTCCACAGATGTCTTGTTAGGGACTCAGCCTTGCCTAACATATGTACCTTTATTCATTTACTTCCTTCTCGTCCTCTGGGAGAAGCCTATCTCATGTAATTTATTGACTTGGCTGCCTTGTTTGTATCCATGTTAATAGTAGGATGTATTGAACACTCGCATATTAGTCTTATTCTCAGATGCGAGCGAGGGGGGTTTATCTATGTTGAAAAATATGTACATTTGGCTTGCCACAACTAGGAGTTACCGTAAAGAAAATGTTGAAATTGGAGCCTCTGGGCTGGCAAGAAACATAAAGGTTTTGAAAGAGTGGGATCCAGCAGAGCTGCTGAAATGAAGCATCAAGTTTAGAAGAAACGGGCGGACTCGTGGATCCTCTTCTACGATGTTCTTTCTCTTAGCTGACTCTCACCGTGGGCTGACAACTCCAGCTAACGCCGACAAACATTACCAAGTGACAGAGGAAGGAAATACTTATTTTAAATAACTGTTTGATGAAAGGCTGTGAGAGGAGACGAGGAGAAGTTAGGAGTCCAATTTAACTTATATATAATTGACTCAGGCAAGAGGAAGGAGCCCGGGCCAAGCACGGCGGTGCATTGCTTTCTCGTTAACCTTCTGCTTGAGACTGACGTATCAGAAGATCTGTCACAGTTCTTTCTGGAAAGGACACAGCTTTTGAAGGTCACCCCGTGGCACCACTGTAAAATTTTCCTCTGTCTGAGGGGCAGGCCCTTACATTGACCCAGAAAAGGAGTGTCTTTACTCATTGTCAGATCAAAAAACCTGCCATTGACATTAATAAGCTCAAAAAAGGCTCTGGGCCTTTTTACCGGGCGGCTGCGTTTACTGAAATTGTCTATATCTTTCTATATTCAAAATGACATTTGCATTTTTATTTTTACAGAAGAGGAAGGCTGCTGCTCTTTGCTTTTTAATATGCAACCCACCCTTGATATTTCATGACTTCTTATCCTGCCGAACACACAACTCCTGGAAACAAAGTGCTTTTTGGGGCTGCATAAGCGATATTCCCGTTACTGCTTCCCAAACTGGTCTGAAACTCCCATGGACAGCGTAGGGACCAAGAGTACATTTTAAAAACTTTCCAGTGTTCCGGCTCTGCTTGCTGAGTATGTATTTTTGTGCCCTTTGCTTCCCTTTCTTTAAAGTGCAGGTTTTCACTAATATTCCCAGCTATCACTTTCTCCTGGTTTTGGGTTAGCCCATGGGTGGGAAGGAAGGGTATACGCTGTTCAAAGGAGCGGCCTGACTTCCAAGGAAATGAAAGTAGCAATACTTATCTTGCTTTATTGTGACTTTCATTGCTTTCAAAACCAGGCTACTTGTTAACCTGCAGTTTTCTTTTTTCAGCCCAAGCCTGTGGTTTTGGGGGCATCAACTAGAAGGGTTTTGGGTTTTTTTTATTAAGCTCTCAATTGGCTGTCGCTTTCTTCAGTTTAATTCCTTTTCTCGCATCTCATTTCACATAGAATTGGTTTTGGCTTGTAAAGCTGTCTCTTAAACACCAACTAAAACATACCGTTACGCTGTGTTGGAAATGGCCTTTTGGGTTTGGGGACTCTTGTAGAATTTGTACAAATCCGAAGGGGGTTTCAGTAGTAGAGGCTGCCCTCAAACTATGGGTAGGTACTTACTCTGACTCTTAGTGCTCAAGGATGTTCTTGTAGCAGAAACTAACGATGAATTCCTCGTTGCGTTTCAGTTTGTAGAGCTTTGTTCAAGACCGTTAAGTGTCCGGTTTGTTGTCATCTCAGGCCACAATTACCTACATTTTTTTATAGGGTACTGATCTCACTTCCCTTTCACCTGCTTGATTCTAGCTCCAACCAGTGATTTAAAGAATAAAACCAACCAAACCAACCCTCCCCAACCCCACCAGATGCAAACGGTACTAGCTAAAATGGATGCGTGCTAACTAATACAAAACTCCAATTGTTTTGATTTATCCGCTGCCATAGATTTAAAGTACATCTTCCCTTTTGCTAAGTGACTCCTCGATATTTTTCTTGTCATCTCGACTCCTGCTAAGTGATTTTTTTGCTATCTCTTTCCTGTTTCTGTTTTTCCATTCTGTATTGGCTTAAGGGTCTCCTTAACAGCGTGTCCTTGGTTCACCATAACATGAGAACCATCCAAGACGCCGTAAAACTTTTTACCCAGCCAATGGTGTTCTTGTGGATTTTCTCTTTTCCTGTGGGACAGGGAGGATTTCTAATAGGATCCTTTAAATAGTCTTTTCTTCCATGTTTTTCTGAGCTATCTGAAATTTTACGATGAGGCCATAACTGCCGATGTGCACTATTATCGATGCAGATTTGCCTGTTAGCTCCAGAAACATACCACTCCTCTCCACCGACCACGTCCTTGTTCAAGGAAGACCACTCATACTCCTGCTGGTTTATTTTTCACTGCAATTAATCCCGGCCCATTGTACAACACGCTGAACTCTCTCAGGTTGGGATGCTCAGCAGTCCATGGCTGCACGTTATCAGTCTCTGCACTCCAATCCACTGGGTCAGCCTTCCGAGATATCTTCTGCGCAGCCTAAAACCAAGTCAAGAAAGCAAACTTGGCCTGTGCGTCTCTTCATTCCCTTCAAAACGCCTATTAGTCAGTCTGTTTGCGACGGACTAATTTTCTATCATTTGTTTGATTCCCTATATGAGCACACTGATCACATTTAATACCTTTTGGGGAAAGCAAATGAGATGGTAATTTGGGAGTTATTTCTGAACAATGATGTTCATTTTAAATAAGAAAGATCTGCTGCTGCAAGGAATTAGCGATTGTTTTCAGCTCATGAATAATCAGCAGTATTTGAAAATTATTTCCAGTGATCCATCTCCAAATAAAAAAGTGGCATTTCTCCTCTCAATCTGAGATCAATGCAGAGAATTTATCTTAATCTTTCCTAAACCATCCAACCTCCAAAACTAATAGTCGCAATCAGGCAGTTGGCAGGTCACAAATACCGCCCCGGGAGGGGGGGGTTGTCATGACTGTGAGTAAGCAATTTTACTGCTCCACAGATCACCAAGGGACGTTTTAACCTTAGCAATTATTTTTCTCGAGGTGAATGACATCACAAAAGGAGCCAGAAACGTCTTTCTTTGGACAATTATAAGCAGAGATTGCTCTTGACCTTGATATTTATAGGGTCCCAACCACCAAGAGGCTTGCAGCGAGAGGTTATATGGGTCTCCAGAGCAGCCCTGCCAGAAGTTCGGAAAAGTTCCAAAATAGCAATAATCCACGATTTCATTATGCACGGCTGATTGTTTCTCCTGGAAAAAAAAAAATAAAAATTTAACATGTTTGGCAGCTACCTCTGTAACAAAGAGATAGCAAGGGTTGTAAATCCCTGGATGGCTATTATTGCACAATCAAACTTTGTAACTCATATATATCTCCCCTGGAAATACAGTAATACGCTGCTAAAGTCAGGGAAAAAAAAAAGGGATTTGGGGCCGTGTTATTTCATTACAAGCTGTACAGCAGAAACTTGAGACTATTTTTAAGAAAGGATTGGTTAGGAAGTATATCAGTATGATATGTATCACTGTGTATATTTATATATATGCAATATATATATAGTGAAGTGGTCTACTAGTTTACTAAATGGAAAAAAAAAAAACCCAAACCACTGTATAGATTGTCTTAATCAAAATGGGGGAGAGAAACACAACTGTTTCCCACAGAAAGAATTTCTTTCTGTCAATCGCTGTTCACGAGTGAAAGGAGAACACAAGTAAGAGGACAAACTTTGATGAATCAAAATCTACTCTACTCTACTCATGCCACAGTCCAAACTCACTTTTTTTTCACAGGCAGGGGGCAGTTTCCTCTTTTTGGACTAAATCCCCTTTGAATCTTGGCTAGTTGGATGTCTGAGCATCTAGTTTCCTTCATCACTTGGAAGGACCTATTTGGAGATAGGCTTGGCTTTATCTTACCCAGGTGATGGTTATATGGGTTTGGTGGTGCTATAATTTATCAGAATAGATATAGATATAAATACTTTTTTAGATTTTAAGCAGAAATTGAGAAGGGCTGGTGAGACATCCCCCCAAACAATAATTATAATGAGATTCAGACATGTAATTATAAGTACTACGTAGAATTTGGCTTTACCATATTTGAGAAAGAGAAAATCAAATCTGAACAGCTGGGAGGGAAGATTCAGGAATGACAGGGGGGAAAAAAAAAAAAACAAAACAAAACACACCTATCTTCTAATCAGAGACTAAAAAAGAAAGACCTTGAAAGAGGATGCAATTGCACTCTCAACGCAGAAGCGGTATTAACAGCATTTGGGGATAAGCTTAATGGAAATTAAAGGACAACACTGGAACAGAACGAATGGCTCCAAGCTGAAAATGGGTATGTACAGGCTGGATATTAAGCAAAGTTTTCTAACCGTTAATGTTGTATTGGCGTGGAGGAGAATTTCAATCTGATTAGCAGAGGAAGATGAGAGGTGAAGCCTGGCCACATTACAAAAGGCTAAAACGCCCGGAACAGAGATGAGGGCTGTAGGCAGGCTTCCCTGCAAAGGAATCGGATCAGAAAAATGGGAAATAAACCCAAGGGGCGGGTCAATTTTTTGCTGAGATTTCCTGTTGCCTCAAATGGCGTCACCCACGTTGCGATTCCATAGGTTCAACCCACGCTGTTCATTTTTATGGATCCGATCAAAAAGAAACAAGCTGGCAAACACTCGGTTAAGCAAGCGTATTTCTAAGTTAATTACAGATGGGACAGTGAGCAAATACAGACTGTTGTTGATGGCGTGAAATAGAACCACTTTTGTTCTATGCACTGTACTCTCCATCGGCCGGTTTCCCATTTTCCCTCTCTGAGGCCATTAATTTGGTAGCATTATAACTCATCTTGTGTATTTGTGCATTTGAGGTGGCAAGCAATCTTTTTGTTTTAGGCTGGCATAGACTATCACAATCAATTTATTCATGCTTTTTCAGTGTAAAATTTCTTCGAGATAATATTTTTTTTCCTAAAAATACATATTTGAAAAATTGTATCAAGAATACTTGGATGATTCTTTGCTGAGAAAACTTACCTGAATCTTTGCAATGAATATAAAACACATAAGCTGAAAATAGTCCTTTATACAAATATATAATGACCTTATAAATGTGTTTTTCTGTACAGCAGTACCCTCAGCGTTTCTTCAATTATTTCCTATTTTTTATCAAGACAGACTTTTCCTTTTCCTGGCTCCATAGGGAATAGAGCCCAGGGTTTTTATGATGTCTTTTATTTTTTTATTTAAATATTTTTCTTTTCAAATTTTTTTTTGTTTTTAACTAAAAATGTTGGCCGCAAGCTTAACGTGCCAATCATCTCTTGGCTTCGAATCCGTTGCGGGGGTCATCTGTTTCCTACACGATTATCCTTGCAGATTGCATACCTCTGAATTACATATCAACTGGATTATTTTTCTCTGATCCAGGATTTCCGTCGGGAGCCCATTCATTCCCTACCGCTGTCCTTCTAAATGAGCTCTTTCAGTGTTAATGATGACCAGGTAGTTTTCAAGCTCTCAGTAGATAACCTCTCCAGAAGGCTTGGTTGGAAAGCCGGCGATTAATCACAGGGCAGAACCCGGGCTCCCCTAAAAAGCCGGCTTCTCCGTGATAAACTCGTTACCTGCTGGCAACGTTTAAATTCTCCGGTCACGGCGATTAAAGCCAGAAGAGATCGTTAGATCACCCTGCCTGACACCTCCGTAAAACAGACCGTTACGTTTCACGCGGTCACCTCTGAGCTGCTCCCAGCGACGCGGATACCATGAAAATGCCTTTGAGAAGAGCAGCCGGCGTCGGCTTGGGAGCACCAAAAGATAAAACATTTGGATCAGTTTGCCTCCTGTTTAATCGCTGGAAAACTGGGAGCTACTTCTGCCTTGAATCTCCCTGCTCTGTGTTATTCCGTTCGCTAGCTTACGGTAAGCAAAATTTTCAACTTGATCAAAATTTCAAGCGACGAGCAGTAACTATAATGCCCGTAACTTCAACTATGGCGTTTGCTTATAAATAATTTGGATAAAAGCATATGCTTTCCTTCTATAGAGGCACGTGAGATAATTCCCTTACAAGTAGTTCAGTTAATACATGTATTCATCCACCTTAAAAAAAAAAAAAAAAAAAAAAAAGTCTGAAAGGCAAAGCAAATGTGCTGTACTGGGAAAAATATTAGGGGCTGATTTTCAACCCTACCTGTTAAGGACAACACACTATGAGAAAGTGAGTTTCAACCGGAGCCCTCTCCTTCTTATTATTAGCAGGTGCCTTTTTCACACCAGAAACTTGTAACGTTTCTGTGAGCTTCCCAAAATGTGCGTAATTGATAAAGCCAGCACCACTACTGACACTTGGTGGTTTTAATCTTTTTCTTTTTTTTTTTTTCTTTGAGAAGAAATGAGTAAACCTTGAAAATGACTGCAGGGAGGGCAGAGAACCACATAGAACTATTTTGCTTTAATAACCTAGAAAATATCTTTTCCTCAAGTCAGAGGTTTCAAGGTCGAATAGGTGTCTTATTATTTTTCAGCTGAGATTGGGAGGGTGATAAAAGAAAGGAGACAACTACAGTGCCGTCTCCACGTCCTGAAGTAAAGGAGCAACCTTCTACCACGAATAAACTTATTATTTTACAGATGATGGGTGAGTTTATTCATAAGCTATTGTTGTTCATGCTTCCAGAGATGTTAAATTATAAATGCAGATGAGGGCTGTACTCTAACGCTTAGGAAGCGGCCTTTCTAAACCCTTTGGCAGGGCAGTTGGACTAAACACAAAGCTTTTATCTCTCCGAGTCTCTTGGGGCATATTAATCCTCCACCTCTAGGTTTGTCAGATGAAAAGCAGCTTCAATGGTTTGGTATTCTTTAATTGTGTCTGAAATATTACCGCTGCTGTATACAATGCAGATAAAGCCAGCCTCAAGACACCCAAAAGCTTACGTGATGCCTCTTTCATTTGCAAGATACCCAGCGGATCTGCTACTGCTCAGACAAGTGATGGTGGAGGCTGAGGAGCAAACCAGCGTGTGCAGTTCCCCCTAACGAGCCCATTAGTGATGGCTGGCAAATAAGCCCACCGTGGAAAAAGAAATGAGTTTGTCTAGGAGGGCAAACCAAACAATTACATGGAGATATATGTGTGTATATATGTGATGGTTGCTGTGGGCTATTAGTGTGTTTTACCAAATTGGCAGCTGTGACGCTGGCTAAAGTGACCTTCGTATCAAGAGTTGAGTAAACTATTGAACGAACTATTTGTGAGTGCTTTGAACAGGCGTGGGGAAGAGCTGGCAGAAAGAGACCTGGGGGTTCTAACTGACAAGTGGCTGAATATGAGCCGACAGTGTGCCCAGGTGGCCAAGAAGGCCAACAGCGTCCTGGCCTGTATCAGGAATAGTGTGGTGAGCAGGACCAGGGCAGTGATCATCCCCCTGTACTCGGCACTGGTGAGGCCCCACCTCAAGTGCTGTGTTCAGTTTTGGGCCCCTCGCCACAATAAGGACATTGAAGTGCTGGAGCGTGTCCAGAGAAGGGCAATGAAGGAGGGATCTGGAGGACAAGTCTTATGAGGAACGGCTGAGGGAGCTGGGGGTGTTCAGCCTGGAGAAGAGGAGGCTGAGGGGACACCTTATCACTCTCTGCAGCTCCCTGAAAGGAGGTTGTAGTGAGGTGGGGCTGACCTCTTCTGCCAAGTAACAAGTGACAGGACAAGAGAAAACAGCCTCAAGTTGCACCAGGGGAGGTTTAGATTGGATATTAAGAAAAAAAGTTCTTCACTGAAAGGGTGGTAAAGCATGGGAACAGGCTGCCCAGGGAAGTGGTGGGGTCACCAGCCCTGGAGGTTATTAAAAGATGGGCAGACGTGGTGCTGAGGGACATGGTTTAGTGGTGGACTTGGCAGTATGAAGTTAATGGTTGGACTCAATGATCTTAAAGGTTCCTTCCAACCCAGACAATTCTATGATCTTCTAAGGCATGATATAGCTCTCTGTGACCGAGGAAATTTCACATTATCCCCTTGCTTTCTTCCCATCCCCTCCTGACTGTTCATATATGCAACCTATGACTTGTACTGTTATACAAGTCAGCTGTGTGTGTGGTTTGGGGACAGCACCGGACGAGGCTCTGTGGTCCACCACCTGCGTGGCTCTTCCTTCTGCCACCGCGAAGGAGAAACTACGGGGCTGGAGGGTTTGACGCAGCAGGGTATTTCTTATACTCGTTTGATCCTACAAATCCTTACTTACAGAGCAATCTTCTCTCACGTAAGTAGCTTTGAGCACTCAGACAATGCATGAGTCTTTATCTGAGCATCGGAGCCACGTTTTCTATAAAACAAAATGGGTCACAGGCATTTTTCTGTAAGTCTCTCACTCGACAGATGTACCCCAAAGGTGAATCCTGTTCGCTGGGTTTAAATGGGAAGCCTGCTTCTCTATGCCAAGTACCAGCCGTTTTTAAAGCTTATCATACCCAGGTATTCTACCCAAAAATGACACACTTTTTTTTTTGTTGTTGTTCAGCGAAATAGGAGAATGGCAGCCTAATCTAATGCAATCCCGGCAATGCCTCTTTTGAAACTCAGGCAGGATTCTGAGTTGTTCAGACTGTTCGAGCTCTTGAATGGCTCGCCGAAGTTTTGAAGATCTATTATTCAAATCTTCCTTTGCTTTTAATTCAGTCTTCTCCCACTTTTTTTTTTTTTACATGAAATTTGTCAAAACCAAGGCAGTATCTTTTAAAGTCTTTTCAGACAGAAAACTTGACTGCTGTTTTCTACCTAGCCCTGAAGTCAGGAGACAGAAATATGAATAGTGGACAAGAAGTCAGGCACTGGAGCAGCATTGAGTTCTGCTCTGTAAGCAGGCGGAGCAGGAATTTTGTGCCACAAGGAAGCTTTATCTCCATTAGATATCAAGAGATACCATTCCGTTAAAGGCAATAGCAGATTTTCAGCTTGCCGTTTGTACATTTGTTCATTTTCACACGTTGGAGTAGTTGTACCTTCCGTGTGAAAGTACAAGAAGTGCTGTAATCTCTCCCACCAGCAACCCAAAAAAAGCCGTAATTGGCTTCACGCAGAGTTAGCCGGAAACGTGAAAGGTGAAGAGACCACGTTTTCACCATCGTTGTATGCAAGTCACTTGGGACTCTTGTGTCTTCTACAGCTAGATAAATGTGTAAAAAAGGGCCAAATATATATGAATCGCATTGAAATGGATGATTAAGATGCGAACATACAAAATTAATACATTGCCATGACAGCAAGAAAAAGACAAGAAAAATATTTGTTATTATACTTGTGCAGAACACTAGAGATTTTGCAGAGACATATGAAAAGAGTTAACATTATTTTCATATTTCAGTTTTGTATCTTACATTGATTATTAACTTTAAATAGTTTACGGTAAAAGAGAGGAAAGCAATGACATGGACAGGAGGAAGAAATGAGATGACAGACCGAAGAAAAAACATTGTTAGTGATTTACACTGTATGGTTCAATATGCCCGTGAAAGAAATGTGTGTGTTCTTTTTGTGTCTTAACCAGCTCACGTAGGTGACTCTGGAAATATATGTCTTCTTTTTTCTTCTTCTTTTTCTTTTCCCCAGGGAGGACGTAAATCTGTGGGTCAAATAAAGAGGGTCTGAAGAACAACTACATCAACAAGGAAGCAATGCATAAACAGAAACCTGTATCAGTATTCAGGCAAGCCCATTAATTATGCAACTCATTTTGTACTGATGTAAGTAGATCCTTAATTCTGAAGCAACTTGTGCCAAGGGAAAAGGAGCCGAAGAGCCTGTTATGTCCCCGTAGACAGCAGCTGATGGGGGAGCACGATACAGTGAAGAGATGGAGAGTATGAGTGATGCAAAACCTCAAACGGTCTGAAATTCAGGAGCAGTGGAGATACCGAAGGAGAGGAGAACATGGACCTCAGGAGAAGAAATTATTTTAGAAGCGTGTATACAACTGGCTTTGACCCATCTTTGTATCAGATGAGAGATCTAATATAAAAGGAAATTTCTGTGATGAAGAGCGGAAGGTTGTCATCAGGCCATGGAAAAATCTCTTCATGAATTCATTCCTTCCATGTTGGAATTCAGGAACAGAGGAATGTAAGATCAAACTAGCTCACATGCTGCAACCCTTAAAGTAGCTTTTTTTAAAAAATAGACATCATATCTGATCTCTTTTTTGAGGGGGGAAAAAAAAAAAGTCTGGTACAGAAAGTTACAAAAAGTTCTGGATCGGATTCTGTGGTCAGCAGCTGAAGCAGCTTAATACAATCAAAAATCCGGTCGAGTTTTTTTTTTGAGACTTCAGATTCCTCCTGTGTATGTGTCTGTGCTCAAGCAGCTGCAGCATGACAAACGTCCAACCAGCAATAGCCGATGTTATGAAACAGCTGAAATGGAGGACAATGACAACCAACTTTGGGGTAGAACTCCAGCTGAACCACAGCAAAACATCGCCATCACCGGAGAATTAATTGCGTCAGTCAATGTAAATATGAAACATAATACCAGTATTAGGAATACTGGTATTAGGAATAAATTTTTCACTATGAGGGCAGTGAGACCCTGGGGCAGGTCGCCCAGAGAAGCTGTGGCTGCCCCATCCCTGGAGGTGTTCAAGGCCAGGTTGGACGGGGCTTGGAGCAACCTGGGCTGGTGGGAGGTGTCCCTGCCCAGGGCAGGGGGTTGGAACTAAATGATCTTCAAGGTCCCTTCCAACTTAAACTATTCTATGATTCTGTGTACGTACCAGGCTTGCAATAGCAGCCCACCGGGTCTGGACATCTCCAGCGTTTGAGCAGGCAGCAGCCTGGCAACTAATGAGCATCACATTACTCTGCATCTCATAAATCGCCATGAAGCTCGTTTATTCTCTTCAGAGAATGGATAACTAATATGAAGCCTCTTCTTGCCAGTTATTGTAGCACTACACAAAGGGATTTAGATGTGGAAGCTGCTATTAATAGCAGCGAACGAGCTACTAATTGGGTGGTTATGTAATGGCATTGTTATGAAACCTACTTTGGGTTTGACACCTTCTGTTTTCTAAAAACAATATTAAAAACCCCAAACAAATCCAGAGTTAGCAATACCTAACATGAAACAAGGACTAAATAATTACTGATCGTTCAAAACTCAAATAGGATTAAAAAAGGGGGGGAAAAAAAGAATAAATTCATTTATCTGAATTTTAGTAGAAATGAGGTGGAAGTGAATCATTCAAGAGATCTGCTGTTCAAAGGGAACTTTAAAGTACCTTTCTTTAATACCTGCCCTGCAAATACTGACAAAGAATTCAAAGTGGCCTGTCTCTGCGACTTGTGAAATCTCAGAAAGTTGGGTTTTTTTTTCCTATTAAAAAAATGGGCTTTGAATGAAGATGAACAGAATATAGTTTAAGGAGAAAGAACGACCAGAAAAGATCCATGACATACCCTGAGACAAATCATGTACTAGGATCAGGCATGGATCTCTACTTTTGTAAATGACAATACAGATGTACCTGTACAGTTTGACATTTTTTAAGTAACTTAAAAAAAAAAAAAAAAAAGAGAGAGAGAGAAACAAATGGGGATGACATTTTGTTCCCTGCCACACAGAAGGAGAAGAAATTGCAGTCCATTAGGAGAGAAGCTTTTCTGTGGGTGGCCCTTTGCAGCGCCTCTGTTCTTGGTTATTCTGAAGGGTGGGCATCGCTAACGCCGTGTACAGCACCTGGAACTTCTCCTCCAGATGAAACCCAACTCCTGTCTGCTACTTGTGAGGTTATTTTCCTTTTGGTACATCAAATGCAGCAGCATACAGAGCCTATAAGAAGGATCCCTCCAGAAGTTTATATATATGTATCGCAGAAGCACAGAATGGTCAGGGTGTGAAGGGCCCTCTGGAGCTCCCCCAGTGCCACCCCCTGCCAGAGCAGAGGCACCTCCAGCAGTGGCACAGGACGGCGTCCAGGCGGGTCTGGAATATCTCCAGAGTGGGAGACTCCCCCACCTCTCTGGGCAGCCTGTGCCACTGCTCTGCCGCCCTCACAGCAGAGAAGTCCCTCCTCAGGTTGAGATGGAACTTCCTGTGTTCAAGTCTGTGCCCGTTACCTCTTGTCCTGTCACTGGGCGCCACTGAAAAAAGACTGTTCCCATCCCCCTGGCACCCTCCCTTTAAGTATTTGATAAATATAATAATCTTTAAAGAGAGGAAAACTCTTGGTCAACACAGCACAGCTTTAATGCCACTTGGTTTAATCTTTGACCGTGAAATTACCTCTCAACATGCACGGTGCCAGCAATTGTCATTTCACCAGCGTTATCTATAACCTTTTGTTGCTCAGGTAAATCAAGGCTGCCACTCCAGACCTGCTTCTTTAACGAAGGAGCCCAGCATTCTCACGCGAGGAATCTGAGGAACGCTTCGGCTGCCTACCTACAAACACACATCCTCGCGTTTGTGCGGAGAAAGACGTTGAAGTTGCTTCCAACTGAGTCACCTCTTAAATGTCAGGAAGCCCTGTGAGCAGTAGCAGCGGCGTGGGAGGAAAGCCGGCTGCGGCGGCAGAGTGGTGACCCACACGTAAAGGAACGTAGCCCCTGAAACGGAGAGTGGGTCTATCCTGTCCTGCACGAGCCGGACACAGCCTAGGTATACGCAGCTATAGGCAGCGTCATCGCGTGGATTGCCTCTGGTGTCTGCAGCAGTGTTGCAACTGGTAGGATGTTTTTTATTGCTTTCCATCTGGCAACAGACGCTGTACTCAAGCCGTGCTGCCTCCACGTTATTTTCCGTTCCTTGTCGTTTCACATTGTCTAGGTGATGATATAACCCCCCTGATTTATCCAGCACAGTATGTTCGGAAGGGTTTATATCCATAAAGGAAAACTCTACTTCAGTTCCTCGGTTGCTGAAGCACCCAGAGGGAGCAGCCAAAGGGCTTACAGAGATTTTGATGCACCGTGTCCCAGCATCACAGTAATTACAGCAAGCATGCCGAAGAAGCTGTCATAGCTTAGGATTCGGCAATTGTTGAAAGGAACAAGGCAGTATAGAAACCAATCAGGAATTTGGGTGGTCCAGATGTCTTCCACATGCATCCAGTTAATTATCAAGCACTAGACTCTCCTATCCATTTTATATATATTTATATATATATATATCAGTATGCATTAATATATTTATAAAGAGAGATCTCTCCAGACTATTAACTTCATTAGAATATTTTGGAATCGCAACGTGGCAAATAATACCAGAATCTTCTCCTAAAATTAAGTATCGGCATGTTTTCCTACTCCTACACATCAGATGAAATGAGTTTTCTCTTAAATGCATCTCTTCACTAGTAGTATAGTTTGTCTGTGTTGTTACTTCTCTTCTGTAATCTCACTTGTGTGAGAAGGAAGATACATATATAAAAATATAAGTATATAGCAGCTCCTCCGAGTAGTAACGCTATTGCATATTTCTGTTGTGGTAGTACCAGAGGGTTCCAACAGGATACAGACTTACTTTGTCACCCGTGTCACTGCAGGACAGTGCTCATCAGACCTTCAAATTTCATTCACAGTCCTCTGATTTCTCAATTCTCAATTAATCCTGTATTTATGCCGGTATAAATTTATACTTTTGCAATACTTCAAAAGCTTCAAAAATACTTTCAATACTCTCTAAACTTTAAATGCCGTTTACGTTTTAAATACCTTAAAAATATTTGAAAGTTACCTTTAAATGATGTTTAAATATGGGAATTTTTTTCCCCTGTGCCTGATGTCACTTTTTTTTCCCTCTATAATAGTGTTTTTTCCCTGCCTTTGCATTGCCTGCCAGCAGTGATAGTACATCTAGCTACAACCAGCTCCCTCTATTTACCACTGATCCCTGTTTTTCCCAGGGTATGGCAACCCAAACTTTCTCGTTGGTGAGTGCATATAATAATTGTTTGTCTATTGTCTATTAATATCAGTTACCATTTCCTGCTGGGTTTGTATTTTCATTTCATGCGTCGGTCATATTTTAATTGATTTCTGGCATTTTATGCTGATGGCCCAAACTCATGAGAGAAGTGAATGGACCGTTAATTTCCAATGATAATTCTGCAGTCCAACTACTTGTTTGCACGGAGGAGGAGTTTGTTTGTTTGTGACATCACTTTGATGCTATTTTGGGAACCCAGCTTGTGTGTTAAAAACCCAAACTGTTCCTTGGCCTTCTGGTATTATCGTTCAAAGGAAGAAACACGTAGCTAGGTCGTGACTACAGCATGACTAAGGCTGGGACAGAAGAGCCTTCCAGGGCGATTAAGCTGTTTAGGTGCTCTTTTCTCCTTTCTGGTACTCAGCTGGGGAAGGTGGAATCACACAGGGAAAAATATGAGCCGAAGGAAAGATGGTTTTCCAATGGAGAAACTGAGAAGCTACTTCTCTGCAGGATATCATCCAGGAAATTCCATTTTTTTTGTTTCCCTCTAGATTTTTACCAGGTCTTTTTATTATTTTTTTTTTTAAATAAATGGAAAGACCGCCCTGAAATTCTGCATCGGAAAGATTCTCTAGATAGAAGTCCGGATGGGGAAGCAGCTCATCTATCACTTGTGTCAACTGGAGGAGATGGTGTTGAATATTCACGTATCCTAAGTGAGGGTCAAAACCAGAGCGTAGACAAGTAATTCCTATTGATCTTAAACTACTCAGCTCCTGCAGTACAGACTGCGGCTATCACTGCACTTCTGGTACTGTTCTGTGCCAACAGCCAGTACTATTGGGTGTGGTAAAAGGTATTTAGGGGGAAAAACAACAACAAAAAAGAAATAGAAAAATAAAAGAGAGTTGATGAATTCTGCTGATTAATGTGTTAAACCTGTATTTACAGACAAAGTAACTACTAAAGGTATACATAAAGCATAAATGAAAACATTGCATTTGTCTAATCATTACTTGAGATACGAATCATGCTGTATTTCATAATAATTACTAGAAAAATAGTGACTCGAGCCAAAGCTTAGATACAATTAAGGAGATGAATCTAATTCAGCAGGTTTCTATGCCCTGTATTAGCCACCAATTTTGCTTGCAATAAAAAAGATATTAGCACATCCATCATATTTTACAGTTCTAAGAGAAAAACTAGTGCTGCAAGCCTGAAAAATTCCTTCTGATTGTTTATACAAGTTATTTGGTGCTGATACATTGAAAGGAAGATAGTGCTGTAGAGCTGATAAAGACCCAGGCTGAGTTAAAGTTCCTTCCTGTAACACAGTTTTTTTCCGAAACTTATCTGCAGCAACTTTGTTTTGCTCGAATCTCCAAAGGAAGGGGTGTCCATCCCACCCAAACTTGGTGAGCCAAAACCTCTGAGCTTCTCTGCCGGTGCTCTGCAGGTATGTGTGCACCCCGACATAGGAGCTGTTAGAGACATTTATTATTTGTTTTTTCCAAACAGGCGTCTAATAAAGCTGCCTATTAATTCCGATTGCAGTGGAGGCTCACGTACGGCATTGCCTTCTGTCGAAGGCCACCCTTCCTTCGCCCCTCCTGTAAGCTGTCCACGCGGCTTCTCAACAGCAAAGGTGAGCAGGGGAAAAAACATATCGAAATTTCAAGTTTTGCCCATCGCCTGGAAATGCTCTCCTTTGGTCTGATGTCCCAGTGCGAAACGTCTCTCTTTGTTTCAAACAAAAGGGTGGTGAAGAGCCCGGCTAGAGAAGACACATGCCATCCACTGACCCAGATGTAAGCAAGAAGCAAACACTTTGCACTTTTCATAGAATCATTGAATGGTTTTGGTTGGAAAGGACCTTGAAGATCATCCAGTTCCACCCCCCTGCCATGGGCAGGGACACCTCCCACTAGACCAGGTTGCCCAAGACCACGTCCAGCCTGGCCTTGAACACCCCCAGGGATGGGGCCTCTCTGGGCAACCTGTTCCAGTGCCTCGCCACCCTTAAAGTAAAAAACTTCTTTCTAAAGTGAAAAACTTCTTTCTAATACATATACTTTTATGTATATCTGCAGAGAATGTGGGCAGTAAAGTCTCCATTAGAGAACTGACAGGATCTTCTTTAATTTGCCCAATCAACAGAGAACGGTAAGGATGATTCCATTGGCCTTTGATACCATAAAATCAGGGAGAACAAATACCAGGTTACACGTAACTGAAACACAGCGGTTACATTCACAGCTGGGCCCCTATCACGATCTCTCGCGCTACGACAATAAATGTTCTGTGGCGCTCGAGATAACACAGTAAAGGAAACGTTGGGAAATGCCGGCACTCTTGCAAATGATTAAAACAAAAACAAAAAGAAAGAAAAAGGGGTTCCTTGTATTACCGATTTACATTTTGCAAAGTAACTCCGACTTGAAAAGGAAACCGAAACTTCCCTTATTCAAATAGTTTTGTTCCAGTGAACTGACTTGGACAATTTGCACTTAATTCAAGGAATCATTTGTACTCGATATGTTTTGGCCAGTAAATACGGATATATTTGTTGCTTTGAGTAGTCTGAAGTATGTTGAGTGTAATATGTAAAGACATAAGAACCAGGATTCTGGCAAAGTTACGTTAGTCTACAGGCTAGCTGTTTGGAAGCAGTACATAATCTTTATTCTTACTTCCTTTCATTTTTCTCTTACTATTAGCACTCCCTGCTGTTTAAGTCATGAAACCAGTTACTGCATTTCTCCTCTACTTGTATTTAAAGCCTCCACAAGTCTTACAGCTGTGTTTTTTTCTCAAAAGTCAGCCTTTTTCCCCGGACAACGCTGTCTCGGCACTAGCCTGGGCACAAGATCTTCCCCTTTTCTGACCAAATCGTCTCTCCCCTCTTTGGTTCAATCTGCCCAAACTATCGCCATCAAAATACTTCCCTTTTCTCACCACTCTGCGAATGTTCCCCTGCTCCTGAAATCTCAGCATTGACTTATTTCCCCCATAAAAGTCAAGCCTGGCTCTTTGCTCTGCTCTGTTTAATTCCACTACTGCTTGGTTCTGCCCTCGCCTCCTTTTGGAAACCCAACGACTCCAACGTTGGGAACGCCTGTGTATGAGAAGCAGGGGGCATAGTTATTAATTGACTTCTTTAACCTTCATCATAGAATCGTCTAGGTTGGAAGGGACCTTGAAGATCATCAAGTCCAACCATCAACCTAACACTGCCAATATCAACAGGATGCTCTGAATCGAAAAGGTATGGTAGATGAAATTACTTTGAGTCACCTCCCTCATTTGTTTTGGGAAATGCCTGGAAATATTTACAAAACAATCAGCAGAAAGCATTCAGAATGAAGATTCAGCAAAACTTTAATAGTTTGTGTGCGATTTCTACCAAATGAATAGAGATGTCTTGAACTTTTACTATAGATCCTTGACTTTCGGTCCCCTGTTTGAGCAGCCTCAGGTTTGCTCCTCGTTGTGATAGCTGGCAATAATATCCAGCAGGCTTTTGGGTGACTTAGGAATAACCGAAGCACATCATATTATTCCTTTTTGCTGCCTCTTCCTGTTCCAGTTCTTACGGGAGCTGTGGTACTGAATTCCTGAGACCAGTCACGGTGGGTTTGTAGCATTTTGGGGTTGCCTGCATTCTCTCATGCCTTTACGGAGCCTTTAATGCGTGAGGGGCACAGGAGATGAGCGAATGCAGACTCCTGTGTTTCCTACTTTGTTTGTAGACCTGTGAGCTTCTGCGCAGTACGTCAGCCGAGATCATAGTTAATTCATAATCTTGATGATATCGAGGTTGTCATAGCCAGCTTTTCCAGATGCATATATTTCTCTTGAACTTAAACGACCAGATAACTTTAAAATCAGACCTTCTTGCCACGCCAGAGAAATGCATGTATTTCTCAGAGTCCGTCACCACTGAACCAAAAGTAACAAACCCCTGGGAACTCTGGAAGGAGATATATTTATCCTTTCTGAGTCATCCAGGGCTCAAGGCTGGTGCTAAAACTTCCAGAAACATTTGGAAAGCAACCACAGAAATCAATTAAACAAACAAACCTCTCCAAGAGCGGTAAGAGGAGGCTACAGAAGCACATCGGAGCCAGCGCTCACCCGCCAGGGCGTCCCTTCTTCGCTCCTTCAGCTTCTGCCACACATGTGCCACCTCCTCCAGCATACCACCTCCAAAATTGCTGGGCTTTTTGCTCACACTTTGGAGGCCTGAGGCCTCCTGGAAACTCCACAAGTGAGATTGCAATGACCCTAAAGCTGCTTCTCACGTAAATGATTGATCTGCTTGTGTTTGTCAACACCAGTTTCCTTCAAGTAGTTCAACTGCTCCTACACGTGGAATGAGCGTTGTCAGGAACAGACCTCTACCCTTGTACAGACAAAGATTTCACGAGTGATTTTCCAAAGGTAACTTGAGTTTCTGTGGTCTGATCCGTGTGAGCTTTGTTGTTTCTCTTCCTTTACCTTTCCTTGGAAAGGAGCTTCGTCAACGTGATCTATCTCCCTGGCATATTCCCTACAGTTGATTCTTCTACGTGGGAGACCTTGTTCCCGTTCCTCCTCAAAGGAGAGCGGGGAGGAATGTAATGACGGCTGGGTCTTTATGAGGTTCAGAGGAATTTGTAACGGTTATGTCTGTATTTGTCACATCTATGTTTCAGACCAGAGCAGATTTTTGTTAATGTTGGCAACTCTGAACAAAGAAAATCTTAAAGTTATTAAATGTAAACCGTGTTAGCCCACTGATGGGTCGGAAAATCCCGACCACTTTAATGGCATCTTGGAATCATTCAATTTTAATTCTTGACGTTAACATCAAAGGTATTTTCACTGTATGGAAAATTTTCATCATTTAATTTCTTTTTTTGTGCTCGTCTGCTCCTCACAGTACCGTCTAACTGCAACCCAACCGTGTGTGTGTGGGTGCGCACCCTGACATATAGTTACACATAGATATCTATAGACATCTATAGATACAGACAGCACTTGGGATATCGGCTCCCAGAGGTTGTATGTAGGAATCACAAATAAGCAGTCTACAGCCTCGTGAGATCTTACAGAATTCATCCTGTGGGTTCTTGTGGTTTTCGTGCCCGGAAGAAAAGGGCAGTCTGGATAAGTCTCCTCCTCTACTAAATGACTTTTGATGTTCAGCAGTAACCTTGGTGGACTGTAAGCTCAGCCTGTCTGCTTACGAATATTTACAGCTCACCTTCTCCAGGCTGTTCTCTTTCCCACGTCCACCAGGTGACCTACTGAAAACACGGAAAAGAATCCCACTAGCTCATCCAGTAGCTACTGGACTAAGTCCTTATTCAACTAATGCGGGAAGGGTGATTTGCCTACAGATAAATGTAATGGGTGATGAAACCGGTAATAATCCAGATGGTGAACGGCTCAATTTTGAGAAGGAGAAATATCCCCTTCCCTTTTTTTAAAAAATATACTGTAACTACGCAGTAATACTCCTAAATGTCACAGTTTATAATACTAGAGCATTCTGGACACTTTCAATTAATCACTGCTTTTCCCTCAGTTAGATCGGAGGATTCCAAATATTATTCCTTAGAGCAGTGATGTTTGCTGACTTTGTCACAGAATTCCTGACTTTGGCATCATTGGTTTGTCATTAACTGCATCAGATAGTGACCTCCTGCATGGTCTTCTGCTCTGCCTTCTCACCTTCCAGTCCTTGCTCTGTTTGACTAATTGCATTCACAGCCTGAAATATAATTTTTTTAATAGCATCTATCATTCAAATCCACGTCATGCAAGTCAGTGGCAAAAGGTATAACTCTTGGGAGCGTTGCTGACTCTTCTACTTGCTTGTAAGACGAGCCGCATAAATGATGTAATATTATGTTTGCTAGGGATTCATGAAAAGTTACCCAGCTCACAATTAAAGCATGTTAAAAAGAAATCACTCTCTTCAAAAGCATTATTTTAAGGGAACATTCTTAATTGAAAATACCTTCGAATAAAAGAGAAGGAAGAATGCACTACTTAAAATTCTGAGATGAAACTTGCATCTTATCTGAAAATTTCTGTTTCCTTTCCAAAAGAAATTAAATTTTCCAAAGAAATTAAAACATCTTAGTTTTGCTAAGCCTGGATTTTAGTCCAGATTAAAGATCTGGGGAAAAAAAAAAAAAAGGATTATTGTTTCACCTAGTTCTCCCCGTAGTGCTTCTAGAGGTAGGAGTTAACTGGCCAGCAATGCCTGTCAGGGGTAATGCTTTTTTAGGCCAGAGAGAAGTCTTGCTCTCCTGCATACCAAGAGCGTGACAGAACCACGGAGCTATCGAATTGGTTATTCTGCCAACATCTTTCTGCTTCACTGAAAAGTAAATTAATCCTACGTAAGAGCGCTCCAGCAGGAGAACAAGAGCGAGCACACACGCTGCCATACTCGGGTAGTAAGGTGCTTGCCAGGAGTGTAAATAATGGATAAATAATTAATTTTCTTTGGGGATCCTTCAAGGATCTACTTCTCCGAGTGCTTATGCACACATGGTGGAACAAGGGCAGCAAGGGATTGCGCAACAGAAGCTTCTCCATGGAAAGAAAACAGGTCGCTCAGCAACTCCACCACAGCTCCTTACAACTCACTGGGGACCTGGGATGTCTGGGACTGGCACCAGATTCTGGAGCCAGGGCCGATCAGAAGGTGTTCGGGAGGGAGCTGCTCCAGCAGAAGGCATTAGGACACGCCTTTAGGCCACCATCATCCCAAGCATTTGCTCCAACCGTTCCTAACCAGGGAAAGGTGGCATGCAGCAGCGCAGCTACCGAAAGACTGGAGACCGCTTCAATTCAGACCAGCAAATTTAGACCAGGAACCCCCAACATAGGAAAGACACAGACCTGCAGGTCCAGAGGAGGCCACAAGATGCTCCAAGGGCTGGAGCCCCTCTGCTGTGAGGACAGACTGAGACAGATGGGGTGGTTCAGCCTGGAGAAGAGAAGGCTCTGGGGAGACCTTAGAGCCCCTGCCAGTGCCTAAAGGGGCTCCAGGAGAGCTGGAGAGGGACTTTTTACAGGGGCATGGAGTGATAGGACAAGGGGGAATGGCTTCAAACTCGAAGAAGGGAGATTTAGATTAGATATTAGGAAGAAATTTTTCACTCTGAGAGTGGTGAGCCCCTGGCTCAGGTTGCCCCGAGAAGCTGTGTCTGCCCCATCCCTGGAGGTGTTCAAGGCCAGGTTGGACGGGGCGTGGAGCAACCTGGGCTGGGGGGAGGTGGCCCTGCTCATGGCAGGGGGGGTGGAACTAGATGATCTTCAAGGGCCCTTCCAACCAAAATCATTCTATGATTCTTGGATAAATGTACATTGACACAAGAATAAGTCTATTCGTTCGTCTTCATCTTCTATTCTACAAACGTGCATTAAAAAGTATGCAGAGCGGTGGTGTATTTTTTAGTTCCAACAAAAATATAACGAGTTGTGCATAATTTCGTATCTATCTGCATAAATAACGCAATCAGCAGTCCTGAAACCCCAGAGTGGTCTGATGATTGTGAGTATTTGCAGGGGCAGGTCTGTCAGGTTCCTTATCTATATATAGATGTTCCAAAATTAAGCATATTCCCCTGTCCTACATCGTTTTTTCCTAATAGTGTATTCTGACAACAAGCATTTGGCCAAAGTGTGTTAGGGCTGTGCCATATCTTTATTACTTAATTCATAAAAAATGTCCAGAAGAAATTATTAAAGTCAATTCACTTTCTTTTCTTGCTGTTGTTTTTGGGTTCGGTTTTGTTTTGTTTTGTTTTGTTTGATCGTGGATTTTTTTGATGACATTATAAGGATGCATGATCCAAACTGAGATTTATTTTTTTGAAGAATTAATTTTGGTTTTTTTCCCATTTCCCAATCTGGGGGGGGGAAGTCCTAAGATGGAGCCAAGGAGTTCTGACAGAAATATCAAACATTAATTTCATTATCGGAGCTAAGGAAAGAAAATAATTGTTTACAAGATCTGTGTCGTAGGACTTGGAGAATTTCCATCAGGAGAGAGACTGGGGAAGTGATGAATACCTTGGAAACACTTCAGTTCAGAGGCTTTTTTTGTGTTACAACCATCATCTCTGAAATGCAGTTCACTCTTGAGCTGAAACAAACCCATAATTTGTAGCTGCCGTTAAGGCGCTCCATCCATTCTCCAAATTCTTCCGGAGTAGACCAGAGCAGCCAGAATGACAGCCAAGGAGGTGGCCCAGGAGGAGAACTTCTCAGAGCTTCTCAGAGCCTCACGTTTCTATTAAGGCCACAGAAACAATTAATCCATGGTTCATCTAGTGGATGCAGAAAGTCAGACCTCAATAACAAACCCAAAAAAACCCATCCCAGAGCACGTTTCTCTTCTCCAGAAGTTTGTTTGGTTTTTTTAAGAGAGCAGTAAGCAATGCAAGTCTGCAAGAAACTGAAAAACTGTTCCTCCCAAGTTCCTGCAGTTTAACAAAATGTTGCAGCTCAGTGGAACGAGTTATATATTTGATTTGAGAATCTCAAACAACATTTATGGCGGCCAAGGAAGTGGTATTTATTTTCAGGGTTTGCTATTCGGCAATGTCGTTGCTTAACGTGGCTTTATTTTTGGACAGCCAAAGTGAGATTTTATTCCTCATTTGCAAATAGAGATTTTTTTCGATTCACTTATGCTCTGAAGGAGCTTTCGGAAGGGCATTCACCTAGATGCCTCATTAGGAGGACCGCTAAGAATGTTGTCTCTTTAGCTCGTGGAGAAACACAAGGGCCATTTACAGCAGAGCTGCAGAAAGAAAACGGCCCGAAAACCCGAAGAATGTTGGGTTCTGATAAATGCTCGCGTTATGACCGGGTGGTCTTGGAACAGAAATCTGGGTTTAAGGAAGAGCTGGTGGGTTTTTAAACTCTTCTGACAAGATCACAGCTCTGGATCCTCATTTGGGGCAAGCTCCGCGGCTTTCAACTAAAAAGGACCCTTCGTGGTTGTATTTTAACACATTACTTCTCTGCCATAATTCCAACTCGTTATTTCTCTCGCCACCACTTAAGCTGATGAGAAAGGAAGAAAAGCGAAACAATAAGGATGTGCCCAAAGCCACGCAAAGTCATCGCTGGCGGAGCCGCAAGAGCGTGGTTACAGAGGTGCCGCCAGCACGGCGCCACCCAGAAAGTTTTTTAACAGAAAAGCGTCCAAAGTTGGGGAAAAGGGTGAGTTTTGGTGTTGAAAACCATCAACGGTTCCAACGAGTTGTGTTTCTTCATCTGCTGCCGTGACCTTAAAGCATGGCGGAAGAAGAAATCTTACGGATAACCTGGATTTAAACATCCGCCCATTTTTCCACTTATTCCCCCCCCCCAAATTTTCCGCTTACTCCAACACGCCAACGCTTTATCCCGACGGCGCCTTCAGCCGTGCTTCCACAACCGTGCAAACCCCCACGTTCCCAACCGGAAGCGCGTGGCATTTCTTCCCCAATTCCCGAGGCCCCACATGGCCGCGTCGCCCCTCGCTTTGGCGCTGCCATGACGCCATTTTAACGGGGGAAACGGTGGTTGGGGGGTGGGAGGGAGAGGGGACAGGGGAAGGAGCCCCAGGCTAAGGGGTTTGAGGCCGGCGGTCGCCGTCAGGTCGTGTCGTCACGCCGTGTCGTCACGCCGCGCTTTGAGGGCGTTTGGGCGCG
>NW_009648147.1:128362-169585 GCF_000708025.1 Charadrius vociferus | reverse complement strand
GGGGGGAACGGGACGGGACACGGGGGGACACACGACACACGGGGCCGCGCTGTCCCCACGGAGTGTGTGGGAATTTGCCCTCCCTCCACCCGGTTGCGGGCGGGGGTGGGTTGGGGCACACGGGTTGTCCCCACGTTCCTGCCCCAGAATTTAGTGTTTTGGTGAATCAACTAAACGCTGGATGGTATTCCCTGAAATAATCCCATGTTGTTTTGATTAATTTTGCCGACATCACACCTCTGGCTGAAACCCCTTAGAAGCCCGGCACCGGTAACGGCAGGGAAGGGTTTTCGGTGGGGCTGATAGTTTTGTCCGCTTCTTGGTTTGCAGAGGGGCATTCTCCGTGGTGAGGAGGTGTATGAAGATCACCACCGGGCAAGAGTACGCTGCCAAAATCATCAACACCAAAAAGCTCTCAGCTAGGGGTGGGTATATTTTAACCTGATATTCACGATAACCTCCTCCCTCCCCCCCATTTTTTTCACTTTCTTATGTTAAGGGTTAAGAAAAAACAATTTAAAAAAAAGCTAAATTATTTAATACACTTCTTAATATGTTTTTTTTATTATTTTCTTCTTTTTATTTCTAATATTTCCTTAGTGCTTGGTTTTGGTTGGTTTTTTTTCTGTGTTAGATGTTTCATGGATTTGGCTGTGTGGAGGTCTGAGGTTGCTGGTAAAGCATTTCAAGAAAAGATATGCAAGTGCCCAAACAATTTAACATAATGCAGCCTCCTTTTTGGGGTCTAAAATTTGAATACCAGTTTGCAAGCTGGTTTTTTTGGAGGAAAGGTTGGGAAATAATAACTTTCCATTATAGCTTTTATTTTAAGTGCTGGTGAGTTCACTCCATTTAGCTTTTGGTGAGTTCTGTTTCCATTGCATTTAAACATGAACATCAAGGCTTCTCTGACTGTGAATGCATGAGAAAAAGAGTATTTCTACCTCACACTAAACTTTGCTATGAGAAAAAAAATTACATTAAGGAAGAAAACTAACATTTTATGAACTGTTTGTGAAGCAAGTCATTCTGATTAAGCGATGAACTGTTTTACTGTCATAACCCAACTGTAATACCGGCTGTACAGCTTGTTTATGCTTTCTGTGTGACGCGTATATTTCCCAGGTGGTTTCAGTATCAGTGGATATGCCTTTATGATACGTTTGAGGGAAATATACACATACTGTGGGTTACTGTCGTTGAAAGCGAGCCTTAATGGTGATATGTCAATTGCTTGTTAAGTCTAAGTCAGAGTGCTTGTGCTAGGATGTCGGGGATTAAGGATTATTCTCCGTTAAGGTTATCTGTGTTTTGATATGAATTGGTGGTGTGGTAAAGAGCATGGAAGTGAATAAGCAAACAGTGTCAGTGTCAACCTGTTTATGGCCTGGTTTGCTTTTAACACAAAGGCATCACTGGAGGTAAACAGCAGTTTGAATTAATGCTTTAAATTTAAACATTAAATATTGTGTAAGACATTATGGTTTTTTCTGATAACACGCTGCTCGGATGAAGATCTTTCAACGTTGTGTCAATACTGTTATTTTCACCTGATGAAAGTTGTGTGAAAATTTACTTTTCACATTTTGCTGAATTTTAGTCTCCATACTTTCACTGAGAGTTTTTTTTTTTTCCTGCGTTCTTCAAGAGGTACCTAAATTTAAAATACTCCTTTGTAGAGTTAGAAATTAAAGGGAGAGAGGTTAAGAAAACAATAGTACTTGAGGTAAAATATTTTCACAAATTTGTTTTAAAAAGATTTTCCTATTTTTTCTTTTGTTGGTGCACTAATGTCATCTGTTGCATTTTGATGCTTAAAATAAACAGCCACGTTCTATGTGATTTCATAGGTCTATGTACCTTTCAACCTGAGAAGCTGTAGCAAGATCAGCACCAGGTTACTTATGTGGGATGGGTTTTACGTATGCTGGGATAAATCTTGAAATGCTGGGCTGAATTAATAAAAACGTTGTCTTCCTTAGAAGGCATCATTTGGAATATGCTATATTTCAAGCTTTAATTTTTGTACTTCTTTGACTTGTTCATGGAGGACCAAGTTGGTCTTTGGTATAGTCCTTTAAAGAGTGGAAGCATATTTGGGAGAATGTGGCTCATAATGTGGAACAAGGCGAAAATCATACAGAGATTTTTCTATGGGTTTAGCACGTAAACCCATGAAGAAAACGGTTAAACTTCAAAGATGGACCTTGAAATATCCTTTTATATCAGAACACGTGTGATGCTGTGTCCGTGAATGCAGGGAAAGCATTTCCATTGCAGGGAACGCATTTCCATCTCTATTTTCAGAGGTCCCAGAAGTATCTGAGTTTTTTAATTTGCTTGGTTGGTTTTTGTGGTGGTTGTTTTGGTTTTTAGCTTTTTGAAATCTACTAAACAGCTTTTGAAGAGCAAATTGCTTAGAGAAATCTTCAGATTCTTATTAGGCAATTCTTTAATTGCAGAAAGATGTGCTTTAATTGCACTTGTGGTGCAAAAACTAAACGTTAAAAAAATTCAGATTCTTATTAGGCAATTCTTTAAATGCAGAAAGGTGTGCTTTAATTGCACTTGTGCAAAAACTAAACGTTAAAAAACCCCTCGAACTGAGGTGCTTTCTCCTGGCTGATAATAGGTATACAGCTTGTAAGTAAGATACTGTTTCAGGGGTTCTTGGTTTGGAAAGGTGTATCCCTTGTACTGTGCTTGGCTCTCTGGAGGTCTTCTAAGCACGATGTTGAATTTGGGCCACCTTGCCTTGATTGAAGAGGAGCGGTTTCAATGTATAATACGGAGGAGACAAGACTAAATAAAACTTCCTTAGGGTAGATTTGAAATTAGAAGTTATTTAACTGGCTTCAGCCCAGTCATAACAACACTTGTCTTCCCATCCCTCCTTCACCTTAGCCATAAATGTTCTTGGAGATTTACCTGAATCCTTACTTCAGTACTTCTAAACTGAGGAACTGATCTGGCCAGAGACTTTACGCTGGTGAAGATGTGTTTTCTTGTTTAGTTACAGGCAAACTTCAGAGTAATTGTATCTGTGCAGAGACGTGGGCTTTGATTTTAGTTTGGAGAGGAAAGAAAGCGATGTAACTTTTGTGCTTTTAAGTCGATGATCAGTTTTTTATGTCTGCTATGCTGTTGTTTACAAATTGTAGTCTGAAACATAATAAAAAGACTTGAAGAAAGAATGACTCTAAATATTTGGGTTTATGTGGCAATCCCATGTTTTCCTGATTTTAGTACTAGAAATAATATTTGCAATTTTAATCTCTTTGTTTCAGTATAGCATAACTGCTTTTGTTTATTACAATAACATATATTCTCAAAGTACTCTTAAGCGGCTCTTAAAAGTTCTGAGCTTCGACTTTGCATTTACTAAGTCAGCTTAAGTATTAAATCGCTATTAGAATATCAACAGCTAGTTTTGCATCATCAGAATATGTTTTAGACAAGCACGATTTGATTATGCTGCTGATTTTTAAAAAGGGGAAAAAATAGGTGTGTAGCATACTCCTCTAAAATCAAGTGCAACAGTGAACAAGCACACAGAAAACTAAGAGCAAAGTGGAGAACGTATGTTTGTTTGTTCTGTGTTTCCTCTGATGAAGTCGGTGGGATTTTCTTATTACTCAGTTTCTAAAGTGTGCTGTTTTGGGCTTCTCTGTTGTTTTTCTTGTGTTGAAAGCAATGTAGATAAAAGTGAACTTCTGTGAGGTGACTTTACTTTTCCCTTGTCTGTTCCAAATCCCAAATAATTAAGAAATCATCTTTGTCTTTTTGTCATTATCTGTGCATCTTTTATCTTCTCTTTTGAGAGTCTTGTGGCTTTGATCCAAATTGATTTCATATAAACAGATCCCATTTTCTTAACAGGTTTGGGCCTCATTTTCTGACTTTTAGAAAAAAAAAAAAAAGAATTAGCTAAGTGTTCGCTTCTCTGATCGTACTTGAAAAGATCAATTACTAATGTATTTTCTTTGAGTGTAATTTTTGCCAATAACTCATGTTGACTTTTTTTCTGCAGTGGCCAAAAGCGTGGTGCCTTTGATGGCATCTGTGAGAGGAGGATGATGTTCCAGTCCATTTTCTTTTCTAGGCTGCTTTTATAAGTACTGCCTAGACACACCTCTCCCAGCCCTTAGATTGCTGCAGCAGAAAGACGAACCGCTTTGTTTATGAGCTTACATATTATTAAGAGTAATGTAAGAATCAGCTGGAGGTTATCGCTCCTTTGTGAAAAAACTCTCGTGAGCTTTCCGGGAGCAGCCGTTCCATTAGCTTCAGTGAGCTTTTGAGCTCTAAGCCTTGGAGGCTTCACTGGTTATTTATCTTCCTTCATAGCAGGAAACTTCCCAAATCTTTTTTCAGCATCTTCCAATTTTTCAAAGAATAGAGTATTGCCTACGAGCTTGTGACTGCGTAGCCAGAGGTGACAGGACTGATTGCGCTTCCCTGCAACAAGCTCTGACGGGTGAGGAGGCTGGAAACCCCACCCTTTTGGAACAGGATTTTAGTGGCAGTATTGAGTAATCTTACTGTGGGAAGAGTATTTCTGTGTCTAAAGCTGTCCAAGTAGAGCACCTCCTGATCCCTAAAGTGGTTTAAAACACATTAGGGAGATGAATGAAATGTGAAGCATATAGGGTAGTATTTTTGACCGTAGTTTTTCATGACACAGAGGTAAAGGTTTTTGTTGTGTCACTAAACCAACGTTTCATTTAGTCAGGTAGCCTCTGTCAGTCAGTGCCTAATGTTTTACAGGAAGGCAAGCTCTAATAAGGCTTCCTGTGCTCCATAGGCGGAGAAAATAATTCTTCCTAATCTAGCCGAAGATCTTAATCTCTGAAGCACGCATTTACCTGTGCAAATTTATTATAACACATGTATTTTTGATGTTAATTTCTCTTTTTATGTACACATTAAGTGATTCCCACGCATAGAGTACTATCCTTAAGGGCATTTATTTGCCAGTGCAGCTGACTCTGTCTTTGTGGAGAGAAGAATTATGCTTGAGATTTTTTAGCTGTTTTCTTCAGTATCTTGCTCTAGTCTGTTTCTCAGGTTAATTACCTGTCAAGAAGCAGTATGTTTGCCTTCGTCCGTATGTTAAGAATGCTTTAAAAAAATGTTTTCCCATAGTATGTAAGAAGGCTGACCTGCTAACATGTGTTTGCCCTTTTTTTAATGTTTGTACTTTCTGTCCTTCAGCTTAGTCATGGTATTCTTTTCAATTTGACATAGATGTTGTGATTTAACATGGATATGTGTGCGTATTTATATGCAAGTATTTGTTTTAATTGCAAATTACCATAATTTAGCAGGCTGCTGTTTCTATCTGTTAAAATTGAGTGCATTCAGAAAGCTCAGGGTAGTAGAGAGCGCTCGTAAGAGTGTTATTAAAAAAAAAAAAATCAGATTTTTGGTGAGGTGTTCTGTTTAGAAGGTTTGGAGCTTTTGCGATATTTTGTTTTTACTGAAATTCTGAAGAGCTTTCAAATACCAGTGAGGATGAAGACTCTGAAACTCATTGTGATGAGTGTTGGTTGGTAGTAATTTATTCCAACAGTTTAAATTAGATTTGAAATGGATTTTCCTGGCAGTTTATAGTTAAATTATCCATAGCAAATATTATATGATTTCGGTAATGCCACTTCTGTTTTCCTTTGAAAAGAGAAAATAAATTCTTTGCATTGTGACTGTTGTTGCTCTTACGAAAGGAGATTCTCTTCATAGCTCGTACACTGATGGGCTTAAACAAACTTCATCAGAATTTGAATATGCATGTATTGCTCTTGTTATCATTAGAGCTTGTTGCTAGTATTCTTATTGGGAGGTATGTACCAGAAACGGTTAAAATTATAGTGCATACTTTAACATATTTCCACACGGAGGATGGGGGGAAAGGAATTCTTGCATACTCTGCCTCTGTTCTTGTCACATGCTTCAGAAAGATGTCCTTGACATGTAGCTTCATAGTTTGAAGTGAAACTCTAAGAACAGTGCTTACAAGTTGTCCTGGAACATGAAGTTTGTGGAAGCGTAGCCGTTGATTGCAATGGGCACGTGACCCAAATCCAGTATGTAAAATAACTTGGTGGAGGCATGGGGAATGAAAAAGGTGTTTGCATTGTCTGTCATCTCAGTTTGACCAAGCTCGGTGAGGGGGGAAAGCACGAGAGACATTTTTTCTGTCTGAACTCCAAGATTACTAAGCGTGCCTAAAATTATAAATCAGTTGAATGCATCTGTCGCTCTTGGGAGCTTCCCATTTTCCCTCATTGTGTTTCACTGCTACTTTGGCCCGGACCCCCTCTCCGCTTTCACATCTCTTCTACTGAAACGTTAACAGCAAAGGGATTCTTGGTGACTTACTTGGCTACCCCCCCTTCCTGCCATTTTCTGTCAGAAGTTGCAGATTCTGGCACCGGTGTGTCCTTCAGATTTGTGCTTTCGCTTGCTGTAAACTAAAGACTTAATGGCACAGCTGAACAGCTCCGCTTTCGGAATTGCTTCTGTTGGGAGAGAAGGGAGAGCTAGATGCAGGGGAAAATAGGAACGGAATACCTTTACTCAGCTTCCTGAGAATATGCATTCTGATATCGAAATATGGATGTGTTCTTTTCCTCCTGGTCTGATAGAAGTTGTGCTTACTGGTAATGTTTTACTACTTACGTCTAAATCATACTTCCAAATGACAGCTTTTTGGTCAAATATGAAAACAAGGAAATAAGCACAATGGGAAACAGTCAACCTTCATTGTAGCTTGGTTCTCTCTGTTTGCTCATAATACTGTACGTGGAAAACATTGTTTTAACGTATTTCAGTGACTTGCATCTGTCCTCGTTGACAGCAAGGTAGAAATACACTTGTTCCTGGAACAACTGAGATTGAATTTCTGAGGGTTTGTTCTGCACCTAATTTCAAAACCCTTCTTAGTCTTAAAACCTAACTAAAATAAAAAGGGTATTAGAATGTGAAAGTCCTACCATATGTCAGTATGTTTTTGTCGAAATACTAAAAATTATTTATTCACTTTCTTTGGTCATCACTAGTGGTATGTGAAGTCATCTCTGCTGCCTTCATTTACACTTTTATGATTCCAAGGTCTGGGTTTGGGTTTTCAGGTTTGTTTTTGTTTGTTGTGGTTTTTGTTTTTTGGTGTTGGTTTTTTTACGGTGACTGTTTTTACTATTGCTTGGAAGATAGAGGGAAGCTGTATTTTATTTTTTTAATTTAATTAGGAAGTGCCTGATCTGAGAGATTGAAATAAAAGTCAGCTAAATATTTTGCTTTTCAAATGTAAATACTGGCAAAATGGTGCTTTTCATGTATCTGTCCTTCGTTTGACCTCGTGAGAAATGTAGGCCAGGGTGTTTCGTATGTCAGGGTCCAGCTTCCTCCTTCATATGCATGTATTACACATTTGTCAAATGCTTTGTAAGGACATTGTGGGGATTTTTATAAGGTGATGTGAGAAATAAAACTTCCTCTGTTTATTGAAAAAGGTTAATAGAGAACAAACCCCTCACTTAAAGACGGTAGTTCTTTTTATTTAATTGCTTATTAAAAATAATTATGCCTTGAATTTGAAGGAACATCTGCTATGTTTTGGAGAGACACAGAAATCCAATCTGTCTGTTTTTTTCTTGTATGTGTTGAGCTCTGTGTGTATCTTTGTGTGCATGTTTGTACAAACTCCTCCTCTGTTTAATCCTCATATTATGAGAAATGTCTTGTGCGTGGTATCGGAGAGAACGGAGAATTTGTGTGACATGGTTTTAGCGTTTTCTTCCAAGGGGGCCAGTTGTGCTCTTATCCAATGTCATTTTCTGGATTGTTGTCAGCTTGTTCTGAAATGCATTGGGTTTCCGTTGTTTGGATTAGAAAACTCATTTTAAAGCTTTGCAGCCCTGTTAATTCCTGTTGCATCTGATGGGAAGCTGCTGAATATATTTTGCTGAACTGAGAGGTTACTTAATTTCTCTTGTATCTGTTGCTTCTATAGATGCAACTGGATAGAAGTACTAGCTATAGCCAAGAGTAATATACTGAAAAGCCGGGGAAAGGGAATTTATGCGAATTTGCAAATATATCTTGTACCTGATTAAGCTTTTATTCTAATCCAGGGCCTCTTTAGTGGAAATGGAGAAGCATGAATTGTGCTACAGCATATATTTATTTTTTGTAATTAGGTTTTTAAGTCTAGAGAATGATAGTTAATATGCTGAGCAAGCTATTGCAGATAAGTCTATGAACTGTTGGTTTAAGTTGGTTGTATTTGGTAGAAAGGAACTTTTGCCTACTTGGTGATTTGAGGGAGTTTCTATTAAGTGAATTCCCAGCCTCTTGTAAGTACCAAGTATTTCACAGGAAACTTGGAGAGTAAAAGGTGCAGGCTTAATTTAAAAAAACAACCCCCCAAGCCCCTCAAAAGGAACGAAGTAGGTTGTATTTAATAATGGAAATGTGATGCTGTGGATATTTGCTGATCAAGATGAAACATTTCATCTTGTGATGGGGGGGCTTTTTTTTTTTCTAATTCTTACCATTAACGAATAATATATACAGTGCTACAACAAGTTAACATCCTGGTTTTGCTTTCCAAGAGAACTGTCTGGCATCCATAAAAACAGAATTAATTTATGTTTTGGCAGTCGCTTTCACCTTGAATGTAGAGCATGCTTGTGGAAAAAGTTCAGGACTGGTCATGTGGTGTCTTTGCTCAGTTACAGCCAAATCAGTCAATTGGGTTGTCAGTTGGACAGCCTCTCTCCCCATCCGAAATGTGCTGCGTAGTTCTGCATTGGTTTTTACTCTGCCAACACAGAGTTGGCAGTGCTGTGGAAGACACGGCTGCAGCTATATTCCACTTAACCACCTCTGGTTTGGGTAATGTGCAGAATTAAAAACTTCAGAAACTGAATGTTTGCTGGGTTGAGTGAGCATGTGCATGAATTCTGACAGATTTAAGGTTTATTGAAGGCTATGTCAAACCCAGATGGTAAAGTTTAGTTCACGATTGTTGTGTGCATAGTCTGCAGGCAGGTATGCAGCCCTTCTGAACGACTCATCCAAGCCTCTGGCCTCCAGCTGGCAGCTCGTCTTACCTGTGAAACTGTTAATTGATTTGTAGAGCATTACAGGCAATGCACCGAGTCCCGTGGTAGAAAGCAGTCTTCCACAAACCCTCCTTTCTCTGTGCTACAATGAACAGTGTACCTTGCCCGGCAAGGAAGATTAACAAACCTCCATGTAATTGGACAAGATAACACACCTCTGCTGTAAAGTTGCATCATCTTAGCACGTGAGAGGAAGAGAAACACAAACTTAAAGCGTTGAAGCTCCTATTTGTGGCAAGCAGTCTACTGCATGTGTTTTCAGAACTTTGTTCCCAATTTAATTATAGTCAGGAACTGCTTACTTGTAAATTTTCCGCAATGTGGATGCAAGTGTTGCAGCAACAGTCACGTTGCATATTCATGTTGCTGCATGAACAGATGGGGTTCCTACATAATATCCATATTTGACAATCTGATGGGATTTGCCAAGCCTAAGCTTTCATTTAAATTTTAACCTCTTGGAGAGATAGGTTTGTGATTTAATCAGTCAAGGGAGGCCTTGAAGTGATTTGTATTGCATAGCAGATTTCAAGCTAGCACTTAGGTATGATTTTGGTTTGGGAGACTTCTTGTAGGAATGATTTTAATAGGCTGTTGCTCATTAGAATTAATAGTCACCAAATTGAAAGATTTCTCTTGAAACCTTATTCATTTGGCTGATGTTATTCATATCCTTCAGTAAGTGAAGATGTTAAAACGTGGTGTAACATGGACAGAGTTCAGTAGCTGTGGGACTTGCAGGAAGGATTTTGTACTGTAGGGCAGATGACCTTTGGTTTCCTGTGGGGTAGCTCCAGGTGCTGCTGAATTTTGGTTATCAAAACTTGCTTTAAGAGGTGTTTCCCACCTTTTTTTATAGAAGGATGTCAGAAATGTTAAGAGTCTCCAAGATGCAAGTAAATTTCAGTACAGAAAGCAACCTTCAAAAACTAAATTTTTTTTCTTATGAAACACTATAGCTATGAAAATATAAAGCTCACCTCAGTGCTTTTTATACTTGTGTGTGCTGCTTTTAAAAATAAAAAATGAAACTCAGGTGTAAGGTAGATTGCTTAGTATTTGCTTTCTTTACGCAGCATGGACAGCTATGAAATTGTGGTTAGAATTGCATTGATATATGCTCATGGGACTGAATGCCCTGCTGATCATGGCATTAAAAAAGAACATTTTTTTCAGGGCTTTTTAGTATCACCACCCCAAGGGGAGGGGGGAAACAAAGGTTTTCTGTTAAATCGCATTTCTTCATCTTTCCATGGTGTTCTTGCTGATATTCATCATTTATACTTAGTCAATTTTAGCATGTTAAAAACATTTATAGTTGCTCACTCTTCCAATTAAAGCCTCCCAGTAGTCTTTTAATACTGGAGAAGTGTGTGATTTATAAGATGATGTGTACTGGGGCTGGATGGAAGAGCTTCCAAAACCCAGTGACTTTTCTTTTATGCCAACAGCGCTTTATGATTTTTCATGGCTGTTGCATTTTGGGGAGGAAAGGAAGTAAAAAAAGGCTGCTGGTATTGCTTTCTCTGTGTGTGTGTGTGTGTGTGCATGCACACATTTTAGATGCAGAAAAAGACTCAGCAGAGTTTGTGTGTTCCCAGACAGCTTGTTTGCTGTAGGAAAATGTTTTGTACTAAAAGACCTATTAACTAAAGTAATTTTACTTGTAATGAGGGCAAGAATCAGTGTCTTTAAATTTTTATTTGTGGTTAACATGATTTATCTATCTAAATTAAGTAATAAATTGCTTTCAATGCCATGTTAATCAAAACACGTTTACTAATGAGATTAATTTTCCCAGAGTAGAATTTGCTTATGTGTGGTCCATCCTTCCTTCTAAGAGATGTGTGTTAGTATTACAGATGTTTTGGGGACAAGATCGATGACTCAGCTAGCCTTGCATACTAATGGTGGTAAGCTCAGCATTTCTCAGAGATGGTTTTACAAAACTTGAAGTAAGGGGACAAGGACTCATGAATTAGACGTATTTCAAATCTATAATGAGTGGGTATTTTTTAGTCTCGAAATTACGAGGTTTAATATTCCATCCACGTTTTTCAAGTAACTTTTATTTTGGTCACAGAACATTCTTGCAGCCACGTGAATCTGACAAAATTGTTATATCGCAACAAAGCTCACACTTCTTAAAGTACAAAATATTTGAAAAAACATTTCCTTTGTCCTTTAAATAGGACTGATTCCCCTCCGTCTCCTTTAAATAGCATTGATTCCCCTCTGTCCCTAACTATCTTCTTGCTTAGATAGTTTTGAATGGTAGGAATTGGTCATTTACCGATACTCAAAATGAAAGTCAAATTTAACCTGAGATTTTGTTTGTTTGTTTGTTCAGAGGTCTGTTCTTGGCTTTCCTGTTTCATGTAACAGGTTCAGCCTAGCTAAAACTGATACCTTCCACTTTCAAATCACATTTGTCCACTGTCACACTTCTACAAGATGAGAGAACATTTGGGCATCTGTCACCTGGGGTTGGCCTTAGGTGAAAAATGGGAAATAAAGTGTATCCAAGGTGAAGTTGAGTCCTTCAACAAGAGTAAGCAATCTCATTCAGTAATCAAGCTCTATCTTAAAATTAACTGGGGAAGTGAGAGGCTTAGTTCTTCTTGCTTTACTGAAGAGAATTTAGTACTGCACTCTTTTACTTTGAAGATTTTTCTGATTTACAGTCCAAATTTATTCATGGGTGGTGTTTGTTGTTTGTACCTAGCTTGTCCTTCAGAGAATACTTCCATCTTTCATCAGTGTATTTATCAAGGACAATCTTGTTTCCTTTTTTTTTTTATTTAACAGCCATCTTCCTGTAGCTTCCTCCTGTAGGATAGACTTGCCGTTATGGCCATTCTTCCTTATGTCTAAGCTAATTTTTATATATATGGACGTTTGGAATGGGGGATTGGAATTGACCAGGAAAAAAAAAAATAATCAGGTGAGGTCTCATGAGTGGCTTTAGTAATCACATGTGTCTGCAGGGGAGGATCCTGTCTGGTAAATTCCAGTGTTTATTTACAGTTTAATTGGACTGATTCTGAGGGGAATGTCTTTAGTGATTTCGCTTCAGCTTTTTCTTTCATCATTGCATTCCCTGTCAGCCCTTTTACCAGTTTCATACCAATTTCAAAGCTAGTTTGGTAATCTCCACTTTTACTAATCCCCACATGTCTCATTTTCTTTGTTACTGCATCTTAAACAGTGGAGCCTTGCAGGGGGTGTTGATCCCTGCCTGGAAAAATTCCCTGGAGTAATGTTTTAGAGGACTTACTGTACCCAACCAGTAACTGATACGCATAGATGTAGATCCATGCTTTTTTCTTCTCTCTCTCTCTCTTTTTTTTTTTTTTTTTTTTTTTTTACCGTTTCTCAAGATGATGCCTATTTGAAACCTAAGACAAAAACCAGTTCCTTCCATCCCAGGCATGTGGTTCGGTTTCTGACATCGTAGCTTTCTGCAGCCTGCCGTTACTCTCACCTCTGTGCAAGGTCGAGTGGGAACTGCTGTGAAAATAGCTCCATGAAATGAAGCTAAATTAGGAATAGTTTCTGTGGAGTGTTGACTTTTGTTTCTGTAACCACAGATGCTCATCTATTCAAGAAAATGGCTAAAGAAAATGAAAATTGTGCAAACTGTGTGTGTGCTTACAGCAACTTAGTTCATTGTTTAAAGAAAAGTTGTATTTATTCATGCACTAAGTAAACCGAAACATTTTCAAAATGTTGCTAATTGTTGTTGAGTGGTTCAGTTGATTAAAATATAGTGTAAAAAAAAAAAAAAAGCCTAATTAGCTCAATATGGATTTTGAAGGTTTTTCAGAGTGCATTGCGTGGCCTTTTTTTTATTTTTCCTTCTTCTTAGAGGTCTCTTCTGTTAGTGTTTCTCAAACTCTGGTTTATATAGACAATTGGAATTTCATAAAGGTATGATAGCGGACAGCAGAAATTTCCTGAACAGGGAAAATGAGTGAGCTTCTCGTTATGTGGATTGCAGTGTGTGTAGTTCCCTTGGCTGGTTTGTATTTATAGCATTTTGTGAAGGAAATTCTGGCAATTACCAGTGAATATGTTGTTCTGAGGAGTTGGGTAAGATGTTGGGTAAGATGCTGGTTGTCTCAGGTAAGCATGCTGGTGCTCCGTGGCACTGCCTGTTAGAGCTTTCCCTGGGGGAGGGACTGGTGGGAACCGTGGTGAGGGGGGCACCGTGCTTCCCTGAGTTTCCCCTGGGAGCTGGGCACTTGATGCCCGTTCCAGTTCCATGGTAAAGTGCATTTAGAACGTCTGGAAATAAGGGCTAAGTAGGCGGGTTTAGAATCTTGAGCTCAGCGAACGTGTCTCTTGGAACAGAAAAGTTCATTATAATTCTATCAAGTCTTTACAATCTGATGTTGAGAATAAGCTGATTTTACATGAATCAAGAGTGATTGTGTATTTAGCAACACAGGTCAATGTGACGGCTAACATGCTGAATTTTGTAACAAGTGTAAGCATTCATGAGATCAGTACCTGGGTTTGCATCTGTCACGTTTACTTTGTTATGCAGAAAATAGTCATTTTTATTAAAAACTATATTATACAGGTTTTCAAACAAAAATATTTATTAGTAGTAAACGAGAAAGCTTCACACAAAGACACGTGCTTTTCAGCATAACCTTTTTTTAAAAAAATTGAGTAGTGTTTTTATAAGTACAGGAGGTATGTATTTAAATGAATGTAGTATTAAGCTTCCTTGCTCTTGTAAATATGTAGGTTGACTGATTTAACTTTCTAAAGTAGAATCGTGTCCCTTGATGTTGGGTTTGTCACTTAATAAATCTTAATAATGATCAATCAAAAAGTGATGCTAGGCAGACTAAAAACCAAAACAACAAACAAAACTCCCATTATTTTTGTAAAGTGTTTTGATAATTTATTGAAATACTCCCTATCCCCTCCCTGTCCTGGATCATCTTCATTTAGAAGGAGGAAGGGAAGGAGATCTCTACAAAGACAGTAGTGCTTCCTTGTAGGACGTTTTACAAAACGCAAGACATTGTTCTACAGAAAGGCGGGGACAAAAAATAAAAAAGATAAGAGCTTGTTTTCAGTATTGAAATCAAACAAGAGGTACAAAACAAGTCTACGGTGATTTCAGACTTAGCACTGGCTCCTTTAGTAAACAATAGACTTCTACAGTCGTACCAAATTAATACTAATATTATCAGACTTTAACAGCAAAAGTCAATTGAATTGGATGCGTATTATTTACATCTCTTAAATATTCAGCAGGCCGTGCAAATTCTGTATCGAAGGCAGGATTATGGCCGTGCGAGCAGAGCTATGTACCATTCCTCTCAAAACCTTAGGAACACATCAAAGCTCAGATATCTGAAGTTGACCCAGCTGAATCTGCGTCTCATAGCACAGTTACTGAATAATCTCAGCTGGGGCAGGGGGATCAAGTCTGTCTAATTGTATTGCATAAATGCATTTCCAGCATGAGAATGATATATCCAACACCTGTCTGAATTACTCAGTGGCTCCAAAATAAGAGGTAAAAACCCCAACAATTCTCCTATTTAGCAGAGAGTGTCAGCTCGTTGGGGAGCTGTTCAGTCTAGTACCTGTGTCCTTAGCAACTTCTGGTGAGATAATGGATGGAGATAGTTTCAGAGTCTGTGCTCTTCATACATCCTTCTCATGCACTTTTATTCCACTGTTTTTTGTTAAGGTATTAAATAGCCCCTGGTTTGAGAACGGTTGTTCTGAAGCCCCATGCTTGAGAAGGTTTACAAAGTAGGCCTCTGAGTTTGGCATGTGTGGTTTTGGTGGGTTTGTTGCTTTTGTTTTTGTGGCTTTTGTGTTTGTTTTGGTTTGGGATTAAAATTGTTACATCCCATCTCTATGAGATGGGGCCCTTACAACTTCGTTACAGGGTAATCTGATTATTTTAAATGCTGTCTCTTTCATGTCGTTCCTTTTGCTTGAAATGTGCTTGTTTTCTTTTTCTGTGTTATGTGAATAGTCAATGGAACAAAAGTTCTTGTAGCTAAAATGTTAGAAAATCCTCCTTTAAAATGCATGCTTACTTGAATGGAATCTGCTTAGGTTTTGGACGTATTTCAGTTTGGGCATACATATGGACAAAATAGTTTCATATACAGCAGTTAAGTACCTTCAATGTGCAATTAGTACCACTGCAAACTGTAGTCTTATACCAGAACTCTTCTTGAAACTACAAATGTGTTTCTGAGCTGAGATTTGCTCTGGTTTTATTTTACGCTCTTATTCTGTGAACTCAAGTCTGCCTCAATACTGCAAATTTATCCTTAGCATGTGGTAGCTTTTCTTTCACGGAAACATTTACGGAAATCCATGCTGCTTTAGTTTTAGTTCAGCTTTCTGTCTTTCAGTTTTAACCTATCTATAATCATGTCAAAATAAGATGTGGGGTGCCAGGGGCTCTACTTGTGTGTGTATGGACTACCTGCCGGATACAGGAGAAGAGGTTCTAGAGAAAAGGAAGCAATGGCATGGATAGTAGTCACCAAGAGAGAAAACTTCATCGTTATTTTAAAGGATTAAAGATCTGGAGGGGGAAAAAGCTGGTTATCTTATCTGGAAGGTGTGGTGTTCATTTAAACTGTTTTTTTCCTGGTAGTTTGCCCTTGTTAAGAAGTGAAAATATTGTCCTGGCATCCCATTATCCTGCCATTCTAGCATAAGGGTTAAAGAAAAACGCACTAAGAAAAAATGTCTGCTGCTAATAGAGTATTTGTGAGTGAACTATTAAAGGTTTATCTTGAATGATCTCACATCCAAATATAAAGCAGACTAAGACTTGGCAATATAGATGACTTTCAATTGCATATTAACAGTGATACCTTTACCTTATTAGTGTGGGAAGATTCTTCATATTTTCATGAAACAGCTCAATAAAATGCTCCACCGCTACTTCAACCTGATTCTCATTAAATAAATTGATATTGTGTGGTGGATTGTTGAGTGACAAGCATTGCAAATGCACTTGAAGTTTTCCTTAATGACTAAGCTTTCTTGCCTAATATAAAAATGAAAGTCTGTGCAGGAGTGAGCGATGTTGTCAAACCTGTCATCAAGTTCTCAGAGTTGGTTTGAGTACTTGTAATGTTCCTCCTTTAATTGACTTGGAAATTTGCAAAGGTTGATTATAAAAGGGGAAGAGCAATTTTTAAAGATGGTAGAAAAATTTAGCTTCATACTTAACTCTGCAAAGTTTTATTGCCTGCGTATCACATTTGATTGAAACAGTACTTCATCGGCTTGGGTTTTTTATCTTTTTTTGGGTAGGACTAAATAACTTACGGAAAAATCTATAGCCCTTAGAGTGTTTGGAAGCTGAACTAAAAAAAAAAAAAAAGCATTAAAAAAATCCTCTGTTCATTTGTTCGGTGTCAGTCTGTTGTCATTACCTGAGTGTCACTGGTTTTCTTACTGTCAACAAAATGAAAATTCCACCCCACTAATAAGAAAGTCTAAAATGGAAACTTTTAGTGTTTTGACAAATGACAAACAACAATCACTGTAGCAGTTTGGTGACAAGTTTAAAACTTTAAAAAAAAAAAAAAACACCAGAAATTGTAGTTTTCTTGAAGTCTTAATCTTTCTCCGCTGCAGAGGTGGTAGTTAGAAAGCTAAAGTGTTCAACAGCTTAGTGAGAACTTCTTTTAATGTCCAAATAATTATCCGTGGCAAAAACTTGTAAAGCTTCGGGAGTGCAGCAAGGTAGGCTTCTGGGAATAATCCACGATGAACTCTCCTTTATCTGATGCTTGCCTTACAAGCTTCAGCGTAATCCCCCGCGTCTGTCAGAGCCAAAGGCTAGGGCAGTGTGATTGTTGCCTGCGATGACAACTTTTTGCTGTGTTTCTCACCAGTGTCATGACCAACGCTTAGTGCTGCGTTTCTCTGGTACTCTTGTGGTGGGCTCTGTTTGATGGAATCACAATGGTACATAATTCCTCCTCTGAACTGCAGTTTTCTGATTTGTTGTCTCAGCAACTTTAACTTTAAAGAATAACTTGTGAAACTGTTGGATTTATACAATTGTGCAGTGCCAAGGACAGATGGGGAGGCAGTGTTATTAAAATGGCAGATGGCTGTCTTGTAACCGCTGCCAAAGAAATTACAATAAAAGACCAAGTATTTCCTTTAACTTTTGATTTCTGATGTTTCTTTTAGGAAATAATGTATTTTTCTCTCTTGTGTACTTCTCCAATGATGCCCCTTGAACATTAGGAACCAGATAATTGCCTTTGGGAATACTGTAAAAATTCACCATGTAGAGGGCTGATTCCAGAATTGGTTTTTGTCTTTTAAAAAATGAGCAAACGATTGAAATGATGTTAGTAATTCTGTTTCTGTGCTTGTAACACTGCATCCTGTGTAAAACCAAACATAGGATTCTGAAGGTGATCCCTTCAGCAGCTTCGGCTGAATCCAGGGAGGGAACATGTGGGTGAAGTCTGTATTGGAATGCTGACAGGTGACTGTCTGTAAAATTGCCATTTCCGTTCATTTCGAAGAACATGCATGTAACTTTCACAATTACTTGTACATTTCTGAGATTTGGAATGACATTAAGCAGCAAGTGACCGCTGAAAGTAGTCTGTCACTGTTTTATCCCCCTTAACACCGGAGCAGATAGGAAAATTGCAGAGTATGTCGCAGACATGTTATGTATGTATAGCATTGCTGCTGCTCATCCAGGCAGCGTCGAGCCAAGTAGAGGTGTCTGTAACTGTTCCAATTACTACAGCGTGTTCACTGATTCTCATAAATGGACTATGGAAAGTATTTTCAGACTCCCTTTTCATTCTCCTTTACGCCCAGTGTTAAGTACTGTTTGTCTTGCTGCTCCTTCTCTAGTGAATACAGGGGGGTAATTTTCCCAGGTCACACTTTTCCTCCAAAATCTGGTCTGTATGCAGCCAGTCATTCTGAGACCACAAAAATAATGTACACTTTCAACGTCTTGAACTGCGCTAGGTTTTAGATTTTTTTTTTTTAAATATTTGCTACCAGGCTATTTGATTCATGATTTGCATGGGCTTTCCAATGAGGAATTTTAATTTTGAAGTGAAGAACTAGAGCTACTATCTTCCCACCTCTAGAATACTAGTAATATAGAAATCTTCTGTATTGTATGGGACGCTCAGTAGCAGCTTGGAAAGAAGGCTTACTTCAAGAAAGAGATATACACTGTCATTTTACTGAAGACTTTGTGATAGTGCTTTTAGTGTTAGTGAAATTTGATATTACATACCGGTAAAAATCAAACTATAAGGTGGTGAAACGGTGTTATTTAGGAAACTTGAGATCCTAGTTCAGCATGATGATTAATCCTGTATCCTGAAGCCTGCAAATAGTCCATGGGACTAAACATAACCTTACATCTGCTTGTGTTTACATACTCTGCTAAATCATAATTTCAAATCCATTTCAAACCCAGAATAGCGATCATCTTGGTTTGCTCAGTGATTGCATAGTTCTAATAAGAACAAATGTGTATTAGTAGCACAGGTAATTAGTGTATGTAATAGATTTGGCAGATAATGGCAGTTGGTAGTTTGATTAATTTGAAATGTGACATTTTATGTATCTCTATAACACATGGAACAATTACCAGGGTAATTTAGACTTGATGGATATTGTTTATGTTTACTATGAAAATTAAGAGGCAAAGAAAGCTGTGTGCGTTTTATTAATGATAGAACTGAGCATCTCTATTTTTGTGTAATAGTACTGAAAACCTTATTAGAATGTGGCCCTTAACTGAAAAGCCACATGGCAGGTTTGCTATTGAGAGGAAGGAAGAGGAATGAGATTTCTGTCCCTGGATCTGGACTGAGGTTAGTTTCCTTCCCGCGTGCTGTTGTGTGAACTGTCCCTGCGAGCTGTAAACTCATCACTGGTTTGATTAAATCATTTTCCTGTTAAGCTTTTATGTCTCTTTCCTGCCTCTGCTTTTGGGATATAGAGAGGGGGAAATTCTTTGCAGGTAGCACCGGGAAGCAGACTGAGAGATTTTTAATGGTTTTATAATGTTTTAACAGAATAATAAGCAAGATACACATGTTCAGCACCTTGCTGGTACTCTGCCTGCCTGTCACAGCTGCTACAGCTTCAGGTGTAATCATGCTAAGGGTCTTCTACAGTGATATGTTGGGTAGTATTTTTCTCTTGCTGCTGTACAGCCCAAATGTGACAGTCCCTATAAGCTTCACTTAAACACTATTACATAAAATCCATCAAAAATTTGAAAGGGCTGAGGTGTAGTACCAGAATGTCTTGTTTTGCATTAGTATCTTTGAATTTTGACAACACACAGAAGGGAAATGTGGGCTTCTGTTTTGCTCTAAGATGTTTCAAAACCAAGCGATTAAAGTGTCTTCAGAAATGAACTCCTTCTAGTGTCCTTATAATACTGTGTTCATCTGTGTTGCTTCTTGGTCTTTATGCCATATACCATACTAAAACATTCTTTAAATGGAATAATTTTTATGCCATTAGTTGACTAAAAATAGCCTGGAGCACTATTCAACATTTGAAGAGGATGAAATGCTTTGATGGATACTAAAAACTGAAAAACTAGGAGTAATTGATGTTGAAAATATTAAGTATTTTTTTTAACGAGAGGGGACAATGTATTCCTGTTTGCAGTGAGACTTGTAAGTGACTCAATTTCTGTGAGTGGAGGAGGTGTCATGCAGAGATTACCAAATTGATCTCCTGACATAGGATGCTGGCCATGGTTCCTAGCTTTCGGATCTACGGCTACAGTGGTGCCACATGTTCTTTGTGAAATACGCGTCTTGTAATGCTTGTTCACCTTTCTCAATGTCTTTGCGTGTTCCTGAAAGGGATTATCTCTGTCTGATAAGCTCCTTAGTTGCTCTGCACAGGCCTTTTCCTTCACAACTATTCCTTAGAGATATTTATAGGTAAAGCATTAACAACGTGTGCCTTCTTAGAGGGCTGAAATGGATATTTATATAGGCTTTTACAGTCTCGTTTAGCTGCTAAGGAAAGTCAGCTATTGAGTGTCTTTAAATTTTGCAAGATGTTCATATAGAGTCCTATGGGATATTTGTTTCTTGTGAGCAATGGCCCTGCTAGGTTTGTTTTACCCCTCTTCCCACATTTCTACGTTCTGCATGAGACAGAGGTGGCTTGTGAACATCAACAAAATGCAGCAGGAGAAAAGAGCAAATGGAGGGGGCGAGGATGTAATGAGAGCATGTTTTTTTTTATTTAGGATGTTGGAAATCTGTGAAAGCATATTAGCTGCTTCATGTTCCTTGTGATGCTTTGCCATGACACTACGGAATCAACCTTCAAGGGATAGAAAATGTCCTTGTGCTGCACAGAATTACCACAAGAACACATTCGTTCTAGGAGGCAGACTGTAGTGTGGAAAGGATGTTTTCCTGGTATAGTTACGTAGTCTATGTTTATATATACACCATCTCTTCACAAGAAACTCTTTGAAAATATTACTGTTTGCATTCAAATCAAATGATGCTTTTTCGATGGACAGGAAAAAGCATGTATAAAAGATAAGAACAAGAGTCTCTGAAAAGGCTATTTGACTGAAAAGCAGAAATTACCACTTTGGTTTTCATTGAGAAGTCTCTCACATGTAGCTTAAGGTCCTTTTCACATTAAATATTCAGGCCACTATTCCTTCCATACTTAAGTGTGCCTGTAAGCTATCATTAGTTACTGCAGAGATGTACAAGTCTTCTGAGGATGTTCTTCAGCTATTATTTCTGTGCATAAACTGTTCTTCTTCAAGAAATTGTTAACCTATTAATATTAGGTTATTTTAAACAAGTCTTATCCTCGCTGCTCTTACCTTTCTGGCTAAATTGGGAAATACATCTTGTCTTTTTCCTAAAAGCAGAAACATCATTGCTGTTTGACTTGGTGTAAAAGCAGTAATTTAAGAAAGGCTTCAGTGATGCTATCTCGTAAATAATTTTGTGAGTTTTTAGACTTCCCAGTATGCTTTCTCTTTATGAAGCTTTTCACCGTTACAGAGGCAGCCTTGGTCTCTTAGGATGATGGAATATCACTGGGTTATAGAATAATTTCAAAGAATGACTAGCAAGTTTGGATAAAAGAATTCTGTGCATTTTATACTTGTAAATGAAGCTGGGTATCTCTGGATGAGTACCTTATTAACTTCAAAAATTTTGTCATGGTTAAGGCAGAAAAGCTTCTTTGGGGGTAATTAGGTGGAGTAGAATCTCTTTCTGAACAAGTCAGGAGGTGAAGAGATTTGTTAAGTTTTGAAAATTTCAGAAGTGCAATGAAACATGCTGAGTGAGCTCTTCTGATTTGGAAAAGGAAGGGGGGGCGTTTCCCTTTGTCTCGACAGGGATGGAAGAAACAAAACCAAAAATGCAACAGAAAAAATAGCAGTTCCTCTAGAGGAAAATGGACAGATGAGGAACTTCCTCAAGAAACTTTGATGTCTTTTGCCCAAATTGTGAACCAAAATCTTGCTGAACTATTCATGGAGGAAAGCGAATGGGAAACACTGTGGTTCTCACATATTGTGAAGGAACTGAATATACTTCTGAAGAGGAACGTTCTTTTCTGTCCAGGCAGAATGAGTACTTCACTTTTAAACTTGTAGGAGAAGCTGCTTTATTTTGGGGTTAATATTCTTCTGGACGTTGAAGAAGAAATTTTACTTAGCCTCAAGGAACTGAATAATATTTCTGCCTAGTCTGTCCTTTATGCAAAGCTAAGTGATTACCTTGGGCAGGTTATGTTTATAGGTCATAAAGAAGCACCAGCCACATATTAAAACAAAAAAAAAAAAACAAAAAAAACCAAAAAAAAACCCCAAACTTATAAAGCAGAGCAGAGGAGTAACAGATTCTTCAATATATATGTTGAAAGGAATATAAATAGTTTTAAAATTTCAGTATAAATATTGAACTGTGTGATTCTCATCTCTAGTGATTGAAAACTGCCAGTCTGTTCACTAAAGCTGAATGACTGATTTAGCTTTGTAGGCTTTTTTTTTTTAACAGGTTCTCTACCAGACGCCTTTTTCCTTAATTTGAATAAATCAAATTTACACGTTTACATTTTTAGGCATTGTTATCCTACTACTACCTTGCATGTTCAGTACTAGCAACTGTTCAGGTTGCATGGCAAGATAATGATTATTGAAAAAGTAAATAATTAGAAAGTCCCTCCAGCTCCCCAAAAGCTTGGTCAAATGCAGGGAAATTATCCAGGTATTTGTGATAATTAATAATTTAAAAAGTAATAATTATTGCTTACAAGTGGATTGCTTTTTGTTGGGTTTTCTTTTTCCCTTTCTGGTTATGATCATAATGTGACTTTCAGCAAAGCTACCTTAACAAGTCTTCTAGCCTAAATGAAAATGCTTCCTAAAATATTCAGTGTACTGGCTGTTTACTGATGTGCTAATCTCTAGAGTCATCTGAAGAGCCAAAGACTTTTAACACTGAGTGAACCCAAGTTAGACAAGCTTTTCTGATCAAAGGTTAACTCACTCTTTAAGAGTCTTTTTCTTGGTGGCTCCTGAAATGGTTTTCAAGCATAAAAGTCCCCCATGTTTCAACCTGGTCTGAGTCCTTGGGTGACATCCCAGTCCTGTTGATACTTGAGCTGTCTTCATTGAGTCCAGATTTGAAATATTTGCTTTTGACAGTATTTTTCTCCTGTTTTTTTTCCTTTGGATCTTCACCATTTTCTTTCACTGTTGGGTTTATCTACTTTGCAGTAGTAAGCATGGCCAGTCCTTCCAGGTTCTTTTGCTGCCTGGTGTTTGGTTTTTTCTTCATCTGTTGAGTTCAACTTCTGTTTAAGATTTTGCAATGAAAACTTTTCTGTGTATCACTCACTAGAAGATGCCAGTAAGACAACCTTCTTCCTCTCTGTTGTATAAATTCTCTCTGTGTCTCCCTCCCTCTTTGTCTCCTAGATGGAGAGAGGAAGATACCTGTCTACTTTAATGGGATATCAGAACGGGTTTTGAAAGCCTGTGGGGTATCATTACCAAAAATCGGTGTAACTGACAGAGCATTTGCACCAGGAATTGTCAAGAGAGGTTTGGGGCTGCTAAAGCCAAAGTGAAACTGGCCCAGTGGGCTGAAAACCAAACATAGCCGTTTCGTGAACATCGCTTTGAGAGCACTCTGAGCTGGAGCCTGAGTTCACAAATGATTAGGTAGTAGTTGGAAAGTTGTAAAATGCATGGATGTGCAATGTTTAATTGCCATCAGCACACACATTTTATTTTTATCTGTTAAAATTCACAATTTTATTTTGAATTTTTAGAACCATTAGAAAAGAGATAAAGGAGTAAAATCTCATTGTTATTGATGAATAGGCACATTTTTTCAGACTGAAATCCTTTCTTCTGCATCCCATTAAACCTTTTGAACTATCTAATTTGAGCTATAAGCAGAAATATTGACACATGACCTCTAACTGCAGATACGTGAAACTGAGATACGAATGGGCAATTAAAAATGTACCTTTAAATAGAAGTGCTATCTGTACGGTATCCAGCCCATTAAGCAAACTGTCAGACTGTAGCTTGGAATTCTCTTTGCTGAGTGAAACTGGAAATTAAAGTTCTTGAAGTAGTTTAATAGCGAAGAAAATAGAAGTGGGGATAAGGAGGATGGAAGACGTGCATCTGAAAAAGGTACGCATGTTTAAATTCTTTGTGTTTATTGAAGTAATTTAGAAGTGAAAGGCTGAACTTAAATGGTCTGTGAGAGATGGTTGATATTATCTCACATTATTAAACTCTGAACAAATACTTTAAGGTTGGGGAAGATCTTTTATTAATTTTATACTAGTTTAACCATGTAGCAGTGAGTTTACATTATTCTATTACATGCTGCTCCTGATTTGTAGCTTCAGTACCCTTCTTGGTTAGTTCTCTGGAGCTTAGGTGTGTTGTTTTTTTCTTAGTGGATACCGAATTTAAAAGAATGTAGTCTTAATGTATTCTTAAAAACGTTGCTGTAATTCAGTGTAATCTTCTATGAAAATCGTGAGAAAATGTGATGATGGGCTCTGTGGATTGGTGTGTGTTTACTGATAAGTTGGTACAATGAGTTCCTATTAAAACAAACAGACCTTAGTTCCTGCTTTGCTTTCCTAAGCTATACTAATCTGTTATATATAGTGATAGCTCTTCTCCCTCTGTAGTTTAATGAAGTAAAAATAAAGCTCCTAAAGCTGTCACTCATTGCTGGCACTCATACACACGGTGGCATAAAGCAGTCCCAGCTAGGCAGGTGTTGGGCAAAGTGATTTCTTCTTACGTGTGCTCTGCTCCAGCTCTTGAGCAGCATGGCATTGTGAAATCGGGTCGGCTGTTGCTATTGCCATTTGGATCTGTTGATGGATTCCTACAGCAGAAGAGCTTAAATTGTCCTGGTGGACCATGTTTCTTCTCCACTGAAAAAAAACTGAAATACAAATGCAGAGGGAAATCTCAGTAAAGGTCTGGGGGCTTTTTTTTTTTGTTGTTGTTGTTTTGTTTTTCCCATGAGAGTTATCAGAGCTCTCTTTGGTAGCAGCAAGCAAAGCTTTATGTGCAGAGCTTAAAGCTATTTGAGGGTTTGACCCATTGATCTTGCTTTCTGCTAAGTTGGGATGGACAATTAATTGGCTGTAGAAACCTGATAAACTTCCAGTTGCTTAACAACGTCAAAGCAAACAATAACTACCATGTGTTTTCTCTAAGCTTGTTTGTATTTAAAATAGCCGTGAACATGTCAAGTGGGGACATGAATAAAGTGCTGTCCAGATAAACTACTTAGATAATTAAATTGAATTGAATTTTAAGTACTCATTTGTTTCATTTGATGATGTTGCATTGTGTAAACCTATTAATTTGGGGTTTGTACAGCTGTTTTGCTTACACCGGGACCAAAAGGTCAGCTTGTGGTTCTTCGTGGCAGGCTCCTGCTTGTGTACAGCAAACAGCAGCTCAGATGTTAAAATACTGGTGCAATGCCAAAGGTGTCCAAACTTCTCAGCTTTCGAAAGTCTCCTGATAGGTTGAGAATGGTGAATAAAATGAGTTGTTTAATAATGTCTAGTTACATACATACTTTAGAGTAAATCAGCAATGTATAATCAAACCACAGATCATTTAGCTTAGTGAATTAGATGTATTAATTCTGTAAAAAAGGAAAACACCGGTCAACGCAATGGGATTAGTGCATTACAAACAACTCTCTTGCATGAGGGTTGCCAAATTAACTGGAAAACCTATTTGACTTAAATAAAGGAAAAAGAAAGACTAATTGTGAAAACTTAAGTATAGAGCCAATGTGGCTGACAGCTTACACAAGAATTGAAATTTAAAAACAGTAGTTGATTCCCTCCATTATCTATCAACTGCTGTATATGAGAGTAATACAGTTTCTGTGCTCAGCTAGATGGTCTTCAGGCAGTAGCCAGCAACTTGCGCTCAGTCGTGCACTGGAACGAGTTTCAGGCATGTTTCAGCATGCAGGCAGCTCGTTAGTGTCCAGTTGCTGTTTTCCCTTCCAGAAATGTTGTTTGGATTGGTGGAGAAAAATTACAAACTTCCAAAACTATAGCCCTAGAAAGGTTTGAAGTTCACTACATTGTAAAATAGTTGATGAAGAATAATTTTGTGGCTTTGGAAGGGGTAAGCATTTTAACTCCGCTGTTTAGATGGAGTAAATGAGCCCAGAGAATCAAATATTGACAAAGAATATTTAAGACCTTCCGTATAGCAGTATGTGCATACAAGAGTATTGAAGTTGATATCAATGTGAGCAAAGATTGGTTAGTTAGGTGTAGCTTAGAAGCTGTATCTGCAAGTGAGACTTCAGAACTACATAGGAGAGTTCAAGTGAGCTGATAAGCCTTGTACAGGAGGAGAACTTCAGCTTGGGAGAAGTTTATTCTTGGATTCATTAGTTTGGAGGGAGAAATAAATAGGTAGTTAGTTAATTAACTGAGTTATGTAGTATTTCTTTCCTTTAGGATCAAGGTTTCCTCAACTGAAAACGGGTCAGAATATTACTCATTCTGCCAGTAGCCAAAGTAGATTTTTAAAATTATTATAAAATAAAGGAAGGTCAGATGAGATTCAGAGCCAAAGCAGTTTACCTGCGGATGAGATGTATCATTTGTTAACAGTTGTGAATTGGTTTGCATTTTGGACAAGTTGTTTGGTTTTTTCTCTTTTTTTTTTTTTTTTTTAAGTGTTAGTTTTCTACTGTGGGTCTTGAGTTAGGCATTATACATCTTTAAACTTGTATTCTTATTTACTTTCTGTTAAATTTATAAAGCAATAGAATGATAGGACTGTTCATGGCACTTATCCAAATCTGTTCAAAACCTAGGAAGTTTTGGACGAACTAATTACATGTCCTTTGTAGCAGACTTGATCATTTAATGATTTCAATGTGTGCAAATTATGCAAGCAATGAATAAATGATTTTTTTAAAAAATTCTCTGATATTTCACCAGTATTATAAATGCTTGACTCAGTATAATAATTTTTAAAGGGGGGGGTATGGGGAGACACTGGTTTAAATGTAAATTCTAATCTTTCACTTATCCAAGAAATGGTTAGCTCACTTGACAGCAAAACGCATGTGATTTCTGAACTGCAGACTGATACGTTCAGTGGCTCCTAATGAATGCTTTAGTAACCGAATTCTAATTAACTAGTGTAGCTAAACTGATGCATTGCTGAAGCTCTCAGTAAGTTTGTTATTCATTGTAATTTTTAGTATCACATATTAATCTCTGTAGTTGCATGCAAACGTCATTTTTCAGAAGGGTTTTAACTAAGTATTTTTCTGAAATGCTGAGAAACACTCTAAAATTAATTTAGTTTAACTGATGAGCAGCCTTGTATGGGTATACTGTTTATCTTACTAATTTGGTTCACGTTAGCAGTTGTAATGACTAATGTATCAGATAGCTCTTCAGATGATTAAAACAGGATCAGCAGTGGTTCTTTTTTTCCTGTGTGAATTTAAGAGGGCTCCCCAAAGGAAAGGCAGATCTTGGGCCATTTGCAGTTAATACAGGTCACAACTAAACAGTCGTATTCTATTCGGCCTCTCTTACCGAGATGTCATTGCTGGATGTTGAACAAAACTTTCTGCACATTTTTCTAAGGAATAAAAGTGCAGGTCAGTCAGATAGCGGCTGCTTCTGGCAAAAAAAAAAAATTGAAGTGTGCTGTTAGAACAGCCATATCTTTTATGCAGTGAGGAACAAGACCTTTTTATGACTCTTCGTAGCTTTTGTCTGGAAAATTTCAGTATGTTGAAAGCTTGTTGTTCTAGTTTGGGTCAAAATTGCCTGTTTCCACATATAACTTTCCCTGGGCCTTGTCTGCAGAGTGGTCCATTGCCAACACTGCGCAACATTTTGGTCTATTGTGCTTTTGTTAGCAGAGAAGTTCATTTTTAAGCTGTTTATCTTTTCAGCTCCTGATAATGGTTCTCCCTCTTCCCCGGTTTAGTAGTTCATTTTCATTTTCTGCCAGAGTAAAGTGATTTGAATAAGCTGTTTGATTAATTAAATCTATAAAATAAATTTTGTGATTCGATCAATCACATCAGCTGACCATACCCCTCTCTCTCTACTAGTGCATTACTTTTGTTTTGGTCATAGGACATAATACTGTGTACCTGAAGTGAAATTCTGACTGCGGATTATAATTGGCTAGGCCTTATGGCTTTTTTATTGTTGTTGGATTACCTTATTTTACCATAAACAAATGAATAAGAATTGTGTTTTGTTCCAGTTGAATGTTAGTCTTACTACTTTTTAAATGAAGATGGACATCACTGAGTTATTATATTATTTTAGAATGGGAATTTCCTAGGTAATCAAATTTGGATTAAAGTATTTATTACAGGTCAGCTGTACATGATCTTTTTCAGTATAATTGTTTAAAATTAATTTGTAGCAGTTAAGATTTGTTTTCTAGTAATAACATTATATCGCATGGCATCAAATAAGAGTCTCGTCTTCTATACTAATGCTTCTAGGTATAAATAGAAGAATTACTGCTCATAATTCATAGCTGATGGTTAGCCAGTTAGCTGCTTAATCTACACCTCACCCCTCTGAGATCTGAGAAGTCCTTTTCTTGTGCGACATCCTCTGAAGTGCAACCTTATGTTGAACCAAAGTCTCTTTAAGTGTAGACCTTGGCAACAGCAGTTTCATGTGTTTGGTGTTACCCTTACAGCGCTGTACAAGGCTGCGATGCTTCCTAGGAAGCCTGTCATTTTTCTGCAGTGCCTTTGTTAATGAGTCGAGTGTTAATCAAAGATTTGAAGGGGAAATCCCTGCCAGAGTGGCTGGAGAAACAATATGCACATATATGTATATACAGCCACACACACTTTACATCCGTTTCCTTCATGAAACTCTTCAGTCTGTATAGTTTTATTTTTTTTTACACCTCTTGTGAAATTTAGTTAGGAAGATCATCAGAATAACTTACGTCAAACTGCCTCTTGTAAGGGGACATCCAGGTTGGACGGGGCTTTGAGCAACCTGGTTTAGTGAAAGGTGTCCCTGCCCAGGTCAAGGGGGTTGTAATGGGATGATCTTCAGCGTCCCTTCCAACCTAAACCATTCTGTGACATTTTAAGAGAAGCTCTGAACTTCCAATATTTAGTAGTTGAATGCCTTGAGTTTTAAGATGTATTATCCCCGAGGCAATCCAGAAGGGTGTTTTTCCCCTCTCTTCCTTAACTGAAGTTAAGCCTAATAATGACTGAAAGAGCCTGTATTACTTTAGTGAAATGACAGCATGAAAGATGTGGTCAGCAATTTACATGCTAAATAAGCTTGTTTCATACTTCAGCTTGAGACTTTTAGGGCACACCTGGTCATAAAATTTGCTGGTGGAGGAATTATATTTCTTTGAGAAAATGCTTATTAGTTGAAAGAGTGACACAGGGAGTTTCCAGTTTAAAATATTTTTTTTATTTTGTGAGGCAGCTTACAGCTGAGTCATTCTTTACATCTGAAAGATGCTGCTTGTGGACCTGGTGTGGTGGGATTAGGGGTGAGTGGATTCGAAGGTTGTTGGGAGAAGGTGAGCCGAGGAGGATGGATCCCTTTTCCTGGCTGGCAAAAAGCTGAGTTCATCTTGGGCATGAACATTAAACCGGTTGCAATTGCCGTGAACTACCTTCTCCTCCTTAGTATGAGAGATGGGAATGGGGAATGGAAAGAAAGAAGAGCTGTGCAAAGGCAATAATGCCTAGAAGCTTGTAACGTGAATAAAAACCCCTGAGAAACGCTGTTTTACGCACTACGTGATAACTCAGAAGCATGACATACCCTCACAGCATCCTTTGAGAGTGCGATACTCTAGGAATTAATGTACTTGAGAATTTAGCGGTTTTTGATAGCACGGCATTAAAAATTTTGTTTATTGTACATTTACTGAAAGGAATCAGGCACATAATATTGAAGTAATCCAACATCCTGGTGGAGGCATGCTGTCATGCGTTTGGATTAGGCTATAAATAATGGTTGGTTGGATTTGATTGCTTAGAGCTGATCATCAATCTCCAAGAGGCACTATGATTTTTTTTTTCTTTGTCAACTGTCTTCTGACTTCTCCAATCATACCAAACTAGAAATTTATTTAGTCATTAGTGGTTTTTATTAAAAAAAAAAATGTTTCCAGATCTGAAATCTCAAACATAATAGATCAGAATCTGAAGCATAATAGGTTTTCATTTTTAGGCCTGATTTCTCAAAATCTTCCCAGTTGCCTCTCCCCTAATATCAAAACACATCTCTGAATATCCATATGGATGCTTTCTCACCATAATTAAATTCACTTTTTCAGAATGCTCATTAGCAGAAGCAAGGATCTGTAGGGATCTCAGCACCTTTAGCTAATAGGTGTGGATAACCCTGTCTGTGAGATGGAGTCCTGAAGTCATGTTTTTCTCTCTGTACTTTAACATGGCTTAAGAAATTTCTAAAATCTTTCTGGTTTTACAAGTGTTACATAGCCATATGTATCAACAGTAAAAGGAAGATGGTCAGGAGAGTGGGGAAACCTTCTGTTTTTTGATCTAGCCGTGAGGGACCAGTGGGGCTGCTTTGAAACTTTGAAACAGCTTCAAAACTACTGCTCTTCCTTCTTGGAGCTGGGGGCAGGAGCTGCTTTTTCTGCCATCTTTCAGTCAGCCATCCTTTCTCCCTTATGTCTTTGTGCACTTATTCTCCATTCTCTCCTTTTTTTTGGTTGTTTTTTTTTTTTTCCCCCTCCCATCTGCCTGATGATGTTTGTGGTCTTTACTGCCTCTTTTTTTGGGGGGTGCATTTATTATTTTTTTTTTTCAACACATTCTTGATTACCATAAGTGTTACCTGAAGCTTATTGAAGTTAGGCAGAACTGTCCCATGCTAATGTAACAGCTGTCAGTTGAAGCTTTTAAGTGTAACACATCTGCAGGGATGCTGGCAGTAGGAGAGTAAAACCATCTTCAGGAGAGACCACACATCTTCCACTTTTTCCTTGTCGATAGGGCAGGGTAAGAAGTTGCGTATGAGTGGTGGTGGAGTGCAGGACGTTTACCCTGTGTGTGTTGGGAGCGTTAATTCTCCAGAAGGGAGGAAGTGGAACAAGCACAAGTGGAATGAGCCAGAGAGATGCGATGTAGTTTAGTGGCAAGTTTAGTGACCAAGCTCGGTACACTGAGTCAGCTGGCAGTGCAGCACGTTGTCCTGGAGGTGCGTCAGATCACTTTTTGGTGACTTGATGTAGTTGGCAGGATGAGAAACATTATTTTGTAATTGTAGATCAGTTACTTGTCTACAATTTGTTATTTTTCAAGTGGAGAACTCATAAGTGGGGATTTGAGGGGTTGCATTTAAAATCATGTGTCTGGAGCTTATCTTGCCTTTCGGTCTTTAAAGAATAAGAGAACAACTATTCTTAATGATTCTCCAATTAGATAATTCAAAGGGAGATTTGGGGTTCATAACTCTGAGTGTGTTTGAAGTTGATCAGAGTAATTTGATTAATTTTAGTCAGTTTTGAATGAGGTATGTTAATAAGGAATGCTATCTCAAGGGGCAATAATACTTCTCTGCTGCTCTTCACTCCTGTTTTTACTGCAGGGAATTATATTAAAAAGTTTTTGTCTGTGATTTTGTATGTGCATCAGCAGTAAAAATAGTGGCCTAATTCCTTACGTTATAAGGAGTCAGTTGCACAGAGAATGTTGTTTGCAGGCAAAAGTATAAATAAATAAACAATTTTGTTGGCTGAAGTTTTGTTCTTGGTAATAATACAACTTGATTTTTGAATTCTGGGACAAGACCGCGTTCTAGAAAAATGTTAATTCTGCTACAAAGACTGTGTGTATATAGAAGCCAAGGAAAGGCAAGTTATTTTGTTTGGCTATTTTTAAAAAGCTCTTCTTGAAGTAGGAGCAAAGCAATAAAATGAAATGTGCAGTAATATCTGCATTGTTGTGCTACCAAGTGGAATGTTAACCTGGTTATACTTAACACAGATAATTACTAGCTTGAATGCCTTATTTCAGGCATTAAATCTTTAATTTATTAGTTGGTGCTTTCAATTTTGAGCATGAAGTCAGACACTAAAATCCAAATTTAGATTTCTAAATCTGACTTTTTCTTCAGTGTTGAGATTACACATTGTTGTCAGCAATAGTCAGGTTTGAAAATCTGTAGGTTATGTTTGCAGTATTTTAGAGAGAGTCAGGAGACACATACAGGAGTGCATAAATAGGCACTTGACCAGTGTGAGCTTTATGTAGAGTTAAAACGCTTTCTTAAGTACTTGCTGTCCTTTATGGATATCTGCCTTGAGAAGAACTGCCTCTAAATGCCTATGCTTGTGACAGAAAGTTGATCTTTTGCAAGTTTTGGAAGGATATGCTCTATTTAACATACTTATAAATGAAACTGGAATTGTGTGTGAGTCCCAGTGTACATGAGCACTGAAATGCATTGCCAGGTGTTGCTATGAAGGTATAGTGTCTCAGTGTGCCTATATGAAGCCGCAAACTTCCACTTGTTCTGTGAACCACCACTGACTGTAATGTACATCATATTCTTTTCATAATGTGTTGTTAACTACCTCGGGGACTAAACTCTGTATCGCATTCAAATGACAGAGAAAATGCTGAGGGAATGGAAGCAAGCTGCCGGTGAATTGATTTCTTCTAGAACCATTAATTGAGTATGGTGAAGAACACGGAGGAACCTCCAAAAACAGTAAGAAAAAGAGGAACCTCCTTTCTTTGTCCACTTCTTCATCCTGTATTTTGGATGGGTAGATATCAAGTAATAAAATACTTGATTGGAAAAAAACAAACAAACTTGATTTTGTGAATGAAGATTTTGAGGTTTACTTGGAGATTTATTTGGCAACAGCAGAGTAGAGACTTTAAGAGCAGTTTGTGGCAGAAAAGGGTGGAAGGAGTGGGAGAAAGGGAGCAAGAGGGGAGGTATAACCTCAGATAATGGAAAACAGTGCAACATAAGGATGCTCTAACTGTGGTAGGATTTTTATGTGCAGTTTGGTGATATTTTTTCTTAAATCTCTTTCTTGTGATTTCAAAAGCAGTGGGTGTTGGGTTTCAAAGATCACTGGCAAAATGTTTTACTTGCCTAAAATGCAAGTAAATACAGTATAGTAATAGAGTAAAAAGATCAACCCAAGAATGTAGGAAGGTTCAATAATTTTTGAAATGAGACTCGAGTGTCTTAGATCCTTTGGTGACTTCACATTCCCTTGCTGTAAATGATACTGGGTCTGTGCCCTGGCACCTCAATAGCATGCATGTTTTCTGTCCCAGAATGCTCAGCAAGGGCCGGGACCTTCGATTCCCTCGATTCTCTTTTAGTTTCATTTGCTTGACACTTCAAGCTGCGAGTGCTTACAGGTCCTACTGAAGTATTTCAGTGCTTCTCTTTCAGCCTTTTAGTGTCTTAAAATGTTCCTGTGGGTATATAGCTACTGAAAACACAAGCCTCATTAACACGTTTTTGTTTTGCTTTTTGACAAAGCAATTGCACATTTAAGTAATGCGCTACTCGCCGCCAAGCTGCTAATTTTCATAATCTATCGAAGATGCTAAGTGGATAAAAATAAACGTGTCTCTTAATCTTAAAAAGATGAGTTGCTAAAACTGCGTACAGTGGGTGGCAGCTTCTTAAAACACTTTTTGCTTACACCTGAAGCTGTAAAATACCTCTTTTCAGCAGCACTGTTCCTGAATTCAGGCTTGCAAGTCACTGGAGTTAGGAAATTTTGGATTTTACTGTAGAATTCACACATTCATGAATACTGCAATCAGATACTTTTAATGTGGAAACTCCAGTACTGAGAGTGGTGCAGCCTTCTTTATATACCGAAAGTTGCTGCTTAGGGAAAAGCATTAATTTTATTGCAGAACAATGAGAAAAGCGTGAAAGAAATGTCACAGCATTACCAAAACTGCATTTACACCAGGGTTGCTGAAAATGCCCTTGAATTAATGTGTTTGGTTTTTTTAAAAGGACCGTTTAGTGCCATAGGCAGTCTCAGTAGTTTGTCTCACTGAAATAATTTAGCTTTGCAACTGTTCTATTTTAAGTTTTTGCTTGAGTTTTTATAGATTAATTTCCCTGAGAGAAATGTCTTGCTTGTTTAAATTCTCAACGGCCAGGCCTTTCTTTCTGTAAGAATCCTTGTTTGTATGTACATCCGCTATACTGTAAAAACAGCGGGGTGGGGGGAAATGTGTGTGTCTCCTTTTTATTTTTTTACTTATATAATCCCAGGTTTTTCCCTTCAAATTCATTATGACTTAAATATTCTCTTTGCAGTTGCCAGTGAAGTGAATCAAAAGGCAGCGCAGGTCTTTCCAAAATTAGCAGAGGTTGAGTTATTTCACTGCATACTGTACATCTAAGGAGAGAGCAATAATCGTCTGTGTTTGTAGCTTTCTGCAGTTCCTCCTTAATGCTTCTCAAAAGCTGCTTGCCTAAAGCGGTTTTAAAGTTTAAAGAAATAGTCTGGTTTTTATTATGCATAATGAATTTTGGTGAAGTGTCTGCAATACCTGGGGAGGAAGCACGCTCCCTGGCTATACTCACATCACGTTAGCCCTGCAGCCTGGCTCCAGAAGGGTTTTTCAGCACTATTAGCTGAGACAACAAGAAAACCAATTTCACTAAAGCTAGAAAACTTGCTGTACCAGATGGTCGAAACAGAGTTATGTTGTTCTTTTAGTCCAACTAAGTGGATTTGTGGAATTTGCTATCAGGGAACTCGGAGTTGTGGGATGGGTTTAGTGACAAGTTGTCAGACTGGTGCTAGTTAACTTCAGTGTTGTCTCTTCTGCTGTGGCAGGTGGGAGTATTTAAGCTCCCACAATAAAAAAAAATCAGTTTCACAGTAAACTCAGAATCTGTAATGCCTGAAAATACTCTCTTTTTAAGACTGCTCCAGCTCTAGCTTGAGGTGCATAGGTGAACTAGGAGCCATTCAGTGGTTACTACTTTTAGCACTGCAGTCAAGCACTCTTTAGATTTGTTCAGATTCTCCGTGCTCTTAACACATCTGTGGTTTGTGTTTGCCTTTTTTGCCTGCTTCTGACGTTCAAGTTTGCACTTCACCCTTGCTCAGTCATTTCGTCTTTGCAAATTCCACATCTCTAGCTGCTTCACGCTTGTGTCACTGATGTTTTAAAACACACTTAAACAGGAGAGTATTTTCAAGGTTGACTTTTCTTATTTTCCTACTGTAGTTAATCGTTATGAAGTACAAATTACTAGATGTCTCTGTTCTTTACTTTCTGAGAGCCTGGCGTTCCATACTAAAAAAAAATAAATAAATGAGGCTACAGACGGAAAGTTTTTTTCCCTGGGAAATTCCGCTATGGTGAGGAAAGATGTTATAGGCAAATGGCTTGTTCTGACTCAGAGAGTGATTGTCTCTGTAGCAAAAGTCTTCTATTCCATTCCTGGGTTGAAAATGGCTTCTGGTTTGGGGTTTTTTGTTTTGTATCTAGTACTGGAGCTCTTGAACAGTTGCGGGATTTACTTTCTGTTCTGGATTATACTACACCCTGGAGAGCGGAGGAGAGGAAAAGTTCAGGTTGGTGTTGAATTGTAACAGCGTTTAGCAAGGCAGAAAGGTTATTACTCAGCTTTCCTCTTTTGAGATCTGAATGTTAAATTTGCTATTTGTGAACTGAGGAAACTTTTTTTTATAGAAATCAGTGACGCCATCAACCTGGAGTTTTGCTAATATTTAAATCTTAGTACAATACTATGCTTCTGGCTTCAAGTTAACTTTGGTTAAGTGTTCTGTGGCACTGTTAAGTTGTTAAAATGTAGTTCTCTGTATTGCTGTCTTCTACCTAGTGGAAGACTGCAGATAAAATTCTCAATCTGTCTTGTTTTCCCTGAAATGCAGATAACAGCTGTTATCTGTACAAAAGCGCTGGTTTGGTTTGGGTGGGTTTCCTTGTGTTGGTTTTTTTGTGGTGGTTTTTTGTTGGGTTTTTTTTTTTCCAATAGTAAAGGAAGTAGCTTGTCTTATTAGTAGTAGGGGAGGAATAAAGAACTAGTATATTTTGCAAAATGGAACGCACTTTGTGAAGCAGTATTGCCAAAAGCAAGCCTAAGATCTTAACTGGTAAGCTTCGTACCTGTCATTTTCCTTCCTATCACAAATATTTTCAGTGACTGTATAGAAACTAGATTAAAAAAAAATAGTCAGTGTCTAGATTTACATACTTGGCTGAAATAGGGTCCTTTATTATTGTAACCTGAAAAAGCCCGTTAGCTTGCAGGAAGCAAGTGCTGCTGCTGGTGTCTTTGTGTAGCTTTACTAGTCTTAAAGCTCTCTGTCTCTTCAGGCAGATCTGAATTTGTTTTCCCTCTGTATCCACAACTGCTCATATACTACTTCTCATGAAGCAGTGCTTTTTTTTATTTATTTATTTTTTTAACCTGTGGGTAGGTTTGTTTATGACTGTAGAAATGCACAGAAGTGGATGTAGGCCCAAAGCCTCTAGTTGGGAAAAGGAAGCCCTAGGAATGGGATACGGAGTTGGGCTTTGCTTTTTATAAACCTTTTCCAGCTTGAGAATTAAGAGGAAAATGCAAATCTTGTATCTGCAATCTGTCACTTCACATAAGAGCTTTGCTATCTGTCTAGCTCACTGATTGCTGATAATATGATAATATTTTTACATTTTATCCTGAGAAACTGGGTTCCAAATCAGAAATACCTTTGTCCTTTTGAGAGAGATATTTTCTTGAACTTTATTTTGTAGAGGAATCAGGAATTAATTCATTTGATTGTGACTCCTTCCTGGTGTAGGACAGAAAGCAAGTCAGTTTGGTTGCAAATAGATTAGTACAACAAAGTGCTTTGTGATGGACATACGGGGGAGCTTACTGGCTTTGCACTGAAACCCAGCAAACTGAAGCTGAACTTCTGTGTACTTAAACCTGATTTGCTGTGAAACTGTGCAGTAAATTTTAGTGGTCTTTTCAGTAGACCTTGTGCTCTGATTCTGTATGGACTGTGATTTTTCTTGGCCCGTAATGATTAATGAACAGTGATGGAAAATGGCACCATATCTCTGAAAGCCTGGCAAAAGTATTTCTGCTGTTCTTACGTGTCCCTTGCAAAGATGAGGTCTTAATGTTACGTTAATGTTATACCTAAATACTTTTTTTATGTTGGCATAGTTTCTGTTATGGCTCTGTTGGAATGGTCACAGTGTGACCGTTTCAAGGCTAGCTTGACTGGCAACAGCCAGGGGTCAGGAGCAAGGGCAACTGTGCCCAAAACCTTGAATGAAATATAGCAGTGGCTAATCTTCAGAATTCAATTAGTAGCGCAATTTGGACATCACAGATGATGAGAAATGTTTATGCTGCAGAATGAGATACTTGGGTAGTAGTCACAGAATGCTCAGGGTTGGAAGGGACCTCTGGAGATGAGCCAGCGCCACCCCCCACCAGAGCAGGGACACCTCCAGCAGTGGCACAGGACGGTGTCCAGGTGGGTTTGGAATGGGTCCGGAGTGGGAGACTCCCCCACCTCTCTGGGCAGCCTGTGCCACTGCTCTGCCACCCTCACAGGAGAGAAATCCCTCCTCGTGTTTAGATGGAGCTTCCTGTGTTCAAGTTTGTGCCAGTTCCCTCTTGTCCTACCACTGGGCACCACTGAAAGACGACTGTTCCCATCCCTCCCTTTAAGTATTTATAAGAGCTGATAAGATCCTCCCCTCAGTCTTCTCCAGACTAAAAAGACCCAAATCTTAAAGAGTCAATTTCCTGCCTCTGGATTTTAAAGGTCTAAACAATAGCATTTATAGTCTAGCAGAAAAGTCATACTCTTCCTCTCCAGTTTGTATCTTCTTGGTAGCCTTCAGCGCTGGCATGGCATACACCAGGATACTGTCAGCCTGTACTTTGGGCATGAGAGTCATTAACACCGTTCATGTGCCTGCAGTCCACAGAACTTAAGATATGTCAGTATTAGAAAAAGCTTCCCCTCTTAAAATAACGTAGGTGGCTCTCAACCCATACATTTCAGTAGAAAAGACACAGCAGATAGTTTTCCTCTCTCCTCAGCCTAGCGTGTTGCTAAATCACTTGAAACAAAGCGTGGCGGTGTGTCAGGGACGGCAGCCAGCTTACTGAGCCTTCGGCTGCCATGCGCCCCTGTCAGGACTGGGAGCAGAGTCGTGGGCACGGGACAGGAGGTGCAGCTACCAGCCTGGGTTCCTCTGCGTTGCTTTCTGTCTGTAGGTACGCACAGCGTACCCACGCCTTCAGGGATTTTTCGTGGGTTTTGTTTTGGTTTTAACATTAAGCACGAAGTGTTCATGCATTGGGATTTTAATTCCTTTATTAGTTAATTCTGTGATAGCACAGGGCATTAGTTTAAAATAGCAGAACGCAACGCACTAGTCTGTTTTTAAAGGCAAGAGCCTTTAAGAGGGCTTGTAAAAGAAACCTCTATTGATTTGGGATTTTAAAATGTTTCTGTTCTTCTAAGGTTTTTTTTTTTGTACTTTGATTTTATTCTGGATAAAAAGGTTGTGTTAGTTTTTTATTCTCGATAGGAATGTTGTTTTTACTGTTTGTGTATTTCTGCTGATGGTGACTGGACTTTTTTCCTCTTCGAAGGCCAAGACAATAATATCAAGTATTTTCATCTCTTTTGTTCATGGTTAGTGCATGCTGAAGAAACTGTATGCACAAGTAAGGCACTTCAGAGTACTGCTAAGTGTAATTTTATTTTAGAAGCCATCTGACAATCTTATGTGACAGTGACGCTGCCTTTGGTTGTAGCCTGATCCACAAGGTTGCATAAAGAGACAAACCTAAGGAATCTTTTTTGCAAGAGAAGAATCTTCATGTTGACCCGTTCGGGCTCAGTAGTGTGTTGTCTTATTCCTGTATGCCTGGTAGTTGTGCAGGTCACCGAATCTTCACTGGTATCTGTGGACTACATTTTAAAAATAGAAGTAGCAATTGAGGAAGTACTCAAGAGAGTTAAACCCAATAAAGATAAATGAACTAAACATTGCTTCAAAACATCCAATTAAAAATAAAAGTCAACAGAAGGGGTTTTACAAACCCTGTGGGAGGAAAAAGTGAAGGCAAGCCATGTTCGATAAATCTTTTAGACTAGCCTGTAATATATGGAAACAGTTTACTCTGTGCATATGTGTTTCTTTTGCACTGTACTACTGCTGCTTCAATTGATTCTTGTTTGGAAAAAAAAAAAAAAAAGCAGCAGTTTGATTTCTGGCTGCCTGTAACTGGGTCCCTTGAGGAGAGAGGCAACAAAATAGATGATTTTTGGTGTCTCTTTCCGTATTATGTGTATGTGCTACCTCTGGAGCCAGTTTGTGGTGCTGAACAGTCTTTTGGCAGCAGACACAGATATTGATATTGTTGTGGTAAAAGCCAGATTGTGGGATGTTAGAGTGAATTTTAATTAGATGGGAAACAACTACAGGAGCCAAGTTTTTGTAGCATGACTCATAATTTGCGTGCCACGGAGCAGCTCCATCAGTGAGAGTTCTCCCAGAATAATGACTATGGTGGCTGGCCCTCTGCCAAGGAAGGGTGCCAGTATCTGGCTTTGTGGGTTTACAGAGGTGCCTCTTGGCTCTTCTCTGGGTAAGAGCTTCTCGAAATTCTTAATTAAAAATAAAAAAATAAAAAATGTGGCTCTTGAAGAGTGTTTGTCCTTGTGCAGGGCTAAATTCAGGAACGTGCAGGTACAGTGGACATTGTTGTGGAGGAGATAATTGTGCTGCTGACGTTTCCAGCAGTAATTGAGATTTTGGCACGCTCTCATACCTCGAGGCCACAGCTGGATTCTTAGAATTTACCTTGCATAGCATGGGTTTTACTTGCAGTATCGTACCTGTGGGAGCTGGGTGGATGAAGACTGGAGACAACTGTGCTCATACATGGTGCATAATAACCTTACACACAGTTCGGCAGTGATACCGTTTATGAATCAGACTTTAAGAATGTGAAAGTTGGGCAATTCAGAGTAATGTTTTCCATGGCACCGTCACTGAGTTCTGCTGCATAGAGTAAAGGAGTTTGTCGTGCTCGTTATGCAGAAGCGAAAGGGTGGTGCAAGGAAGCTATTTAGGACTTGCTAATTGTGAAAGCTGCTTTAGCCCTAGTGTACTGTAAAGATAGACAGGTAACTTAAAGTGTATCCGGGCTGGACTGGTGCAGCACAGCATACTGATGCTTCCTCATTGTAATACTTTCTCATCATTGACACATTCATTTATGTGAAAATTTGGAGCAAAGATGGAAACGATACCTCTTTTTTTTTTTTAAAGGAAATTTTCCTTTGATGTGCAGACACTCTATGTCGCCTGAGGAGCAAAAAGGGGGCAGATTGTAGAGGAAAGCCTGGTCAGCTGTATTTGTGGTAGATAGCGTTGTGTGTTGTATTTAGTAGGTGCAACAGTAAGTGCCAGAAATCGTCATCTGTCAACACCATAGTTTGGGGTATTAAAGGTTTTCCCGCTATCAGCCTAATCCTGGTCTCCTTGTCATGATGGATATCCAGTTTACCTAATAGATAGCTTGCTTCGACATGTAGTTACCTAAGGAGTCAGAAAATAGTAGGATGTGTAAAGATGCAGAGTGATTGCAACTAATTTTGAAATCTCAGAACAGGAAGTTCGTGGCAGATTAGTCAGGCTGTTATTAATAAAGTAAAAATTACCTAAGTAGGAAACTTCTTTGCATTCTTAAGCACAAAAAGATACATGGGAAACATCTACTAGGTTGCACAAGTGGAATCTTGATGTACCAGGAGGTGAGAGGGCTTTAGCAATGCATGTGCTCTTATTGGTTCCTGTGGTGGCATTAAATGGGTCTTTTGAAATTGGCATTGAAGAGCTTGGTTTAATATCAACCCAGACTTTGGAAGCCTCTCTGGAAAATGTTTGCAACTGTTCATTGAAGGAATGAGGATTGTGATCTCCATTTGAAACACGTGTGTTTGAAGACACTGAAGACAAATGCATGTAACAGTCAGCCGGTGTGGGCTATCCAGCGTCAAGGCTTTCTTTTCACACTGAGGGCTCACGGAATCACAGAATGGACCTACAGGTCCTTCTCTGCAAAACTGCCTTCCAGAGAGTTGGCCCCCAGCACATCTTGATGCCTGGGCTTGACGCTCCCCAGGTGCAGGACTCTGCACTTCCCTGTGTTGAACACCATGAGTGAGGTTCCTACCAGCCAGTTTCTCCAGCTTGGCTCATTTTCATTTTCTGTCTAACAGTGAGGTTATGGTCGAGGCTGGCATGAGGACATTATCCAACTGAAGCTGTGACACTGGGGGAGGGGAGGGGGGAAGTGCTTACAGTCTTGGAGGTGGAAAGGTGGAAAGGGTCTTAAGAGACCGTGTTCTGGTCCTCAGGACCTCATTAGGTGGAGATGGGTTTTTTTCCCCACTTCTTTACTGGTTAGTACAACATTTAATATGTCCTGAGTGGGG
>NW_009648147.1:127231-128347 GCF_000708025.1 Charadrius vociferus | reverse complement strand
GGGGGGGGGCGGGGAGGCAGCAGAAGAAATATCTCTTTTTCTTAAATAAAAGTCGTAAGCAGCAGCAACAAAATATTTTGCCTTTTGCTTGCTGTTTCTTTCAACGTCCATGGTGATTTCACTTCTGGTAGAACACTGTGAGAAGTCGAGCTTGAATAGTGCCTTTCTACTAATTGGTGAAGAGCTGCGGATGCAGCTGATCTAAAGAGGACAGTAAATCCCCTTTTACTGCGGGAGTGCCCTAGCTGTTAATAGCTGAAATACCAAAGCAAAAAAAAAAAAAAAGGAAAACATTTACAACGGCATTTTAAAAGTCAGTAGATGTTAAATATGCTCTAGAAAAACAAAAGTGGATCAGATTCTTGAGGTGGCTTCGGTACCGGTTTCTAGAGCACGGTGAGCATTAGGCAAGAGGTGGGGGCTTCCTGGTGCCTCAGTCCTTGTTTGGACTTTTAAATTCTCCTGCTGTACAGGTCGGGAGGCACCTGGTTGTCTTTAGGCTTAGGCAGTGATTTTCTGAGTTAGCAATGACACAGTAAGTCATCTGTGTGTGAGCCAAACTTCCTTGGCTGGGCCTTAAGACCCAAGGATTTGCATTATTCTGACCAGAGATGCGACAGAAGTGATGCTGAGCTGGTACCCTGCTCTGCCTGCAGCTGCAACCTTGCTTAGGGGATGTTAGATCTCCGATGGAAGGCGAGTGCTGTATCCTAGGTGCCTTAAACTAGGAACTCTTGGGTTAGAGGGAAGGTGGTTGTGTGGTTTCCAGCATGTAAGAAGACAGCAGAGTAAATGGCAAACCGTTTGATCTTAGTGAGAATCTTATGAGAAAATCCCAAGTAAAAAAAGAGACTTTAAGTTGGCCTATTTTTCTACCTCATGCCTATAGAGGATCCCGGTGTGATACAGTAGTAATTTGTCTTGGAGGGGACTGATTCTAAAGAAATCTGTATGAAACTTCCCTTGCCTACTGAGCTTTTTCTGTTGTCCCGACAAGTTTTTGTCCACACGTTGGTTCAGTGGCAACTCTGCCCTTAATTACGTCTTCAGCTATTTCCAATTAAGAAAGGTTGGCTAAAATACACCGAACTAGTTTCACCCCTCTCTAGGGGTATT
>NW_009648147.1:120589-127193 GCF_000708025.1 Charadrius vociferus | reverse complement strand
AAAGAGGAAAGACAGAAAACTGAAATTTTAAAAAATACCTGTATTTCTTTAAAAGAGGAGAAGAACGCAGGTAACTTATCAGACCCCATTATTAAGATGTAAAAGGAGGTGTCTTTCAGGGCATCTTTTCAAATTTGGGGCCAGGATCATAGTAAATGCCCTTATCACTAGGAATGATTCTGTAGATTGGCTTTAATCAGTTCTCCCCCTTTCACCATAGCACTCATTAGAAGTATTAGGAAAAAGCCTGTTAATGAATTATTCTGAAGAGTTTATTTTATAAGCTGCCTTCCTGTCACAGATTTGTTCTCTCAAAGGCCATAGCCAGCTGACAGAAATACTGCCAGAGGTTTCTCTGCCCTGGAAACGAGACTACGTCCAGCTGTGTTACGAGTGGTGAAAGGCACTAAACTGCAGGTTTGGGTTTGAAACTGATGAGCTGTATTGGGAAGAAGCAGAAGTTGCTGAGATTTGCTTTTGTGTTGCATTATCAATGCTTTCTGTGTCAGTTCTCAGCAATGGTTTAGAAGCAAAGTGAAAGTGCTGTCGACCCTTTTCTATGCGAACTACTGAGCCTTTCCACCTTCCAGAGCTGTTCAGTACACGTACTGGCTGTGAGCTCTTGGAATCAGTTGAAAGGGCTGTGGGCAAATACAATATATGAGTAATGAATTTCTGTCTTATAAATTTGGTATAACAGTGCTACTATTTCCCCAGTGCTTTGCCAGCAATTTAATTAGAAGTGGCAGTTTTGATTAAATAACACAACTGGAGGCTGGGTTGTTTCCCTCCTCCAGCTCTCTTACTTCAGTTGCAGAAGAGAGATTTTTCTCTGCAGTAGATTCAGCTAGTGGAAAAGTGCATGTGGTAAGTAGAATATTCAGCTGTACCATGGAAACTATATTAAATTTGGTTGTTTAATAGCAGTGGTACATAACATTCATAACTTAAAGTATTTCCACTAAATAACTTTTTCAGATATGCAGCAGATGCTAGAAAAAAACAATGACAATTCCAGAGGCTGATACTTAGAGGGAACGCGAATTGAACAAACCACCAGTTTTTCCTTGTTGGAAATAACCTCTATCTAGTTGAGGTTTCAGTTTAGTCTGCTGACTAAATTGAAATTCTTCCATTTGACTCTGAATTACATTTTATTGTTGTTGTTTAGGCATCATTTTTGAGGGGGAATTATGGGTGTTTGCCTTTTTTTTTTTTTTTTTTTTTTTTTGCTGGAGCCCTGTGCTGTAATTATTTTTCAAAGATACACTTGCATCAGTGATTGGGGTATAGCAATAGAACACCTCAACCGTACTGTCTCTAATCAGAATAATAAAATTCCTGACTTAAAGTGACAGTGTGGGTATTTTGAACAAATCATGTTGCTGTAAATATATTCTTATTTTCTCTAAATCATCAGGCTAATCAAATTCAGTATTTTCCCAATTATATTGATTGCTTTCTTGTTATCTTTTGTAATATCAATAAAATACTGTGCAATGGTTACAGTTTAAAATACTCCAGTTTTACCCTTTCAGACAGCTACTACCAATGATATTCCAGTTTACCCTTTGAGATAGGTAATATTAGTCACTGTGCCAGCATTTGGATTCTCTGGGATATTAGAAGGTGTTCCCTGGCGTCTTTATTTACAGAAACAAGGGATAAACATTCATTATCCAGAATGGCCTGTTGTCTGTGTTTGTTTTATCCCTGAAAGATGCACGTGATTTTAAAAGATTGATCATACTGTTAATACTGAAGTTGTACCAGGGATGAACCTGACACCGTGAGAAACTGAAATGCATCAAGAGTTGTTTTACATAGTAGGATTAATGGGTTTTTCTCCTTTTGATAGCTTTTCCTCACAGCTCTGTTTCTCTCCAAGATCTTCTTAGTTTCCCGAGGCAGAGAACGGTTAACTTACCCCGTTTGCTTTGCCAACAGAGAGATAACGCAGCTTTATAGTGTTTCCCAAGGAGCTCAGTAGCTAGGGAAAAGGCTAGCAGCTTGGGAATTAACACTCCATGTGCAAATACCCAAGTGTTAGTTGCTCTAATAGTGGGAAAAAGCTGAAGTCCCTTTAGGTAGGTTCCTTGCAGCCACTGCCGGTTAAAGAGGCAAGCTTGCCTCATGGGACTGCCCGATTGCAGCACTAGATGGCTTAATCGGATCCGGGATTTCTAGATGCTTATGGTTCCTTTGATTATCTGCTGGATATAATGTATGGCGCTGAGCGCAGAAGCTAATGAAAGCACATGTTTTAGGAAGAGAGCTTGTTTACGCAATAAACCACAGAAATTTGTAGAAGAAAAAGTTTAAATACCTGGTAATGCTTGCTTGTACTTTTATTTGTGGCTGTCTTTAAAAATCCTGTTTATTCTGTCTTCAGCTTAATTAAAAAAAAAAAAAAATCCCAAAGCTTCCGACTTAATTTGCCTGGGAGCATCTTTGTTGACCGTCTGTGGGAAGAGTGAAATGATGGCAACTGTTGAATCAGGCAAGCTATTTAGGCATGATGCTGAAATAAGACAAATGAGGAATTAGGAGGCAAAACACTTGGAGGATTTGGGCATTTATCATTTGTTTCGAGCATGAGAGGCTTTTGTGTTTTCATGGTTCAGTCAATTACAGTGGGTTTGCATTGCTGTTAGAAAATCAAACTGAAAGAATAAGAGATCTATTCAAACTCAGGGAAAAGATACAGATTGGTACAAATTAGACCACTAACCTTCAGTAAAGGATTCACCAGTTAGCCTTGACTGAAATTACTGTGGTAAGTTAGAGAAACAGCAGTAATCATATTAGATTTATTTTTTTTATGAGAAAAGACTCTGAGTACTGTGTTTTAGTAGTATGTGTTTGCAAGACTAATAGTGGTTGTTTTTTTTTCTTTAAATTAAGTGAATTGAGTTACAAGAAAGTGATTCTAAAAACAATGTCGAGATGATCTACTTTGAAAATAAGGCCATACTTCTGTAGCTTGGAGGTCATGGCATCAGGATGCTGGTATCAAAGACTGCTGTAATATAAAGCGTCAGATGGTCAAAACCTATTCATGCACATGGTATTTGAGGAGGAGATTTGTTATTCTTATGAGCAAAGACTGAGCAACTTGGCAGAGCAGGAAAAAATTAATATGGTGGGTTAGTCATAAACCACTTATTTCTTTTAAAATAAGTTAATGGAAGGAGGATAGTCAAATTACTATTTAATGTGTAACTACTTTTTGAGTTTATTATTATGGTTGCTTTCACTTTTTATGGGTCATGTAGAAATAAATACCTGCTTCACTTATGACCCATTATTTGGTAAATACCAAGGTTTAGTCATTAAGATATTTTTATTAAAGTGATAGTATCTTTAGTCCTATAGTATTAGTACAACCCACTGTTATTTTTGAAGAAATATTCCTGTAGGCATATGCTTATGTATTCTTAGCATTTCTTTTTGTTATGAAAAGCTTTGGCTTTGATGTGCTTAATAAATTTCCTCTGAGTCATAATGATAGTTGCCAAACCATTGTTTTTGTTCTTTTTGGACTTGATTCTGTTCTACAGTTGTTTCCTCCTAGGGGGTTAAAGTCCATGAGCTTTTATTAAGATAAATGTCAGTGCTTTCAAGTGGATTTGCATAAAAGAAGCCCTTAGTCTCTGGTAGAATAAGTCATGTGTAATGTTTAGTTTTAAAGTAACAGTGACTACAGGAAATGTTAGAAATAAAAATTGTTGACCTTTTCTGCACAGTGGAATTTCTGCCTTTACCTACTCTTTTTCCCTTTCTATTACATATGGAACACTCCAGGATCCCTAAGCTTCCAGTGAACTGAACATCCCCACTGGTCATCTTCGGTTTAAAAAAACATAAGCAAGTTTCTCGCTCCCAAACGATTAATGCAATATCTTGTTCTAGAAATGACATCAAGGCAAAAGACAGTGATCGTTGATATGCTTTCTAAAAATAAACATTGCCGAAGCGAAGAACTTAAAGTCAGAGTTCAGAAGTGGATCTTTGCAGCAGCTTCAAAATCGGTAACTTACTCGTGTCTATCCATGCCAAGTGGATATCCTAGGCAGTCGTCATGACTTAGTGGCTTATGTGTAGTAATTACTCATTTATATTAAAATTAGCTAGTGTCAGTCAGTAGATCATAGCTTATTTCAAGTTAAAATCATCATTTGCTACTGTAGTTTACACATTGCTGTAGCTGACAGTGTTTTGGGGGTTTATAGTAAGCTGCTTTTGTTTGTTTTTACTATTAGACAATATTCTTTTATCAACACTTGGAGGGAAAATGAGTATGTCTCCTGTATGTCTCAGCATTATTTTAGAAACCTAGATACTTGAAGGTGCCCTCAAAACTTTAGTTGTCAGAGTTGTTCAGAGTTGTTCAGAGTTTATAATGCTCTTAATGGATTTAATAGGTTGACCTGTTCCTCTTTAAGATGGGGGCTGTAAGACTGGCGTTCAGCAAGGCATTCAAGTATGTCCTTAAGCCCATCCCTCTCCAGTGAAGAATTTGAGGGCAAGCAGATGCTTTAGTGCTTGCTAGAGAGCTGAATCGACGGCTGGAATTCCAGGCATCTCTTATAGAGAACATATTTTTCTGAACTCACTTTCAATTTCAACAAATTTTTATTCCGAGTACTCTTGTTTCCTGCAAACGTACTGCAACTTTCTGCAGGAAACGAGTTAAGAAATGGGAAAAAAACATTTCCCTAATTATGATTTAGAGCTGTTCATTCAGGAAGGGGTATGTAACACATTCTCAGTGCTGGTGGTATAAACAGGGTGTGTGAAAATACGTGGGAGCAAGTACTCAAGGAGTTAGAGTTTTGCAGACTGACTTCTCTTACTTTTGACTCGTTGGAACATAAGACTGGAAAATAAAACCTTTATCCTTAATATAGCAGCCCTCAGACGGCTGTGTTACACAAAGCTAATAAATTCATCAAGTTCCATTTTAAAAGCAGCCAGTCGTCAAGCTGCTCACAAGTTTGAATTGTCCCCTCGCGTGGGATGAAGCTGTCCTTGCCGATAGCTGTACGTGCTGACTCGCTTCTGCTGCATGTATTCCTTTGGGCATTTCTGACTGAACCAGGAAACCAAATTTCTGTTTCTTGTGAAGACGTCATATAGCTTTCACACCTATTGGCCCGAGGGGATGTGTAGAAAGGCTTTCAGACAGATGCTTCATGAAACTAAAGTGCTGATTCAGCAGCACTTTGTAATTACAAGTGATTTCAGTATTAGTTTCAGCAGCTGAATGTATGAGGCATTTAGAGTTGTCTTCAAATTGCTCTCCTTTAATCTCATTCTCTACACCTGTCAAATTGCTGGTAAGCACCCTGAAACCCTAGTGCCTGAATTGTTACATATTCCTCTGTAAAATCTGAAAAATGGAAGCTGCCCTTTGGCTGAAGCGTGTTGTGCTAAAGCACTCTGGGTGCTTTTGGTCCGCTTAGAAGCGTGCTCTGCTTTAACTCCCGCTGAGAGTAAGCGGAATAAGCTTGCATTTTCTGGAATATAACTTGTCATGTTTAATGTCTGAGCTAGTCAAATATGAATGATGACTGTGAAGCCTAAAAAAATTTAAAGAAACCCACAGAAAGATAGAACAAAACGAGAAATACTGTATGCACTCAAATATTTGTCAGCAGAAATTTAAAAAAAAAAAAAAATTAGAGGTACGGTCTAAAATTGAGAACCAAAGATGAAAGGAGGGCAGTGAAGGATAAGTTCCCAGCACGTGAGATGAAGGATGACTGTTTGTTTAGAGAGAGGGAAGGGGAAAACGCGGAGAGCAAAGGGCTGGGAGGACAAAATATGAAGAGATTTCAAAACGGAGCATATATACATCATGCAAAAAATGAAGTCAATTTAGGGACTCTGAGAGGGTCAGCTGGCAGATGCGGTGGGGTTTGAGGTGCCAGATGAGGGGAGACAAGAGTTGGGGGAGGCTGTACTGTGTGAAGTAGCGGTGGTGGGAACCTGAGACCGAGGCAATAAGGGGGGGGGGAAAGTGGTCAGTCTCAAAAGAAGCCTTACTGTTCTGCTTTTAAATATGCTGAGGTCTTGCACGTAGGGTTGTTGCCAAAACCAAATTGTGGTCCAAAAAGAGGAATGGTTGAAGAAGATTTGGCTGACTGTCAGCTCTAAGAATTTGCAAGTATGAGTCACAAAGGAAAATATACTGCTGTAGGGACAGAAAGAGGTAGTAACGAGAAGATTCCACATACAAATCACAGTGGCTCGTTGGTCTAGGGGTATGATTCTCGCTTAGGGTGCGAGAGGGCCCGGGGTCAAATCCCCGACGAGCCCAGCTTTTTTTTTGTGGCCAGCAGGAGAAGGGAGGTGATTCTGCACCTCTGCTCTGCTCTGGTGAGACCTCCCTGCAGTGCTCCTTCCAGCTCTGGGGGTCCCAACAGAAGAAGGACACGGACCTCTTGGAACAGGTCCAGAGGAGGCCACAAAGATGCTGGGAGGGCTGGAGCCCCTCTGCTGGGAGGACAGGCTGGGAGAGGTGGAGGTGGTTCAGCCTGGAGAAGAAAAGGCTCCGGGGAGACCTCAGAGCCCCTTCCAGTGCCTAAAGGGGCTCCAGGAA
>NW_009648147.1:82069-120513 GCF_000708025.1 Charadrius vociferus | reverse complement strand
GAGGTATCCCTGCCCATGGCAGGGGGGTTGGAACTCGATGATCTTCAAGGTCCTTTCCAACCTAAACCATTCTATGATTCTATGAAATTTAGACTAGATGTTAGGAAGAAATTCTTTATTCTGATGATGGTGAGACCCTGGCGCAGGTTGCCCCGAGAAGCTGTGGCTGCCCCATCCCTGGAGGTGTTCAAGGCCAGGTTGGACGGGGCTTGGAGCAACCTGGGCTGGTGGGAGGTGTCCCTGTTCATGGCAGGGGGGTTGGAACTAGATGATCTTCAAGGTCCCTTCCAACTCTAACCATGCTATGAGAAGTGCTTTCAGTTTTTCCTGTTAAGGCAAATGTAGGTCTTGCGTGAAGATGTGTTAGGGACATGGTACAAGATGCAACAGCGGACAGAATATCAGAATAAAAGAGGTGATACAGAGGAGAGATGATGGGACACACAGTAAACAGTGTTAAATGTCAGGTGAAGATTGGTTGGCAAACAGTTGTAGGTGACCGGGTGATCAAACTTGCACTTACTGGCTCTTGGGGCCTTTCTGTTTGCATTGGCACTGAAGAGTTTTACAGCGTGTTAATTTCAGTGGACGTACTGTTTATAGAATATCTAAAGTATATAATATATATGAGAGTCTATATATAATTGTGAATGTATTTCGATAAAATTTTTTTGAAGTAGAGATTTATGTCTTCTAACCTGATGAGGGCATTTAACCCCAAAATAGGTAAAATGCGTATAAGCAATAACTACTTTTTGTTCTCCAGGGGCCGTTATTTAAAGTTGTTTTCATTTGTGCCGGTGTGGCTTGCTGGGACAATGCAGCGGTTTCAGGCCTTTACTAATGCTCTTCCTTCTTTGCTAAGTTACTTCTCTCAGAAGAGCAAAGTGAGTGAATCACCAGCTGGCTGTTTAAATACGCAGCAAATTAGAGTATAAAAAGGGGGGAAAAAAATAGTATATATTAGCTTGAGCTCAGTACTGTCTGAATGCATGCCTTTAAGAACTTTTTAAAAGTTCCCAACGTTTGAGTGAAATCCAGTCTGGGTTCTTATAATCATTTTGTTGATCTCTTCTGTCTGTTCATTTTGGACATCATTAAACACAAATCATGTAAAAAAAAAAAAAAAAATCTTCTTGGCTCAGTGCTTTGCTATTAATGTCATGTGTTCTCTTTACTCCTTTCGTCACATCGCTTTTAAGTAAATCATGTGCTCCTCAATTTCAGCAGCGGTGCTAGAAACAGAAGAACACACAGCAATAACCTGCACGTTCTTTTGGTCACAGTTGTCAAAGAAATTGGGGCTAAAGTGTCTTTGTAGAGTGGCCTGAAGACACTTAGTACCATCTCTAACTGTGTAATCTGTGCTTTGTAGATAGGAATGAAGTCGCTCCATCTATTTATCAAATTTGCACACACTATGAACGCTAAAATATTAACACAGAAAGTGGGTGGGTAGTGGAAGAAAGCCCTACAGAAACATTAGCCAACTGGAAACTGCTATTGTTGGCGGCTTTCACAGCTGAGCACAAATGTGCCTTTTGTTTTCTTAATGCCCCGGGGCAGAATTTGAAAATCAACAGGTGTGGGTTTTATTCATTATTTTACAAAGCCTCTAGGATTAATATATTTTGCTTTTCCTTGATACTCAGAAGCCTGCTGGAATAGAAGTGTGTATGCGAACATAGCCACAGAAATAACTGGAGGCGTAGTCGGTGCCCTGATTTCTGGTCTGTTGATGCTTTTGACCAATGGCCTAATAAATGAATTGGCTCTGCTGTTGTTGTTGCATAGTCTTATCCTTTATGGACCCGGGTATCTATGGAGAAGATGTCTTTATAACAATGAACACCCGGCGTGTGCTTGGGTTCAGGAAACATTAGGAGGGTTGGGTCAAATGAGTACTCTTAGTGTCTTAATTGTTTATTAAAAGAATGTCCCACTTTCTTAGCTGTAAATACTAGGAAGAGAGGAATAAGTCAAGACTGCATTTGCAAATGTTTCCCCAGGAGCAGGTAGTGAATGCTAGACCATTCATTTTAAAAAAAAAAAAAAAAAAAAAAGTGCTTTTGGGAATTGAAGTACTGCCTTCCTTAGGATTTACCTTCTCTAAGGGTAGTGGAGGGGGTAGGTGAGGTTTATCTGTGAGCATTTCTGTAGCATGAACTCAGTAATGGAAAATTCAAACGGCTGCATGCTGTACTGTTATATGGATAAATGCAGTTCTTGTTTTCTCTTATAGGCTGAAAATGAGTAGGTTGCAAAGTGCTGAAGGGCCTGTAAGTTATCTGTCATAAGAACCAGCTCAATCAGGGGCTTAGTAATATTGTTAGTCCCCACAGATTACTTCAATTTACAGAAATGATCAGTTCTAAGAAATGGAACTAGACTTCTTCCAGAGTCTTAGTACTTGCTCAGAGAGAGTTTAAAAAATGTGTTTGATGCAGTTAGATTGCATAAAAACCGCATTCCTGGACTTAAAGCAAGTCACTGTTGCGACACCATTCCTCTTACACAATATACGCTTAAACCACAGCTATTTACATTCCATGATACCTAGAATCATAGAATCATTTAGGTTAGAAAAGACATGTGAGATCCTCAAGTCAAACCATTAACCTAGCACTGCCACATCCACCACCAAACCATGTCCTTTAGCACCACATCTACACATCTTTTAATAACCTCCGGGGATGGTGACTCAACCACTTTCCTGGGCAGCTTCTTCCAATGATAGATAACCCTTTCAGTGAAAAAAAAATTTTCTTAATATCCAATCAAATCTCCCTTGGTGCAACTTGAGGCCATTTCCTCTTGTCCTATCATATGTGAGAAGAGACCGACCCCCACTTCTCTACAACCTCCTTTCAGGTAGTTGTAGAGAGCAGTAAGGTCTCCCCTCAGACTCTTTTTCTCCAGGCTGAACAACCCCAGTTCCCTCAGCCACTCCTCATAAGACGTGTTCTCCAGGCCCCTCACCAGCTTCATTGCCCTTCTCTGGACACTCTCCAGCACCTCAATGTCCTTCTTGTGGTGAGGGGCCCAAAACTGAACACAGTACTCAGGGTGGGGCCTCACCAGTGCTGAGTTCAGGGGGATGATCACTGCCCTGGTCCTGCTGGCCACACTGTTTCTCATACAAGCCACGATGATTCTGGCCACCTTGGCCACCTGGGCACACTGCTGGTTCATATTCAGCTGGCTGTTGACCCTCAGCTCCTTTTCTGCTGGGCAGCTTTCCAGCCACTCTTCCCCAAGCCTGTAGTGCTGCATGGGGTTGTCTAAGTGCAGGACCTGGCACTTGGCCTTGTTGAACCTTATACAGTTGGCATCAGCCTATCAATCTGGCCTGTCCAGATCCCTCTGCAGAGCCTTCCTACCCTCAAGCAGATCAACACTCCCACCTAACTTGGCCTCATCTGCAAACTTAGTGAGGGTCCACTTGATCCCCTTGTCCAGGTTGTTGATAAAGGTATTAAATGGAAGTGGCCCTAGTAGTGAGCTCTGGAGAACACCACTTGGGACTGGCTACCAACTGGATTTCACTCCATTCCCCACCACTCTTTGGGTCCGGCCATCCAGCCGGTTTTTCACTCAGCAAAATGTATGCTTATCCAAGCCATGAGTAGCCAGTTTCTCCAAGAGAACGCTGTAGGAAACGGTGTCAAAGGCTTTACTAAAGTCTAGGTAGACAACATCCACAGCCTTTCCCTCATCCACTAGGCAGGTCACCTTGTCATAGGAGATCAGCTTAGTGAAGCAGGACCTGAATAAGGATTAGTTCAGATCTTTACATTCATACGGTCTGCCAGTACCCCAATTTTTTTTGTTGGCCTTCCCTCTGATTCTTACCCATAAACACTCAACCCTATCATCACCATCATCATTAAGTTCTAGACAATCAAAACACTCCCTAATATACAGGGCAACCCCACCAGCTCTCCTTTCTCGCCTATCTCTTCTGAAGAGTTTATAGCCATCCATTGCAGCACTCCCATTGTGCAAGTCATCCTGCCATGTTTCTGTGATGGCAATTCTATCATAGTTCTCCTGCTGCACAGCCTTCCGGCTCCTCCTGTTGGCTGCGGGATGCTGCATGCATTGCTGTAAATGCACTTCAGTTGGGCTATTGGTCCTGCCACCTTTTTGGGGGGAGAAGCCCTAATTCCTACGTGACCGTTCTCAGGTGCTTCAGTGGTTTCTAACACATCAATAACCCTTGTGTCTTTCCTGCCTTGTGGAACTCCATCCACTGCCTCCATTGAGATGGCAGAATGGAGGACCTCGCTAGCACACTGTCCCTCAAACATTGACGTGCTGCCCCCAGGTTTATCTGTGGCAAGCCTGGTTTTATCCCTTTCCCCCTTCAAATCTAGTCTGAAGCTCTTCCAAGGAGCCCTGCTAACTCCTATGAATACTTCAATGTGCTCTATATGGTTGTCGGAGAAGTCAACAAAATCAGGGTGGTGGTGGGGGAGGTCGTGTTGCTGTGTTAACCTGTGCGTCTCCCCCACTGGGTTACAAAGAGGTGGTTTGCATAACTGCCAAGGAAAAACGTACAGAAAGAATATGTCTGCTGTTCCAGGTCACCCAGGCATCACATCTGACATTTTGGTAGTACTGAAAGGTAAGCTTTCTTTGACCGGTTAGGTTTTTTTCCCCCCACGGAAAATTTTGCAGCTCTGTGGTTTTTTGGCCTAGAATCTGCAGACGTGGAAGGCTTTATCGTAACCTTAACATTTCAATGTTACGTATTTTTGCTACACGCAGGACGTTTATTTCTCAAGGGAGAGCTCGATTCACTTCATCTGTGCCACTGCATTGTAGCGACATCATCCATAGACTGGTTCCAGCCAGTCCTTTTTTCTTCCTCAAAAATGAGAGAGGAAAGTTTGTTTGGAAACCCCCCCGTCAGGAAGCGTGGCCTGTCTCCTTTTCCCGCGTACGGCCAGGCTCTGCCGCCCCTCTGGGAAGGGGGTGGTAAATCTGCCTTTTCTTGGCTCTTAATGGTGTCGATGCAACCTGTGACCGGCCCCAGAACTATTACTTTGGCAAGATACGTTCTTTTGAATCATTTCATAAAAAAGAAAGAATACAGGGAACCTGTGCAAAGCAGGAGAGGTCCTGGCCTGCAGGTCTGTTAGCAGCTCTAGATATGTTTGCGGTCTGGGGTGGGAGACCTTCAGAGCTGTGTCCTTGTTGGGTGGTGTGGAACGTGTGTCAGTGACTACGCCCTGCGCAAGTCTGTAGGGAGAGTCACAGCCCGCTTTCGTGCCTCCGTTCCTCACATAGGTTGAAAAAAAAAATCTGGCTCTCATATGACAGAGGAGCACAAAGAAAAGGTTTTGTTCTTCAGTGAATCATTCCCAGACCTGCTAAGCTGTTTTTAAGTTCTAAACCCTTAATCGTACAAGTGTCCTGTGTGTAGCGAGCAAGGGTCAGGTCACGTAGGATGTAAGCAGACCTCAAGTGCCTCACACCTACCTCGTGCCCATGAAAATTCCCGCTCAGCAGCTACCTGCCTAAATTTCAGCAGGTGTTAGGGATGTCTTTGCACGGCCCAGAAACTGCTAAAAGGTTTGGGTGGGTTAGGTCCTACCTGGCAACTAAACTGCCCAGAAATTATGTGGAGCACGGCTTAAATTTCTACCAAAGGGCTTGGTCTCCTAAGCAGGCTCAGAGCTCCCTGACCCCTGGCTCGCTATGGGTTCAAAGACCTTAAGCACCTTTTGTCTCAGGGAATAGTCTCTTGATCTCTGTTGTTAAGATAGAAGAGCTTACTCTGGTGAAATTCTACTGCCCAGAGGTTGCGTTCTGCGATGACAAATTTTTAAATTCTAATAGAAATGAAAAAAGCACGAAGAGAAGAGAGAGATTTTAATGCATCGCAAGGTTTCCTTTTAATAGGAGCTTTGTTTTTCTGTGAAGGAGAGTGAGCAAAAGAAAATTATTTTTTTTTTTTACTCAAAATAACACTAATGCTAGAAAGGAAGAACAGCTGTGTCCTAGTGCATCCCATTGACGGAATTTTTGTAGTTTTCTTCTGATTTCTATGGGAGAATGTAACAGGGCCAGGGTGGCCTGGGGTGGGATTTAAGGTATGTGATCTGAAGAGTCTCTTGGGACTTCGAGCTCCTTGTTTTCTCTTCGTTTAGCTCTCTAAAGGGAAAAAAAAAATAAAAAAGAAAAAACCTGAAAAGCGGTGCACTGTATTGCGCAGAGTAGGAAGCAGCTTGTAGAGACCATGCTCAAAAAGGTAGCGCAAGCTGCGTGAGAAAACAAATCGTCTCACACTGAATAATAATATATCCAATAAATAGGGGGGGGCAGGGAGAAATGTACAGAAAACGGAAGGGGGTAAAGATATAAAAGCCAACACTGGGGAGATGCACTTCCATTGTTCGCTGTGGACTGCAGGCTCTAATAATGAAATACCAACAGGAAAACCACAAAAGTTACTACAGATTTTTGTTAGAAAGAGGCTTCGCTTTAGAGAAGTTTGAATTTTGGATACCTATGTGGATAGGTGGTGAGTCGTAGGCGTTTCAGCCACAGCAATAAGCTCAATTTGGGTGGTCATGCAGGATCAGCACTTCGGATTAAGAATCATGACACGAGTAGAAGAGATTTATGCTGAAGACATTAATTATATCCCTCTTCAATTATAAAATGCATTATGACTTAGTCCAAGAAATAGGTATAGTCTATGTATGTAAGCTTCTGTAAAAAAGTAAATTTTGATACCACTTAAACAATTTGTTACTTTATTTGCCTACCTGATATAAACTCTCTACAGTCTAATTTTCTGATGCAGACGACGCAAGTAGTAATATGAGATTTTGTTCTATTAGAATATCATCATGTGAATTAGGATTAGTTCAGGTCTTTACATTCATACAGGCTGTCAGTACCCCAAATTTTACACATCCATATTCTGGTTTAGGTTTCACAGAATTTCATTAGTTATTGCGAAGGCTGATTTTTTTTATGGTTCAGTGCATAAGAGCTTTTTTTTTCTTTTTCTTGGCTACATGTCACATTAAAGTTATTTGTAGCTGGCTGCAAGGTTTTTTTGCATTAATAAAACTGTATTATTCTGACTGCTCCCTTCTTTCTGATTGTATCAGTGTTTCACAGGCTGTGATCTTTTTCCAGTCTTGATAACGAGCTGTTGCTGTGGCAGATGCCATTGTTCACAAATGCAGACTTGCTTTCATAAAATAATCTAGAATTTATAGAGCATTCCTTCTTCTGCATTTGCTTTGCTGCTTTTTGAGCTTCTTAGTTGTATTTTTCATTTCATTTCCTTGCAGTTTCTTAGGTAGACAGTGTAAGAGACCTTTTCATAATCAAGTATAGGTAATTAAATGAGAGCAAAGGAAGGAAGTATATAAATGTACTTGCGTGTTCTGTTTTTATATGTTTGGCTTTAAAGCTTGGCTTCCTCTTACTGATAATCATTTTTCATTTTTCATACTGACAGGTGAACACAGTTTTAGCTGATGAACGATGAGAGGAATTAACCTATTCTCTTTTTTAGTAAGTGACCTACTATCAAATTTATTTGTTTCTAGAGCTTTTCCTCTGATGCTGTTGTAGCTTGAACGTTTTACACTACACGCTGGCACAAACTTTCTCAGCATTCATGGGATTTTGCTGCCTTCTAGGTGATTTCTCTGGCTGTACTCGTCGTGGCACGACTTTTCTTTCCTAATCAGCTCCTGGTGCGGCGGCGCACCTTCTCACACTTCACATGGTTGGGAGCTGAGCGCTCCAAGTATTTCGGTTTGACCTGACCTTTGACATTCACCTTCAGATCGCCAGTAACTGAAACCTGGCTGAAAACAGGGTAACAGAAATAGATATTTATGTACAGCGTTTGCAGTTGGATGTACTTGTAAATAAGCTGAGCGGAGGAAGGAAGGAACGCAGTATTTCCTGAAACGCGTAGAAGAAACATGCAGACTTCAAAGGCGAGTCGTCATCTTGGGTACCCCATGAGGTTACATTTGCATTTGGTTCCCCCCCCCCAAAAAACGTACATACTGAAGACTTACTCAGAAGGTTTCTGACACACCTGACATCAGTTTATTTCTTTGAAAGAGCAGCTGTGATCTTCTGGACCTTAATGTCCGCTTAAACCCCTGACTCAGGGAGTATTTAATGGTCTTTCTGCTGCCGCCTGGCACAGTGTGCATGGTGTGAGGTATCTGCATTCACTTGGCATCTCCTTTTATAACAGGTAAAATAACAACTACTGTGACACAAGCAACTTCTTGAGATAAATGCAGAGAGCTCATTGTTATAATTTATGTGACACCAGATACCGCCTAATTGGCACCAGTCAATATGCTAGTTAAGTTTGGGGTGAAAATCTGGGAATGTTATGCAGTCAATAATAATAGTTATGGTGGTGATGTAACCTTCATATATTGCAGTGCTTCCAGCAGCATATCTGAGTAAGATGTTTTTATTGTGATTTACAAAAATATGCTTTTCATTGGCAGGCCTTACAATGTGAAGCTTCTTCTATAAGAAATGGTATTAGTGTATTAACTTAGGAGGGAAATGTTTTTTTTTTTTTTTTTCAGAGAAATGAACCTAGCTGAAGGATCAGAGTTAGCAATATGAAGTTCAGTACACAAGGAGAATTTATGTAGTTGAATAAATGAAGTACGTTGTTCGGTTACAGTGACCGTCATTTCAGAGTATTTCAGTACATGAACGTGTGCAGATACCCTTTATTTCTTTATGCAGTTGATGCTAAAATCTCAGTGACATCAGTGGGAGCCAAGGGCTGCCAGAATCTTGCGGGTTTAGACTCGCTAAGTTCTCTGTTAAATGAAAGAGCTCCATCTAGTTTATGCTCTGTCATTTGAGAGTTTTTTTCACCTAGTAAATTGTGAAGTGATGTTTACTTGTCCATTTTTTTTCTTCTTGTTTAATTTACTGTCTGCCCATCAGAGCAGGAGGAACATTTCTATCACGTTCGTCATGCATTGTATGGGTTAGTACTTGAGATAGCCTTCCCCAGGTGGTCCCCGCCTGCTCGCTGTGGGCATAGCATGGTAACAGCTAAATGACCAACCAAAATGTTTAGTGTATGTGATAAATTAATCATATACGGCATCAGTTCAGAAGCTGTGGTATAGCGGTTAATAGCAAAGAAATGCCAAGTGTTTATATGCAAAGTCAGGGATGAAGTGCTGCGTTATATCCATGGTATTCCTGAAGAGTCGACATAGGACGTATTTAGCACTTCGTCGAAGACTCTCAGACACCCTCCAGGTTTGTAGCTGTGCTGGCTGATCCTGTAAATACAGGTTGAGGTAATGCAGAATAGCCTTTAAAACTAGTGCTGGTGGTGCACCAGAGACAGACCTTGTCCCAAATGACCAGTAGTCCCTTGATTTATATTTTTTTTTCTCCCCAAAACACCGATCGTAATTCCATCTTTCTTCTAAAACAAGGTTCATTTAGTTTGCATTTCAGATCGCCTCCCTGTGTGCTGTGTATATGGCAATTGGTCAAGCCGGGATTAAGTTACAGCCAAAGCTGATGGGCATTAAGAAGCTGTAACTGTATATGTCTGTGCTTGTGTTTCAGACTTGCTGCAAATGAATTTAAAAATCTTAACATAAAACCTTAGTGGAAGAGATTAAGTTTATAAAAGATCTTTGAGTTTGTCTTGCCTTTTTTAAAATATTTTTTTTTTGTATTTTGAATTTCTGATTTTTTTTTTCTTTAAATTAGCAATAAAGACAAAAGAGGGTTAAGCTGACAGATTTTCCCATGCAGGTGGTGTAAGCTTTGAGGCCGCACGGAGAATTATGATAGTTCAGTTGGCAGGTGGTAGCTAGCTCAAGAACTATACCTCTGGGCATCAGACTGCATGTTTCTTAAGAGTATAAGAAGAGCAATCAGAACTGTTAACGTATGTAGAAGTGATTCAATTGTTCTTATTGTTAAAGTTGACTGAAAATACTGGGAAGTACAAATTACAGAAAGATTAACGAAGTTTCCTTTCTTGTTTTTTTCCTCCAAGTTTGCAAAACACTTTTTAAATCTGAAGTGCTGACTGTTTTAAAGATGGGGTTTACTTTCTATGTTTATTTTAAATCTGTTGTTGTAGTTCTTTTAAGCATCCATATCTAACTACCCAGACACTTTGCCGTAAGGATTGAGCTTTTTAATTTTGTTGTAACATCTGATGCTAAATTACTTACTCTAAGAGTTGTCACCCATAGCAACTTTTTCTAAACTTGCTCATTTCTTAGTATTTTCAGAACTAACCTTACCGTGCAATTGTTGTGACACATGATAATTTTATTTAAGGGTTAAAGCACTGTATTTCAATTGCAGCATATTTTTTACATCCCAAACAGTTGTATTTTCCAAAATCAGTATTTTCGGAAATTTGTGACGCTTATTGTAGTTGCGTCATAGTAAATCTTGTAGTTTAATATTCACATACTTTATTTAAAAGAGTACAGTTATTGTAGAGAAACCAAACTGAGTTATGCTGTACGTCTCTGGGCTTCACAAAGTTTTGGAAACTTTTCTTTTAGCAAAGAATATTGGATTCAAAAATAGGTCTTCATTGGTATGATTTGACTGAAAATTACTAGCTTTTTATGTGTTTTATTTGTGTATTTTTGAACTATGAAAATAAAATGAGACTAGCATCCCTAATGGAGGGGAAAATGTACAGAAGAGCTCCCTTCTAATCAATTGATATTTAAAGACCCTTAAGCTGTGTATTATTTGCCTTCAAAAGTTATTACTCCCGCTTAATTGTTTCAAACGAATTGCAGGATAGTGCTTATTTTTCTAATCAAGAGATAACATTTTTTTCTTGTCAACATATTAAGTTAAATTTGCAATGAAGAAACCAAATACTTGGATTTTTCTGAGCGAGTATATTTCCTATGTGTTTCTGTATTTATTTTTTTTAATAATTCTGCCTGTAGAGGCTGACATTTTGCAATGCGACTGGTTTTCACCTTTATTGTAGAGAGAGTTGCTAGAGCAGCAGAACTCCGTGTGTTTGCCTTAATCTCTACTACTGAATCAGTGCCTACTTTATCGTTATTTGACTTTGGAAATGTCTTTTACTTTCGGAGAATGTAAAAGTAAATAATGTGCCTCTATATTTAGTTTCACATCATATATTTCTCTATCAATGTCTTCTATTTCCTTTGTTTGGTTATTATAGCATTTAATAGTTACTGACAGCTGTGTCCAGGATGTTTTTATGTTTCCTTGACGCTCGTGCCAAATACAATTTCTGCTATATCTTTATTCTTGCATTCAGTCGTTCTCTGATTTAGATTCCCTCTTGATTCATGAAAAAGCCCTATACAAATACTGCTTATATTTTCTGCAAAAAATAACGTCTCTGAGCAATCCAGTTATGGTTACTGCTTGTTTTCACTTTTTTTTTTTTTTTTTTTGGTGTTTCTCTTTACACCTCAGGTCTGTGCTGGTGAGTCGCCAGCCAGTTTGTGTGTGAAACCTGGTACTCTGCTCCTCTCGGAGCAGGGCTTTGGCGTCCCTCTCCTAGTATCCCTTCTGCTGGAGCTGGTCCAGTACTGCTTGTGTCACAAATACGGATTTGCTTAGGTCTAACGCACAAAATTCAGCGGATAATGACAATGTGTGCCTCCCTCCCCTATTTCTTGAAGTTGTCCTAGTTTAGCGTTTGATGTAGTTGAGCACAGCTATAGTTTTTAGAGGACTCTTCACATTCCAATTCATTGCTGTTTGTCAGTGACCTCTCTGTTGACGTCATTAATTGTGCTTACTGAAGTCTTTACTGATTATGCCTCAAACAGTTGGATGGATGAAGTGAATTACTGAAAAAAACAATGCTCATTAATTGAGGGCAGTTACATGATACTAAGTTGTCAAGATCTTTCAGCAGAGCCGGAGACTTACTCTGTCTCTGCTATTAGTATTTGATATGATTTAATAGTTCGCTTTCCAAATATATGTGAAGTAGGTCAGTCTGCCTCACTTCTCCTGGGTTGCTGTGAGATTGGCTTTAAGGAGCTGGTTCAGAATGTTTCGGACCGGGACCTGTCTGCCACGTGTCTCCCCGCTGTGAGGGTGCGTGCTACACCTGAGACATCTGTCGCAGGAGAAGGTTAGGATTCTCCTGCCTGGCTGCTTCTTCGATCCCCATGAGCTTTTAAACACGGTAGTCAAGAGCGGTCTTATTGAGTATGTTAAAAAAGCCTTTATATTTTCTGATTTACAGACCGTGCTCATCAGGCTGTATTATGGCACTTTCTAGAGGTCAGCTTGGTTGCTGTTATTTACCTTCGGAGTTCCAGGCTTATGCTTTGCCAAAATGTGACACTTGGGTCTGTATTCATAAACCTTTGGGATCGTGCCCGAGTTTTTAGGAACATTTTAATTAAGGACAGCAGGAGGGCATGGGAATTGAACTGTTGGGTAACGGTTTACTTTAAAAATAAAAACAAACAAAAAAACCCCCACCCTAACACCACTCCCCCAAACCAACCAAACAGCACCCCAACCCCAGCTTCCACAGTTCATCAATAAATTAGTCTTTGATATATTCCTCTAGCCGTCATCGCTTCTATAAGCACTGAAGTATGCCAAGGGATTGGAATTGTTACTATTTGCTATTTTATTCCTATCATTATCACACTGAGGAGGTTGTGCCTGCTGTCAGGAGCTGATTGTTCCATGCACTGTGCAGACAGGCTGCCGAAGCTGGACCAGTGGTGATGAATACAGTCAACAGCAGGAGAAACAGCAATCAAGGTCCCAGCTCACTCCTTAGTAGTAAAACATGCTGGAACAACCAGCGTATATAAGTAATTTTGTAAGATATATAAGTAATTTTGAGCCGCCAGCCTGCTGGGAAGGTGCCTAGGTTGTGGTCATCTAAATTCTCTAAAAGCACCCAATGCTTCATTGGAAAGAGTAGAGCTGAAGGTGCCCTTTCCACAGAGCCTGGTGACTGCCTGCTGCTTAAACGTGGCTGCACGTCTTCCTCTAGCCCTTTGGCTGATTTAGGAAGGAGAAGCTTCTGGATTGTGGTCGGCTTGAACAGGGTACGTTAGGAGAGGTTAAGAGAGTTGGGGTTGTTCAGCCTGGAGAAGAGAAGGCTCCGGGGAGACCTTAGAGCCCCTTCCAGTCCCTAAAGGGGCTCCAGGAAAGCTGGGGAGGGACTCTTGATCAGAGAGGGGAGCCATAGGATGAGGGGGAACAGTTTTAAACTGAAAGAGGGGAGATGTAGATGACATACTGGGAAGAAATTTTTTATGCTGAGGGTGGTGTAACACTGGCCCAGGTTGTCCAGAGAGGTGGTTGATGCCCCATCCCTGGAGGTGTTCAGGGCCAGGTTGGACAGGGCTTGGAGCAACCTGGTCTGGTGGGAGGTGTCCCTGCTTATGGCAGTGGGGTTGGACTAGATGGCCTTTTACAGTCCCTTCCAACCCAAACCATTCTATGATTCTAGAAGGGAAGGGAAAGATGGCAGGAGGAGTGCTGAGGCAGCGCGTGGAGTTGAGCACCAGCTCAGAGGAGGGTGTCAGGATCCCACTGCTGTATTCAGGCACCTGGGAGGAGGGGGCTTACTGTGTGTTTTCCCTTGAACCCTATTCTGACTCTTGTCCAACAGACCATCATGTCAAACTGATGTCAGAGGAACTATGATTTAGTGGCTTAGACGGATGTCTTAATTACACTGCTGGTATTATGAGAACAGGTACCTTAATAGATCTGTAAAGAGATGCATTGCAAAAACAGGTAACTTCTGTATTCTTGCTCTAGTATTTTGACGCCTAATACTCTTTCGTAGATTAAACTTTTTTTGTATTCTCTAATTGCTCGTTATTCAACTCAAAACTTACTGTGCGGACTACTGTTTTTATGGGGTGGAAGGACAGTTAAGAATTTCCCCCTTCAGTTGTTAGGAGTGTTCTCAAACATAATGCGGATAATAAGGATTGCAGAGGTAGCACAACCCAAAGTAACGTGTGTGACATTTGGAGTTGAGTCCCTATGAAGGATTGGTTATTATATATATCCAATATATATCCAATATATTTGATATCCTTGGATATCAAATTGGAGCTAGTTGAAATAATAGCAGAAGAGCCTCATCTCCAAGAATCTTTTACAGTTTCTTTCTCTTCTAATTTTGAAAAATTATTTTTAGCTAATATTATAAAATTGAATCTGTGCTGCTTTTCTGCCTCTTGACAAAAGCTTAGCGTTCTTAGCAGCCATAGAAATTGTGTTGCAGAAAGTGAAGATAAATGCGCTGGAAGTCTGTTGGAATTACAGGATTACAGTAGGCAGTCGCTGGCTATTTTTATTATCTCCAAATTACGTATTTTATTGCCCTAGTTACCTGTGTGTGTTTTATACTGCCTGACACTAGACGTTTCAACATACCTGAAGACCTTCAGGTATTTCCAGTATAAATAATGTATGCATCCCCCCCCAACACTCTCATATGTATTATATAAAACAAGTACTATATTACTCAATGTTAACCAAAATGCAACAGAAGTAGTACTATAAATGGTGGTGTTCGGAGGAAATGTTATAAAAGTGTGCTACATTTAAAAAAAAACAGCTTAAGTAAAATGGAGCTTGATGCAAGCAGTAGTATTTTATCTCCAGAAGTGTCATTAGTGCTCGGTGGTGACCAGGTTCAGACCTACAGCCTGCTGCTCTACTCAAAGGTTAAAAAGAATCAAACGGCCGGGAGAGGGGGAGCCAACAGATGGTACACCTGGACCTACATGTTCAGGGCGTCTTCAGGTTAATGAATAATCAGCCTGAGAGACAGGTTAGCCCTGCTGGGAAAAGAATAACGGCTGGTCATTAGTTATGGGAAGTTGCTGTAGCCTGGTATTGCGGCGGGAGCGCGCGGTGGCACTCTGTCGGGGCGGCTGCCACGTGTCGAGCTGTGTGCCTGGTGCACCAGGCATCATTAAAGCAGTTACCAGGTGGGATTTAAAGCAACGCTAGAGGTTCAGGTTGTCATTTTGATTAATGTCGCAACGTGGTTTATTGCCTGATAATTATAGGTCGTGGCATGAACGTTTCCTGTTCTCCCCAATAAATCGGCAGCTTGATTTTTCTAATGGAACAGCGCCTGTGGTAGTCCATCAGCAAAGTGCTTGGATGCAGTAACCTAATTCAACATTACAAACAGCTTGAATGCAAAATCTTAATGGATCTAAATAAAGGAGGTATTTTTTAAAGATCACATCAGATGATGGGGTTTTTTTTTGCTTCTGTAAAGCGAATACACTGAATTACGTTAATCATCATACTAAAAGCAACTCTTTTGCTTTCCTTTGTTGCAGATCACCAGAAACTGGAAAGAGAAGCTAGGATCTGTCGCCTCTTGAAGCATCCCAATATTGGTAGGAACATTCCATTGCTTTATATGGTAGATATCAGGTTAGAAAATGGAGGGAAAATACAAAATAACAAATACAAATAGCAGCTCAGAGAAGCCAAGTGGAAATATCACCAGGCAAAACTATTTCTTTATAATGTGGTGCTCCTTTCTAATTCTGCTGTGGGATGTAATATCCCAATAGATTACCTAAAGCAACATGTTCTGTTCTCATCTCCTTTGAGCTATTGCCCTGCCGTCAATGAGCTGTCTATGCCAGGTGTTTGGGGTTTTTTTGAGCAGCGTGTAGGAGGAGTTATTTCCAGTACTGCTCATGACTTTTTGAGACCTGCAGAAGATTTTCATCGAACAGCATATGTTGCAAAATGAGACAGACCAATGTCGATGGAGTTAGTGTTGTTTTTACAAAAATGCTTCTTTTATCCTGGTTTATTTTGTGTTTGAGGTTCTGTTCTTCTGTAGAAAAGATAGGTAGATGCAGAAAGCTCTGCTCCTTTTATTTCCAGAGTTGTATTATTTCTACTCAAGCATTTGGGAAAGCAAAAAAAGATGTTTTGGGGGGGTGTGTGTGTGTGTCTGTTTCCTTGCTTTAGAAGCAGTAGAACCAGAAAAGTACACCTTGATCTTTAAGGAGTTGTATCTGGGTTTTTCAAACACTGAATTACATGCCAAGGGTATCTATCACAAGGATATTTGCTGTACCTGAGACTTCTGCAGAAGGGGGGGATTTTCCTGTCCATCTGGTTCCTCTTTCCTCATGTACGTCTTAAAAGTTGTTGTCAGAAAAAATAGTAATGTTGGTATTCGTGACATTTTTGGCTAATATAATTGTTACATTCCTGCGAAAGAATCAGCTCCTTCCTTTTAATAATAATCATAAATTGAAAACAAACATCCCACGGTTCAAAATGAAATGTCAAATCTCTGAAAAAGGCAGTCTCAAAGGCTTAGAGGTTTCACATGCAAATTTGGTTGAAGAGGAAGAATAGTCTTATCTGTGTTATTTTATCCCAGCCAAAATTTTTGCATTGTGAAGTGATGCAGGACAAGGGAATGTACAGCTCGTTGCGGGGAGGAGGAGCGGCTCTTCTGCAGATATGGAAAGCAGTGGTTGCACGTACGGTGCCAGTCTGACTCTAGAGTCGCTTACCTGTGCCTTGCTGTAACTAGAGGATATTTATGAATTTGAACAAGCCGGGGAAGATGAATAAAAACCAATAATAAACTGATGAGGTGGAAGAGCTGAAGTGCACAGAAGAACTCAGTTGAAACAAATGTCTAAATTGATTTCATGCGATGGCATGTCTTTGGTTTGTTGAGTAGCTTGGACCAATATTAGGGTGTCGTCGAGGTCCTCTCTGGCGGGCCAGCTATTCCACGTACAGTGTCTATATTTGTGAAAGTATGACTTGAAATGCAGACAGTCGGTGACAGCTTTGGTGACAGGAAGGTAGGGCTCTGTCAGCACAAATTCCGTGCATGGTGACCCACACCAAGGTGCACAATTCAGTCAAAGGATTATAGACAAATTCTTCTGCTGTTTCAGAAAAGATGCCATGTTCTAGATGTGCCTGAGAGAAGATTTTAATGAATTAACATGCCGGGGTTTGGCAGCAGGCATTATATTCTGTCATCGTTCAGTTTCTACTGTCAGCTGTTCTGCCAGCCTGAAAAAAACCTGTTCCAATTAGCGTGGTTACAATAGTTTCTTGTTTGCATAATTGCTGGAGTGAAGGCCGCTTTGTATCTGGTTTCTCTCTGGGAGAAAGGTCATAAATGCGGTCTGAAAACAAGAAAAGGTTTTTCTAAACTTAGAAAGGTAACTCTTGAAGTCCTATCAGGTAAGCTATGAGGCCAAAAAGGTTGATGTATCTGAAGGGGGCGGGCTACAGGAAAGCTGGAGAGGGACTTTTTACTAGGGCATGTAGTGATAGGACGAGGGGGAATGGCTTCAAACTGGAAGAGGAGAGATCTGGATTAGATACCAGGAAGAAATTTTTCACTCTGAGGGTGATGAGCCCCTGGCGCAGGTTGCCCCAAGAAGCTGTGGCTGCCCCATCCCTGGAGGTGTTCAAGGCCAGGTTGGACGGGGCTTGGAGCCACCTGGGCTGGTGGGAGGTGTCCCTGCCCAGGGCAGGGGGGTTGCAAGTGGATGATCTTCAAGGTCCCTTTCAACCCAAACCATTCTGTGATTCTGTGTTCACATGCCGTGCAGTCTCCACCTCAGGTAGGTGCCAACCTTCTCATACACCCCTTCTCCTGCAGCCATCTCTTTAGCCGGCTAAGTGCTAGCCCAAAATCATTCTGGGGTCCTGCTGCCGGCACCCAACGGACTCTTCTATTCTTGGGTCACTGTCACATCCCTTTTTTTAAAAAGTCTTCTCTACTGGGTAATTCTACATCATGCTAGAAAGCTCTAATAGCAAAAAAGGAAGTATACCAGAGGAAGGTAACAGCCCAGATCATAGTGTGTGTTATATGTGTCAAAACGGTAAAGGTTCACCCTTGTAAACAAGTTCTACTTGCACTGTGTGCAGGCCAAAGAGTATGTGTGTTTCAAAATATTAAGTAGGTTCCATGAATATAGAATTCATGCTTTTCATCTACATTTTCTCCCGAATTTACTGCCACGGATTAATTTTCTAATAGCCCAGAAAATAAAACATTTTTTGAAAAGGAACTTGTCATGTTAACAATAAGTATGTATAATTTAAGAACATTAAGGAAAAAAAAATTTTTTTTCAAATACAATCTCTATAGGAAAGCAGAGATCTAGTTTAATTGATTGGGTGGTTTCTCAAAGATTATCTCGGTGTTTTTCTTTGATTTCCTCCAATGTAGTTTTTTTTAGTTACTTGTCTTTTTGAATTACACATTTGTTGCAGGGCAGTAGATTTCTGAAGTTAGAATTCAGTAATCCTTTCTCTTTTCTTTCAGGCTGCTGCTTCTTTCTTCTTGCAAGTTAGCTTGATTAAGTCTCCCTTCTAAAAGTGACTTGGTGTAAAGATGTCTGTTTCAGGTCAGCTTTATTTCTAAGATAACACACATACTCCTTTTTAGAGTGTTGTATGGTCTCTTTGGTTTATTATCTTTCAAGTCTTAAGACCGTACCAGATACTTCAGGGTGAAAAACCCTTTTTAGTTACCTTTTTCGTACTTTCCCTCCAGTCAGACTAAAGCAGCACAGCTGTGGTGAATCACATTTTGAGATTTCAGCTTGAGTGAACACGTTGTAGTTTTCATATGAGCAAGTTTTTTTTCTTTAGAGAAACGGAGTTTAAAACACATTCTAAACCACTGAAAATATTTTCCAGTTATCTTTCCAGAGAAAATAGCGAATTATCAAAAACTTTTACAGATGACTGGGTTTGTATTTCCAAGGTAGGTCTCCAGTTAGTACCTAACCAGAAAAATATTTAGTATTTAGTTATTTCATCAGGGTAAGAAAGAATTCAGAACTAAACTTCTTAACAATCAGCATATCTATTTTCAGCTTCCCAACAATACCATTTTTATATCTGTATCATACCTGATTTGATGGTGGTTTTATTTAATGAGTGCCATTATGCAGTTAGGAAATCTTAGGATGACATTTAGATAAGACTTTCCATTTTAGTCTGCATTCATATACACTAAACTTCAGAAGTTCCGCTGGTAGTGGCAGAGGAGTCTTAAAACTGGATGTGAGTGTTTTACTTTTTTTTTTTTAAATGTAGAATTTGAACAAAAGATGTGGAAAAGCACAGCATATGGGGAAAACCAGAAGACTAAATCTGAATGCTTTCTTTCAAAAGGATAAAACTCCGAAATTTGGAAATTCAGGAGGCACATGGAAATATTTTTGGTTTAGTTCTTTATTTGAATCTCCCCAAGTACTTGCTGTGAAATGTTAAACACAAGAAAAACTGAGAGGAAACAAACATATTTTCTGCTGCCTTTTTGGAATTATTTATGACATCAGATTATTATTTCAGGAATCAATGTATCTACCGAACGTTCACAAATAAAGCATTTAAGTGCTTATAGAGGGAGCTTAGTTCTTCATCCAAATTATCTATGAGGCATTTCTACTGAAAGAATTATTTTGAACTAGGGTAAGATACCAAGTTCCAAATTCATGTATGAAAATCTAAATTGCTGATGCTTATTCTCACTAGACAAGTGTCAGGAAGGGAGGCTAAATAAATCAAAATCCAGCTCTCTGGCTCTTCCAAATACTTACCAATTGAAGAAATTCACAATAATTCATTTTGGTACACAGCTGTTGTATTTCTTGATATGGATACATATATTTATGCATAGCTAAGCCTGTAGAAGCATACAGTCATTTGAAAAATGCTTTTTAGAAGCAGCAAATTTATTTATTTTTTTTTTTAGAAATGGATCTTGCCAAGTGCACTTGATATCCTTTTAATGAAATCCTGAATCTAGCTACTAGTGTCAACTGCCTTCTGTAAGGCATTTGTTTTACTGCTGTATTATGTGCTAATTTTTTATTATGGAAAATCAGCATATTCTTTATTAGCAATACTAGCAAAACAGATAACCACAATAAAAATGCAAGACGATAGTTCTCATATGATGAGATTATCTGTGGCGAAGTTCTAAAGAAGTCTCATTCAATATTTTTATCAACAGATTTAAAGAAAAAAAAAAGGTAGGGTTATCTGTTTGATAGGGTGGGACTAAGGAGCCTCACGGGCAAGAGATGTGAGCTCGCGTATCTAAGAACAAAGAATGTGTGTCAGTCTTAAGAGAAGTGCCTGCATCTTGGAACAGAGCGACTCTGAAAAGCCTGTGATGACAGGAAATAACTACTTGAACACAAATCTCATTGGGATGCCGGAACACCCAGGGGAAATGCCGCTCTCAGATGCATGGAAGTAACAATCAGAAAGAGGAAAGTAGTATTTATTTTGTGTCTGCCAACAGAAGTCACTTCTAGAGTATTGTGCTGAGCTTTGGCATCCACGTGTCAATTAAGTATGGTCTAGGTAAAGGGGGTGATTTGAGGAGCTCTACCAGGATAACCAGAAAATGTTATTTATCCAAGAAAAGGGCGAAAAGAAACACGACTGCAGTGATGAAGTTAAACATAGGCGTTAGGGTTTTGGCAATGACAATATGAGACTGACTTAGGGGTATGATGTCTTCTGACTTGAAGTGTGGCTTATGTTTTTTTAAGCTTTATACTAAGAACTGTCTGCTACTGGAGATGTATGTACTCCTGGTATTCAGAACTGTGTACAGGCCATTAGTTTTGGAAAGCCCAATACTGTTGAAGAAAGACTGAAAGTTAATGATTCTGTTTCTGTAGTGCCTAGGAGACTGCACAGTCCTTACTGGTGACGTTTCTATCCAGCACAGAAGCATCATGGAAATCCTCCTTGAAGAAGATAGTTTCACTTCATGTACAAGTGTATCTCCAGAAAAAAGTTGAATATCCCTGTCCAGACACTGCTTTGCATATAACTAATTCAGTTAGTGTTTCAGCATCTCTCCATTTTATTAATGTCTTTTTTAATGTGAAGAAATCCATGATTTCTTCTTCCCTATCCAGCTATGTAGTCATGACGCCTAATGAATGCTGTAGGAAAAATGCCTAAAAAGAAAGTGGGTTAGAAATAGTTTTTCCTGTTCTGCTTTTCAAATCTCTGTTTCCCACTTCAGCGATGTATATATGAAGATCTCTTTAAAAAAAAAACAGGATTTCCTCATCCTTTTCACCTACAATTATTCCTTAGCAATACTCATTGCTTAGGTTGTGATTTCTACCTCTTCTCACCTCAGTTCTTTGTATGAAAGTAATGGTAGTGGAAAGCGAGCCCCGCTGAATTTTGTGTTTAAAAGAAAACATATGTTCATTTCGGCTTGTATGTTCATTCTGTGGATAAGTATAAAATTACTAACAATGGCTATTTCAGCTTGTAACTTTTTATTTATGGGAGGGAGGAGTTTCATCTCTATTATTTATCTGTAGAAAATTATTTACTCAGGAATGCTTCAGAGGTATGTAAACATCCTTGTCTGCAGTGGCAGTAAAATTCTGTTTCCTTCATAGCCTGAGGATATTAAGAGGAGTAAAAAAAAAAAAAAAATCCTGATAAACAAGCAAAAACAAGAAAGATGATGGGATATCCTCTGTTGTATAACAGTACTCTATTGAGGTGTACTTGCTCAGGACTCCGTACATTGTCAGTCCTTTCTCCTGCAGTCTCAGTGAGAATTAAAACGATGCAAAATCCATTAGCTGAACTGTAGAGAAAACTTGGTGGGGTCTCAGAGTCCTTTCTTCCTGATCAGTGTTTGGCAATACTGGTATGTTCTCCTTTTACAGCATTTCTTGAGTAATCTGGCCTGCTGCCTCTGTTATATCATGGTAGGAAATTTCTAAGCACAGATAACTCAAATTCTGTTAGGTAGAGTTCCAACAGCTTGTGCTGGGCTGCAGTACGTTGATTCTCAGCGTTGCTCTATTTCTCAGGTTCTTACCATGATGAGATGACCGTAAAAACAACCATGTGTGTTCTTTTTTAGTTATTACAGCCTGCTAATGCAAGGGAGTTTAAAATGAAAGATGTAAATGTAGGTTAAGCCTTAATGTTTGGAGAACCTAGTGCTTTTGCTTTGTAAGATTACACATCAAGTTATATTAAGAGCTTACCTCCTTTGCTAAACAAATACCCATGAAGGATTGGTCATCTTGTGTAACTATTGCTTTTGAAGATGTTATGTGTACTAATGCTTCCGATTCTTTAATTCAGTACTTTGGAAAGAAAATTTCTAAGGGAAATAATCATCTCTTCACCAAGAAATCCACTCTCATTGTCCCATCTTCTGGCCTTTATCTTCTTACCACTCCGATTTCTAATCTAGTAATCCACATATTTTCGATGGTGTAATGTTGTTGCTCCATCTTAGTATTACTTTTGATGTTGATTTAGAGCCCGCTTTGGTAATTTTGGTTTATGAGGTCCCAACGGATGATAAAAACTGCATTACCCTGATGATGCAAGTCCTGACCCAGTCTGGAAAACTGCTCATTCAAACCTGGTAAAAATAGGGGTTTTTTCCCAAGTTGAGTTTGCTCTTGCAGGGTTTGTGCTGAGTTTGAGTAGTGTTTTCCTAACTCAGAGTTATACCATCTCTCTTTGTAGCTCCTGGAAGGGCTTCTGCTGTCTTTACGTTCCCACTTGTCAAAAGCTGTACACAGCAAAATGGTACTTGCAGCGTAGTAGTAGTATCACATAAGTAACCAGAATCTGCTGGCTTTCACATGGCAGCGCTAACGCATCTGGCTTCATTACAGCACATCATCCCCTGCCTGCTCCTGTCTCCTCCCTTTGCTTTGTAGACGGTGTAGAAGATAACGGCGAGCAGACAGGATCCATTAGCCATCTACATCAGGCTCAAGTCTGACTCTGAATCTTCATCCCTTCCCGAAAGGCCACAGCAGATTCTACTGACATGTGGCAGCCCTTCAGGTGATAAATGAAGTCCTCTTGGCGGCAGGACAGGTTGTCCCTGAATGGCTTTGTAAGGCAGGATATTTCGAGGTAAGTAGGACTGCCAAGCAGAACGGCAGCTCTAGTAGTCCGGAGCCAGTTGTGCATAGATCTGCTCGCCTAACCTCCTGTGGAGCTGTGGTGTTGCCGGCCAGCACGAGCGGCCGTACTTTGGAGGGCAGAAAAGACTTTCTTCTATGAAGAACTATAGCTGGACCAGCATATGGGAGCATGGAGCAGCATCTTCCCAAGGAAGGGTGGCTTTGCAGCAGGTTGAGAGACTAACTACGTACAGGACAGTCTGGGACACCAGGAAAAAAGAGGCAAATCACTAAAGTGATTTCATAAATGTGTTGGCATCTATGTGCAATCTGCTCAGGTTGCCATACTTTGAGCTGGGAACTTCTCATGAATTGCTGAGGCAATTGATAGCACCCAAACTTGGCGCTGCTCCTCATCAAAGTCTTACTTACTGAGGACCGTGTCCTTATGCCTCAAGGAAGGGAGGAAAAGCCTGCATTTTGGGGGTTTTCTCGTCTCTCCCCACAGTAACACAAAACAGGAGCATAGAAGTTGTTAAATCCTTCATGTGAGAGGAAAAATAAGAAACTATATTGTCTTGTGCTTTTTGGGCAGAGGGTGATTAAGGATATGTGGGTTTTCTGTGTCCTTTATCCAAGACGTTGTGTCCTTTATGTTTTATATTCACCAACTGTTTTGCATGGGACTTCCCATAAATTCACAAGAATCTGAAGAGAAACACTATTAATACGCAGCAAATGTGGATTTAGTAAATCCTTTCTGAATTTCTTTTGACTTACTGTGGCAAAGTCAGGAGTAGCTCAGCTGGCATGAGTTAAGTTACTGTATAATTCAGATATGGAACCAAAATCAGTCCTCTTCAGGTTTGCTGGATGTAGTTCTTTAGCATAATATTTTTTCTGAGCTTAATTTCAGGTTTCATGTTTTAAAAATATATTAATAGAGGCTTAAAAGGTAATAACACAGTTCTTTGCTGATGCACGGAAAATCAAACAAATCCTCAACTATATAAATTTATCCTTAATAAACATGGTCCTCGGGAATATATTAACTATATATGTATATAAAAATCTATATAGTTTTTTTTATATATACAAAAGCACTTTTGTTTACCTCGTAGAGAAATCAGAAATCTGTGGGACTGATGCATGCAGAAGATCTTGCTTCCTTTAATTATTTTTATTGCTTAGATGGGCCAATCATTTCCACAATTCAAATCTCATTCATTCTATTGAATTTATTAAATTTGTAGTTTCCGTGATGAATAAGGTGAACCATAGTCCTTGAAAGAATTAAAATAAAACATCAAGAAACCAAATAAACCGGTGGTATAATACGATTTTATACTTAATGTAAAAGCCAATCTAATGAGGATTATAAAATAACATTCAGTGTTTAAACTCGGTTGTAGCTGAATAGTGAAGTGCAGCAACAGAAAACAGAAGCTGGTTTTGTAGTAGCTATTTGTAAAATTAAATGTACTGTAACGAGACTGAACCAGGCAAGAAGACCCAAGGAGGGCAGCGTGGAGTTTGTTGCAGCTGGCTTTTCCGCAGTCTTTCTCATTCTCAGCAGTTCTTGTTACTGCCATGCGTTTGATTTCTTGTAATTAGTGACGTGGCTGTGAATGCATGGTTGATGTTTAAGGTGAAGAGGCCGAAAGTTTTTGCTTCTGATGTTGTAAGAATTTGGTGGGGAAAAGGCTTTCTGTAGAGCTGTTGGCAGCCCTAACAGTGAGTGAAATATGAAAAAAAAAAAAATACTGTCTTTAAAATACTGTAAGTTGTTCAGCGCTAATCAACACGTCAGTAATTTTCAGCATGTAACGCATGAAGTGTCAGATAATGTGGGCTGTCCGAGTGCGAAAGCGAAGAAGTGCGAAGGCAGCTTTATTAGGTGTTAAGGCTTTTGTCTCCGTTTCAGTTTCAGCATAATCCTTTTATTCTGGTGAGAGCGGCATTGAATCTGTAGGTTTTACTCTTCTGGATTACTGTGGAGCATTAAAATGTCTTTTGGTAGAGAATGACACTACTCTGCCACACTAGGTTAATTCTCTTCCCTTTTAATGGAGGACAAGGTTATTGTAGCTCAAGTGAAGCATTGCTGGTTGTAACATCCCTGATAACCGTAGCAACATCCATAATATACTGAGCAAATGAGGTTTCACTAAGATTTGCCACAAATTTCATCATTTTTGCCTCAGAAAGTATATGCGTAATTTGCACCGAAATAGGTAATGATAAAGTATAAATCAAGTGTGAACCAGACCTTGAAGGATTTGCCTTGCCTGCTTATAGCCGGTGTTGTACGTTTTCTTAAATGCATGAAAATTCTATTCATAGCGTTTCCAGATTCCTCTAAACGTTTTTTCTTCCTCTAAAGTCAGTTACGCTTGTGTAGCCAGTCATTTTAAATGGAAAATAGAGTAATCCACAGAAACGGGAAGTGGAATTTAAACGTCTCTCTTGAGGAACCTGCTGCAGTGGGTGAGCACGAGGACGGCTGCCACCCTTCCCGTTCGTATTTTGTTCTCTCGTTCTGCTTTACTTTCTCCATAGGCTTTCTGGAAGGAAGAGTTGCTTAATTGCATTGCTGACTTGAAGAACCATATAAATAAGCTTAGATTAAAATGAATTGCTCTCTTTTTGCACACACAAGATGACTCTTTGAGAACTTACTCTTTTTTTTTTTGTTTGAAAGCTTTGTTTATTATGACTCTGCAACCACGTGTTATGCATACGGATAGACATCATGACTCCCAGCTAAACCACAAATATGTAATTTTCCTCTGGACCCTTTCCTCCAAAAACATAGATCTCTCCTACTTAAGCTAAAGTAAGTTTTTTCTCTCAGTAAAGCTAGCGCAGACATTTTTAGAGCATTTTTAGGGGATATTGTAAGTTCTGTTCCCTTTGCTTTGTACAGACAACATTGTTGACGTTTTAATAGGTGAATTCTGCACCGGTTCTTGGATCAGTACCTAAATGCTGAAAGAAAAATACCATGAACCTCTTACTTGAGTTGGGGGGGAGGCAAAAAAGCCCCAAACCCAAACTGAAAAAAGCTTACAGTATATTTCGATAGCGTGGATGGGTGTTGCATTAGTGCAACTCCTGTACGGGTGGTAAAAGGGTTGTTGGGTAGTTTCCATTATAAACCCAGCTCCAGCCTTGATATTTGTGGCTGTGGGCTGAACCCGCTCCGTGGGACACTTTTGTCTCAGCCTCTTCCCTTTCCTGAGAGAAACTAGAGAATTATCATTCAGGCAGCCCAAATCTCAAAAATTTGGAGCGTTTGACATCCTACCCCAAGGAGGGTTGGCTGTCACCCTTAGCAGCAGGGAGGCTGGGGGAGGAATGGGGACGTGCCTGCTTCTGGAGAAGGTCTCTCCAAGGGGAAAGTGTTTGCCTGTTTGTACCACCTCAGAGCTGAGTCCCAGCTCTCTGCTGTCCCAGCTTCAGTTCCGCGTGACGTGCAGAAAAGGATGAATTCAGAGATGAGGGCAGAGAAAGGGAAAGGAGGAAAGGTGACACAACTGGTGGGGAGGAGGAAGCACTTGAGTGAAGGAATGGGGGAAAGCTGGACACCTGAGCTGGGAGCAGCGAGAGGCGAAAGGAAGGTCTCCTGACTTTGGACTGTAGCTCGTTTTTTGACTTAAACGATCATAAATCAGGAGGGGCGCTTTGGGAGCACGCTGTTGGAGCTTAGGAATGTCTTAGCTCCCCTCCACAGACGATACAAACCCGAGAGGCGATCCTCGGGGCTGCTCCCATCTGCCCAGACATCTTGCTTTACTTGCATGCCCTACCCCCTGAAAAAGAGCATCATAAATGATGAAATCTTGTGGGTTAGAAGGGATCTCTGGAGGTTATCCAGTCCCAACCCCCTGCTCAAGCCATGTCCAGTAAAATTAGGTTACTCGGGGCCTGTCCTGCTGAGTTTGGAGAATCTCCAGGGAAGGAGGTTGCACGGCCCGGCCACTCTGGGCCCCGCTCCAGTCTTTGATCACCTTCCCGTCAACATAAATAAGTAAATAAACATGTCTTTATGCCTAGCTGGGATTTTCCATGCTCCAGCATGTGTCTGTTGCCTCTCGTCTTGCCGTTTGCACCCTGGAGAAGACCATCTCTGCCATCTCGACAGCCTCCCCGCGGGTAGCCGGTGGCAGGAGCGAGGTGCGTTCCAGCCTTCCCTTCTTACGGCCGAGCCAACCCCTCCTCGTGTGCCACGAGGGGCACGGTGGTGGCTGTCTGCTGGAGAGAGCCTGAGAGAAATAATTAGCTAGCAACAAATTAAGCTGCCCTAATCGGTACTTAGACCGGGCTGAAATAAAAAGTTAATGTCACAGCTTACTTCGAAGGCACAAGATACAGTGTAATTCAGGGTATGGTCTGTTTTCGTGCTCATAACTTGAGATCTGAGCGTTGCATTAGACTGCTGTTAGGATGCTTTCCTGGGCAAGATAATGCAGAAAAAAAGAGTTTAGGGCAAGGAGCACAGAGTTTGCAATGTTTCGTTCTCTAAACTCTTCCCTGCTGATTGGCAAACAGGGTATTGGGCGGGAAAGTGGATGTTCTGGAATACAGCTGCATCCCTGTTAGGATGGTTTTGTCCTTTTTTTAAAAAATATATCCGTGTTTAAATATTGTGACGTAATTTTTTAATGAAAGTGTAATTTGACTAAAAACTGGACACAGGGCCTGACTTTTTGGAATGCAGTTTTTAGTTGGTTGCAAGGTGTGCATTTGGTAGTAGATTTTACAGGCTGAACTTGTCTATTTCATATCACGTGCAGAAATGCCTTTTCCTCTTGCTTTTTGCATTTCATACACATCTCCTGCATCTCTACCAAAGTAATGCCCACTCAGTCAGAGATTTTAGAGCCTCCTGGATCTTTCATATTGAGAAGTGAACGTGGAAGAGCTGGTTTCTTAGTAAAAATGTGCAAGTTCACTTAGAAGGTAACGAAGAGCACAGAGTGAAACTGTGTACTGCTGTGATAGCGGGAGGCTCCTGGACGTCAGTCCCTGGCTCTTCTCTGAGTAGCAGCACAGACCCAGGGCACGCTCTCTGTCTAGCCAAATGCGCCTTATGAGTAGTGGAAGTACAAATTATCCCGGTGTCGTGTTCTGGAGAAGTCACGAGAGAGGAAAAACCATATAGTTCAGTTTCTTTCCTTGCTCAGGTTGTGGTCACTTGTGGTGATTTTAGCAATGACTGCAGCTGCCTGCTAGAAACTGCTGGATGGTACATCTCACAAAAATCATCGAAAACTTGTAGATTTTGAAGAGCTTCTTGTCTACATCTGTGTTTTTCAAAGAGGAGTTCTCTTGTAAACTACTTACCACAGCAAAATGATGATTTTTTTAATTACTTCTGTTTTTTTAAGTAGCCGCAGGTCTGTCCGTATCAGGACACCAGACTGCCCACTTAGCCTGGCACATCCGTAGCTCTGCTGGGATGTCACCCTTTACTGTCCCCTTGCGTGGCAGCAGTGTGCCAGTGGCTGATGGAGGGTGAGGGGACAGAATCAATCCATTCCAGGCTGACAGCCATCCCCCTAACCACCCCCTGTCCTGTGGCAAGTGTCTCAGGTGTCCTTTAGGATTTTCCTCGCTCCTTCAAAACGTTTGCCTTTAAAAAGTCACAAATTGGCTTTGCGTGGTGATGGGAGGCTGTTGTGTCCGAGCCATGGCAGAGCAAAGGATGCTGGCTGGGCTGCTCTCACAGCTTTTCACATGCTGCAACCAAGAGTGAATGCTCCCACCCTGCAAATACCACTAACCTCCAGCGTTGGCAATGGATAAATACCGTGTGATTGCTCAGTTCGGTCTGGGTTTTGCAGATTTCTGCACTGCTTACTCCTACAAAACTGCTGATCTGAGATTTTTTTCCAGTTGATAGGAGTTTAATGATACCTCTCTCTTCCCAGTCACCTTCCAAATTTGGAGTTCTTTTTTTAGTGGCTTCACCAGAGTGTTAGTATTCTCATGGACCGCCCATGGGAATGTGCTTCTAATTTTAGTTTGTCCTTTAGATGTCCGTCTCCCTTAAATACATCCAACTTCTCATTACAGCCACACCGGGCCAAGCGTGGCACTCTGCTTCTGATACTTGTATGTTGAAGATGTTCTGGTATTGTATTGTAATCAAATCCACAGCTTCTGCTCTGTGCTGCACAGCGGTGAATAGCACTCATGTGCCTCAGCAATTGTATCATCCAAGCAGTGCTTTTCAATTAATTTATTTGTTGTGCATTTATTTACCAGGTGACCTTGAGAGTTATTTAATTGTATTCCATCAATTTATCCTTGGTCTAGTGTCGATAGCGTCACTGCTAGGATTATGTTGAATTTGGCTATGCAGTCTTGCTGGGAAAGAATTGGTTGATGATCTGAAGTCATAATTGCAGCTGAATGGCTTCCAGCTATCTTCTGTAGGATATGTATTTTGGGAGTTACTGGATGTGCAAAGTAGGAGGAATATTTAGAGAGATGCTTCAACTGCAACTAGTAGTCCGGTTTTGTGAATACAGACTGACTTCCAGCTCTCTGTTGCAGCTTCTCTTTCATCCAAGTTTATGTGGGTTGTCACTGAGCTAATTATAATCTTACTAATGGTCCCATGGGACAGGACAAACTCTCTAATTTCCATTTATTGTAAGACTGTGATTAAAAGACAATGGCCGTTTCTCATCATAAGCCTCAAGTTTGTCATCTATTTACTTAATATGCATTCCCTGCTTTTTGTAAAACAAACCCTTTCAATCATGTGGGATCATCATTCGCTTGTAAACTTGCACGTTAGGAAAATGATAGTAATTTATAGTTGTCGGCAGTTCTGGTAACATGACTTACTGTGATACTTAATTGATAGAGGGGGAAGCCACATTCACTCAGAAAATAATACAGATGGTTTTGCGCCCAGCCCAGTGGACAGAGATGGAGTGGGACTATTACGGAAACACCCTGTCTTGGTATAGTATTTTGAATCTCTGAGTCTTATGCTCCGTTAAGTTACTGAAAGCTTCTGCTTATTATATGTGGTATTGATTAATTGCAGAAGCATTTGGTTATCTAGGTTACGGCAGATTTTTGTTCACTACATGTGATGTTGTATGGATGTCGGCAGCATCATACAGAGAGCTAGAACTAAGAGACCAGCTCCATAACCTCGATTTTATTCCTTGAGACCTTGCCCACAGTCTGCCTTTTCAGATCTGTAGTGGGTATAAGAAACAGACTGCTTTGCATCTTCCCTGTGACCTGTGGCATAGTGTGAAGATGCCTAGGCTTGCTTTTTGATTCTTGCTGTTGTCAAACAGCAGGTTAAATAAGTCACCCTGATAGAATTAAATTAACAGAGGTGCACACACCAGGTTGTTTAAAGTCAGTTTGGATAACTCTACACCATATTCCCATTTGCAGTAAACACATGCCCTAGGAAACATGCTGTAACTATAACAATTACAAATGAAAATACTTATCTGTAATCGCCGTGTGCTGAATCGCGCCCAGCTAAGAGAGAGGGAAGTAGCAGCAGAAATATTCCTGCAAAGTCAGTAATCTTTGGAAACATCTTGAACTAGTCGGCGTTAGCTAGAAGCCTCCCTTTCTGTGCTGCTGGCTCTGCGGGAAGCTCTAGCCCGGCCGCTTGTTTGGAGCAGATGATCTCTTCCACCTGTAAGGAATGGTCTGAGTTTTATATACCCCAAACTGCAGCGGTGTGCACGGAGCTGGTCTCCAGGCTGATCATACTGCTCACATTCAGGATGCTCTGGACCGATCTTTGTGAAAGAGGACACCAGGGACAGAGATGTGATTAGAGTTATGTTTTAGGTCTGTTGCATCCATTTTAGGTCGTTTACCTCAAAGCTGGTAACGCAGAATCCGGGGACCCGATCCTATGAAAGTGGCTTTAGCCTTGTTTTCATGCACAGATATAAAAAAAGCTATCAGATAAAAGCACAGAGAAGCCAAATTTACAGTGGTAATGTGTAACATACGAAAGTAATAGGTTCATTCCCCAAAATACAGAATGTGAAATGATAATAGGGCAGAAAGATGTTTCCTTTTGCCTTGGTTCACTTGGAAGACGATATCTCTCTTGAGACCCCACCTGGAGTACTGCGTCCAGCTCTGGGGCCTGCAACATAGGAAAGACACGGACCTGTTGGAGCAGATCCAGAGGAGGCCACAAAGTCAATCCGAGGGCTGGAGCCCCTCTGCTGTGAGGACAGGCTGAGAGAGTTGGGGCTGTTCAGCCTGGAGAAGAGAAGGCTCCGGGGAGACCTTATTGTGGCCTTCCACTACCCAAAGGGGGCCTACAGGAGAGCTGTGGAGGGACTTTTTACTAGGGCATGTAGTGATAGGACGAGGGGGAATGGCTTCAAACTGGAACAGGGGAGATTAGATATTAGGAAGAAATGTTTCACTCTGAGGGTGGTGAGGCACTGTCCCAGGTTGCCCAGAGAAGCTGTGGAGGTGTTCAAGGCCATCCCTGGAGGCGTTCAAGGCCAGGTTGGACGGGGCTTGGAGCAACCTGAGCTGGTGGGAGGTGTCCCTGCCCAGGGCAGGGGGGGTGGAACTAGATGATCTTCAAGGTCCCTTCCAACCAAAACCATTATATGATTCTGTGATTTTAATTCCCATCCTGTGAATGAGAAGGTTGTTTTATAGAAATGTTTGGACAGGCTTCACCATCTACAGAGAGAAAGTATAGCCCCATATAACTGTGATGAAACAGTCCACAGAACTGAAAGATGGAGCCAGGTAGGTGTGAAAGAAAAAAAGGCAGGTGTGCAAACTGAAAAAAAATGTCTGTAGCAAGATATACTAACAGTTGCAAAAGCTGAAAAGGTAGGAGTGTTCTGTTAGCATTTGGTCCTTTGCCTGTGCAAGATGTGTAGGATCGGCTGCTTGGGATCAGATCAAAAGCCAGTCTGGCTGGTGTGGAGCTGTGGAAGGCTGGGAAAGATGTGGAGATACACGTAGCAATATTTCCCCTGAACATTTCCCTGGTCTCCAACCACGGCAGCTCACGAGCTTCCTAAGGAAATGAGAGGTTGTAGCAGTGTGGGTCTCTTCCATGAAGTCGGCTTTGTTGTCCGAGAAATAGCTTTTTGTCTGGAGGAGGTCCATGGCCTGCAAATGCTGCCATCACTTCGGAATACAGCATTTTCTGATCTCACGCATTTGAATAATAAAAAGCATAATCAAGAAATAATTTCGTTATAATGTTGACTTGGTATCTTTGTTGTGGGTTTTTTTTCCCTTATGATTTTAATCTGGGAAAATACTCATATCACCATTTTTATGCGATATTCTGATATTTAGTATTGCAATTAAAAGTGCCTAGAGTCTGTCTTAGTGCCTGGAGTAGAGGATAAGTGATTTGATTGTCTTGTTCCCAAACTAAATAGTCGTTAAATGCCAAATGCCCTCAAAAGGTGGTACCTATGGTGCTTGAATCAGTGTGCGCTGCTGGTGGTCGTGCTGCAGAAAGACAGTTGGTGTAGGTCTTCAGAAAATGAGCTCAGATCTGTTTGTCTAATGTTTATAACCACTTCACTAAAAAGTGTGACTCTGCTTATAACGTAATTCATGTGTTTTAAACTTCCCTGTCTTACAGAAAAGATAATGATACAAATGCATGATCATCACTGCAGATCTGTAATATTTCAAGATCATGCTGGTTTCTGTTGTCCACAAAGATGAAGATTACATGTGATTTAATCTTTCATGAGGGGCTGGCAGTAAGAGTTACATTTGATGTAACGCTTCTAACACAATGGTACTTAATGTTAAACTTACTACTAGGGAGTAGAATTTTAGGTCTATCTGTATATAATAGCTGTCCCAACTTAATCAAAAGCTGATTTATTTTTAAACTGATGTAACTATGTTTTTCTGGCCATCTACTGTTCTGTAAACTGGGAAATTGTTTCAGTTTAAATTAGCTGATATTTTGTTTTAAGCTGAATTAAGAGAGTATAAACTTTGGTTTTATGCAAACAAAACAGCATAAACTAGAGCATTTTTCTCTTGCAGACAAAGGTCTTAACAAGTAGTATTTGTAATACTCTAGAGTCTCCAGTAAGAAATAAGGGAAAATAAAATTTCTTTGTATATTCTGTTGTCATCTTCCCACTGAGAGGGATGGCAAGATTCCCACTGAGACGGGTGGCAAGAATTCCCCAAGACAATTTTATTTGAAAAGAAGTTAAAGCTTTAAAGGCAAAGAGAAAAATAGAATAAACGAACTAAATCCTAATTTTTTAATTTTTGTTTGTTTGTTTGTTTTTGTTAGAACTAAGGTTTGGACTTGTTAATGGATCAAACAGGATGGAGCTATTTTGATTTCTGTTCCGGTAGTAGCAGGGGCTGGGGTGTCCCTGCCTGGGGAGCAGCCGCCTCTTGCTTTGGCCTCCGTCCTCCCACTGGGAAAACCGGGGAGCTGAAATAATGTTGAGGTCTCTTTTGGCTCTCTGTAATCCATTTGTATTTTGAAATAACAGGAATATTAAAGTTTCTGTTCTAAAAGGTTATTCATTCCAGCTTGAGGTAAAATTAATTTTATAGTTACTTATAATTTACTTGAAGGTCTTATTTGTGATTTTTGTGGGGGAAAAAAAAAAACCAAACCAAGCAGCTTTTTCTGAAATTCTGTATTATCAGGAGATCAACACAGCAGTAATGATAATTTTGACATATATGTATGTCTTGAAAAACTACATTCAACCTATTTTATGCATAACCTCTAACATCTATTAACATATATTTAAGGCTGGAGCTTAGGAGGCTGTTTGTACCCTCGTCCCCACAACAGTCAAGAGCAAGAGGAGCATTCCTCGCGCGTTGTGCTGTTACCTGCTAAACTTCTTACATCTCAGAAGCCCTTTGTTCCCAAGGATTAGACGCACGGGGATGTTCGAAGCGGCACATGGCTGGGCTGTTGCTTCCTCGTCTGGGAGATTTGCCCTGAGCGATGCAGGATCCCAGCGCGTTTGCATCTCGGAGTCCGGCTGCCCCACACCAGCAGCCTACAGACAGGTTTTCCCCCCCCAACCCAGTTCACTCTCCCCAGTTGGCAGTGGGATGTCATGAATGAGGTATTTTCTATCCCCTGACACAGTAGTGGTTTAGCAGTAAAATTTGTTTTGTTTTGGGTTTTCCTCTCTAAAAGCATGTTCGTGTTTGGGAAGTATTATAGAAAAGGGAAAGTTTCCAAAGTTTAGCCTCGTGGAAGTAAGTTTCTGGTTCTTTGTTATAGCTGGAAATGAAATCTGCTGGGATTCCTTGATCACGAGTGTCAGGGATTTGTTTCCACAGGGATTATTCGTCTTCCGTATTTACTTTTAAAAGCCAGTTTGCAGAGCAGTTTTTTATGTCTAGGATGAATAATGTGATTTTAAAACGTATATTTGTGTGTATGATTCTTATCACTTACATTAGAAGCAATTACGGAAGTTTATCTAATAGGCTTACTGACCTATGGGTCGTTGTGAGCTGTTTTATACAGAAATCAGAGAGACCGTTTTGCTGAAGATAGCGGGTCAAACTGCCATTGTATATATGTTCTTCTGAGTGACTTTAGGGGGGTTTCAAAGATGTGAATATCCAAGTTGTTACCCCCTTTGGCTCAGGAAAGAGCTACAGCCTTGTGTAACTGTGTAACTGGGATGGAGGTGATGGATGGAAGCTGCCAGTAGTCCGAAGGCTCTGTTACCTGTGGAAGCCACTGGAATAACGGAATATAAAAGTACAACAGGAAAAATGAGTTTGCATGCAAATTTTTTTATTTTTTCTTTTCCCCAACAGATGCAGTCCATATGGAAAGGACTTCTGCAACTGTTTACACGTGTTTCTTTATTTGTATGAGCATATTTGTTACAGATTTTTGTTCTGGTCAGGTTCTTGAAGTGATTAAGTGCCTTGGCACAAGGAAGTGGAATATTTTCTGTGGCCATTTTTATCACATCTGAGGGAAGTGAAATCCTTAATAATTAAGGATTGCATTAAATAGCAAAAGCCCAGCTTGCTTTTTGTGACATTACATGATCATTTATTAAATTCCTCAGAAATGTACTTCATTTACAAGCATCTTCTTTACCAACGTTTACTGAACGTATTCCACCAAAGTGATGGGGATGCTCTTCTAAATGGGTTCAAGAAAAATTGCGAGTTTCGGTTTTTTCTCCATAATATATGAGCTTTACACAGAAAATGCCTGTTTTGTCAAAAATCTGAAAATATCTCCTTCAACAAAATGAATGTTTGTATTTTAAATCAGTATTGGGGTTTGGGTTTATTTTTTTTCAGACTGAAAATTATTTTTCAGTGTTACTAGTAAAATGAAAAATTTATGCATCTTGGGGAGAAGTGGGCAGGAATGTCAAGTTTTCAGTCAGCCTTTGGAGAGAGAGAGGTGCATGATGTTCGTTGTAGCTTCATTAATTCAATTAGGGTAAATTCACACGCAGTTTCTAACAGCAAGATGGCAATTTACAATGTGTTTAATATATTCATCAGACTATAGAGCTGTTTCTTGAACCCTGCTGCATTTCCATAGTGTTACAAAGCAGATGTAGTATAATGATCTGGAAGATAATGGTGGGGAGGATAGCTTCATGCGTTAGTTATCTCTGGCTGCCAGAATAACCTGTTTGAAAACTTTAAGGCCCTTGTTCTCCTAAAGCATTGAGAGACCAAAAAAACAATGACTGTGTATATAAGTAGTATGTTTTCAGTATTCCCCTTGGTAAAATCGATAGTTGAGATTAATTACAAATATTCTTTATTAGGATAGTTACATAGGAGTGGTCGTTGAATTCGCATTGCATACAAGAATTGGATTATTGCTGAGTTATTAGAAAAAAATCAGTATCTGACATAAATATCACTGAAGATCATCTTTTATGTTTTCTTACTTCTGTAGCTATCACATTTCTAATCAACTTTCAAATTAAGAACTTAACTAAGTTACCTTGAATACACAGTCATCCCCTTTTGCTTTTACTCGATGGTCTATGATAAACTAATGAAGAAGCTTTTAAAATTGGGGGAGGGGGGAGCTAAAAAGGAAAAGTTTTAGGAAATTTAGCTATGGTAATTGCTACTAACTGGAAGAATTTGACCTAGGCTTTCTGAAAGTTGATTGTTACTAAAGGTGCCTGAAATACAGTGCTGATTGCTTTGAAAGCTCTGTCTAAAGCTGCTTGGCGCGTGCCTTGCTCCTTTCTGAGAGGTTCTAGTGGAGCAGGTGGCATTTCTTTTCTGGGGTACTTCTTGAGTCATGCCACAGGATTACAATTTTCTGCTTTCCTTTTTGTTTAAAACATTTAAAGTAGAGTGACTTTGTTTTCTTAAGCTGATGCCTTTAAATACCTTGGGGCCTAGTCCTCATGAAAGGGGAGCATTGCAAAAATAAACAAACATACTTCTCTCTGTGGTGATTATATTAATTGTTTGTATTTCTGGGTTTAATGTGTTTTAAGAGAGAAGAGCCAAGAAGGGAGGCTGTGTCCCGCCCAGTGATTAAAGCCCCCAACATCCAAATCTGTAGACATGTAGGTCCTACATATCGTTTACATAGATCTGTTTTCAGTGTTGGCCAGCACAGTAAATATTAAAAGGGACATAGCCTAATTTTGACAATTAGGCAATTCTGTCTGAGGTTTTATTTTCTTGTGATGCATCCAGAGGGTAACTGAAAGCTTTCTTATACCACGTTTACATTTGGCAAAAGTATTTCTCAAAAAGATACAGGACTGTATCTTTCCAGCAGGGATTAATAGCCTCTTTTGCTTGTCCTAATTAGGATGTTAAATTCCGTGCATTGAGCAAATCTCACGCGGGTTTTCATTTGATCTTTTCCACCACTTCGGTTTCTCGAATTGCTAAAATGCCATACGTCACTTCGTAAGTACTCTTTGCAATCGATAAACTGCCCAACCATCGTGGCAGTTTCATCAGTGCTGGTCTTTAAAGACGACTTGCTTGAACCTGAGAACTAGGCCCTTCTTTTAGAAAAATGAAGCAAATTGTATTCCCTCCATTAATAAAGTATGCTGTGTTGTTTTCCGATCCTGTTAATTTTAATTACTATAACATCTCTATGTTACAGCTTGTCCTTTTATTAGTTGACGCTTGGTTCAATTCTTGTGCAGATTGCCATTATTCCTCTTCTTGCATGTTCTGATGAATGCTAAAATGGTTAAAAAATGTTAATGCTTAAAGCATCAACACTGGCAGCTGAGGCATCAGTTTGCTTTTAGCCAAAATTTCTGTCAGACTTTCTTTTAATCCGTGCAGCTATCCTCGTAAGGCTTAATCTGACGACATTTGTAAGGCTTTGTTGTGTTGTAAAATATCTTGTTAAACTTACAATGTCAGGGCTTTAACTGCAAAGAGGAATTAGCGCAACCCGAAATACAGGATTTCTAGTAAATGACATGATTATATGTTAAATGAAGGCATAAAGAGACAGGTGTACATTTTAGTACTCTCTTCTTTTTTTAAACCACTGTATACAATTTTGCTAATTTGGTATACGAATAATTAAAGCTGTGTAAATCTAGCTGTTCCTTTTAACTTCAAGGATATAGGATATGATTCATAGAATCACGGAACACCAGGTTGGAAGGGACCTCAGGGATCATCTGGTCCAACCTTTCTTGCCAAAAGCACGGTCTAGACAAGATGGCCCAGCACCCTGTCCAGCCGAATCTTGAAAGTGTCCAATGTTGGGGAATCCACCGCTTCCCTGGGGAGGTTATTCCAACGGCTGATTGTTCTCATTGGGGAAAATTTTCCTCTTGTGTCCAACTGGAATCTCCCCAGGAGTAACTTGTGCCCATCACCCCTCATCTCTTCCATGTGACCCCTTGTATAAAGGGAGTCTCCACCTTCTCTGTAGGCACACTGTAAATAGGGGAACGTGGTGATAAGGTCTCCCCTGAGCCTTCTGTTCTCACGGCCGAACAAACCCAATTCTCTCCACAGTACTCTTCTGCGCGTGTGTGCGCTGCAAAGCAACAAAAACCTGTTGGGTAAAGAAAAAAGTGTCAGAGTTATTACAGCTACTCTCCCTGGAGATCGCTAATATAGAATGATATGTTCTGGAATACCTGTTTACATGTTTTTTAATTAGTTAATTTTATTTGGGATGTTTAGTTTTTAGCAGCCAAATTTCTGATATTTAGGCTGAATAAGTTTCTGTCTTTTGAAGTTCCATTTGTTAGCACTTAGAGCCTGCAGCATACATAGAATCTGGAGCTGAGGGTCTGGCTGTGCTTGCACATCACTGGTTAAGACTTGAGAAGCCGTTTGGGTTTTTTAGGGCGTTTAGTAGCTAAATGCGCCTCCTATGATCACATCATTTTTCTAAAGCATTCTTTCTTTTTCCTCTCTCCCTGACATTTCCCACAACACGTTATTGATGACCTGGTTAAACTGTCAGTCTTCGTCCAGCAGGAAGGATGCAAG
>NW_009648147.1:57453-82059 GCF_000708025.1 Charadrius vociferus | reverse complement strand
CAGGAATGAAGCAAGAGTCTCATCGTGCCAAAAGAGCTGGTCATTTGAGGCCATCTGCTTTGATATCAGTACCTGGACTGACTTAGTCTCACTTCAAAATCCGGTCTTTTATCAACTTCGGCAAATAATTTTTTATTTTCTGGGTAGGAGGAATCTTTTACTGAAGTTAACAGTTTGGCAAACTGACTTTGAAGCATGCATTAGACTTGAGGGGTTTTAATGAAGGCCGTGAATGTAAATATTCCTGGCATTTAATCAGAATACAGAAGTTCATTGTGTGAGGGCCTTGATGGGGGAGGGGTTTGGTCACAAATGAGTATTTTTAGACTACATGGCATTTTGTTCATACTAGTTAACACTTACTGTTACAGTGCCTTGGGGACAAATGCAGTCTTCCCAAATATTAAATTCCCTAATTATTTTTTCCCATCATTTTTCATTGTACCACTGCACATGCAGACTAATAGGAATCTTTCTCTCAAGTTGTTAACCCTAAATAACCGTGAATTTGCGCTCTAATAAAACGTTGTTTATCTTTTGAATGAATTCAGAAGCTATATAGTTTTCTTTCACTGTTGCTGAATATAGACCTGTTAATAGCATACACAGCACTGCTGACTTGCATAGTCATTTAATGATAGTAAGTATTACAGTATACCTCTTGTGTATTTAACAGCATGGGGGAGGATTATTTTCTTAGATATGCAAAGCGTTACTCTATGTTTAATGTCTTTCAGAAATCAGCTGCCCGTGAGCATTGCCGCTCTACTAATCTTACCAGATTAGCCTCTAAATATTTCAGATTGTTAGGAAATGGCTCTTATTAATATTTGCAAAGTTCTTCCTACTGTAACTGAGCATCTTTATTATAGAGGGCCCCAGGCTTTCATGGTCTCAGAAGAATAGTATTGTATGTGAGGGAGTATAAGCGTAAGGAGCAATCTCAGCTATAACAATGCTGCCTAGATTTCTGACTCTGAGCTCCTGAAGTGTGAGCAGGGAGAAGAGGACACTTCCCTGCACACCGAGGCACATGGCCCATCACCCATGGCAAGAGCCAGGTGCTGCTCCGTGACTTGGGCATCCCTCATCTTGTGGCTCAGCAGATCATGCAATCATAGAATGGTTAGAGTTGGAAGGGACCTTAAAGATCATCTAGTTCCAACCCCCTGCCATGGACAAGGACATCCATCTTCCGCTAGACCAGGTTGCTCAAAGCCCCGTCCAGCCTGGCCTTGAATACCTACAGGGATGAGGTATCCACAACTTTTCTGGGCAACCTGTGCTAGTGTCTCGCCACGCTCACAGTAAAGAATTTCTTCCTGTTATCTAATCTGAATCTTCCCTCTTTTGGTTTAAAACCATTCCCCCCCGTCCTATGGCTCCACTGCCTGATCCAGGGTCCCTCTCCAGCTTTCTTGTAGCCCCTTTAGGCACTGGAAGGGGCTCTAAGGTTTCCCTGGAGCCTTCTCTTCTCCAGGCTGAACCCCCCCATCTCTCTCAGCCTGTCCTCCCAGCAGAGGGGCTCCAGCCCTCACAGCATCTTTGTGGCCTCCTCTGGACCTGTTCCAAGAGGTCCGTGTCCTTCTTACGTTGGGGAGATGATGGCAGACCTCTGCTCCACACAGCTGCCGACTCTGCTTCATTTCATACGGAGAGTATGTCTGTGTGGTCTCTTCTGTGGTCATAGATCCGCTTTCAGCTCCTGTGAATGGTGGCAGAGATTCCGTGACAAGTACCTGAGTATTTATTCAGCTTGCTTGTTAGGTTTGACTGATATTTATAATTGCTTGTTTTCAAAGAAGTATCTAAGCTGCAGAAAATGGGAGCTGTAGCCACAGCAGTAACTGCAGCGTGGACTTAACAGGGTTGTTTTGTATCCAGTTTAATGTCTGGAGGCTATAGTCGTGACTGTGTTATGCACCACTGACTGAAGGAGTTTGGTTGCTCAGCAGAGATTATTTATACCGTGCATCAAAAGAGAGGGAGCAGTGACAGTGATGGAAAAATGTGGAGCATTGAGGTGTAGAGAATGAGGTTGCAGTGAAGATGGGGGTTTTTTGAAGGCAGCAGATGTCTGATCCGTGCAAACAGCAGCACTCCTGAGCAGCGCTTCGCAAGCTTTTGCATCTCTGCTCCCATATGCAGTTTTGTGTTTTATCATGTTTAGCTTGGGATCCCAAGCGTGTTTAGCTCGGGGTCTAGACTAAAAGCTGTAGGATGAAGTTTGCCTTTGGTCTCAGTTCTTGTCACTGCTGTAATGACTTCTGCACTGGCACCCGAGTGAGTTTCTGATGGAAGTTCTAGCAGTAGCTTTATTTTCTATCCCTCGTCACCGTGGTTTATTTAGTAGAACAGGAAAGGTGACAAAGGTTGACTCTGCAGGAAGATCTGAGTCCTGACAGCACTAAGCCACTGCAGACCTTCCACGTCTCAGCCAAGCGGTTTTGCTGAGTGTGAGGCACTCTTTGTCAGAGACGAGAGAGCAGGAGATGCTTGTAGACAAGTGTTTTGAAATAGAAAACAGAGTGGTTCAAATACAACCAAAAAACTATATCTGGTTATACCTTTTCAGGGAGGATTTTTCAGTTTTTGGTTTACCTCTTTATTTTCAAATGCAACAGCTTATCCCATACCTAGTGGCAGGCAGGTACCAATTCATAGAATACCCGACATTAAATGAAGTCATTCCACTAAGTTCCTTCCAGTAAGTAGTTAAGTTCATTTTTTAAAGTTTGTTTTTGTTGATTTTTTTTTTCCCTAAAAATTTGCATAAGAACTGCTTAAAGACTTTAATACACTTTTGGAAGTGAACACGGATGAAAAGCACATCCGTCCCTTTATTTCACTCTTCTTGCAGGGAAGCCAGAACTTGAGGAAATAATTTACCTATTTCAGCAAATACAGCACGGTTTTGTGACTTTCAAACCCATTTTAAACCCGTACTAGTGACGAATGAGCCCTATAACTTCCTAACAGCGCGCTAACTTGAGGCATCTAGCTTCACAGAGTTACAGGATTCATGCTTCTGGGAGTCCCATCTTTAGCACCAAAGGGGAAAGAAGTGTCTTTAACTATATTACCATTAACTGCGTTATGCCTTGCCATGCTCTATTAATGAACAGGTTAGAAAGGATGGAACTTTCCAAGAACTTCACAGAGTTACTCAGTTCTGGCAGTTTGACCCCTCTGTGCACGTTTGTGCCGCTGCTGCGCTGACCACAAACCGTGACTTCTGTTTGAAGCTGTCTTCTCAAATATTTTGCCTTTGTAATGTGAACTAATTTAGATAGCAGATTAGCAAAATTATCACTTCGGCAGTTTCACGAAAATAAGTATTTTAGGCAGTGGTTTTAGATATGATTAGACATCTTTATCCTGAAGAATTTTTAGCTGGCTTTATCTACTGTTTGACTTGTCTTCTTAACCTGGAAGAATTGGATTTTCATGGATTTTCATATTTTGATTTTTTTTCTTTTAAGGCAGAAACTCAGAAAGGAGATAATAAGGTTGCTTGGCCACTATATCAAGCTGTTTTCTGTAGAATAGACACAAAATACTGTAGTTCAGCACAAAAAGTCAAATAAAAGAGATCATTTTACATTTCAATCTGATTGGAGCTTGCCCACGTTAACGGCTAAATACAAAGCTAATAAAGCTAATAGGAATTCTCCCTTAAATTATTATAATGATTATCACAGAGTGATGACTGGAAAGTATTTCAGGTGAAAATCAGTGCTGAAGCCAAAGGGATACTCCTGATCTTTTGTGGGCTTATAGTATTTTTCCAAAAGAAAGAGCTGTGTGCTCCCTGGATTCCTATCAGGCGTTCCAAGTGGTTTGCTGAAGAGCAGCAACTTTGTTCTCAAAGGTTGTTAAATCTTTTCAAAAAAAGATAAGTGGAACTTTTTCTACTGATGAATGCTTTCTGTGCCTCTGGAGAAATAGGAATTGCAGTGTGGGATACTGATGGGAGTTCTTATATTGGATGAATAATCTTTGTAATTGCTGCCTTTTGGTTTGTCGTGCCTGAATCCTGCCTGATACGTGTGTGTAGAGAACTATATACGCTTGCGATGCATGCACGAATACTTTTTATAGTGAGTCACCTCTTAAACTTTGTGAATGGCTTCTCAAATTGTCATCACGACATCCCTTGTCTTTCCCAGCAAAAAGGTGAGTCGAAGGCAGAACACAGTAGGAAAATCTGGGCCGTGCTGTTGTGCACCCTTTACCTCCCAATTGTCCGGCTGTCTTGTTTTCTTCACGCATTCGTCTCCCTTGCCCATGCTTATTTGGGATTTTCGCCTAGCAGGTTTACTGGCATAAAACTAACTGAACTGACTGTAGGAGCCAACGTAACCACTTGCCAAAAGGCAGTTTTGATCTTCCCTGGCTGCCTCTGCCTGTTTTCCTTTCCAGAGACAATCACAGGCATGTGATCCTGATTCAGAGAAGGATTTGTCCTGTTGCACTTCTGTGATTCAGACATTTGGGAGGAAAGAAAAAGAAAGAATGTGATCCTTGAAAAAGAGATCCCCATGGACGTGTCAGGCTAGATTTTGGCCAGGAAGGAAATAGCCCCACCAGGCTGAGAAAAAACATTGTCCATCATCTCATATAGCAGCCTTCCAGTCTCTAAAGGTACAGGAAAGCTCTGGAGGGACTCTTGGTCAGAGGGTAGAGCGATAGGATGAGGGGAAACGATTTTAAACTGAAAGAGCGGAGATTCAGATTAGATATCAGGAAGAAATTCTTGACTCTGAGGGTGGTGAGCCCCTGGGGCAGGTTGCCCTGAGAAGCTGTGGCTGCCCCATCCCTGGAGGTGTTCAAGGCCAGGTTGGACGGGGCTTGGAGCAACCTGGGCTGGTGGGAGGTGTCCCTGCCCAGGGCAGGGGGGGTTGGAACTGGGTGGTCTTCGAGGTCCCTTCCAACCTAAGCCATTCCATGATTCTGTGATGCCAACTCACAATCCTTTTCTAGTCAGAAGGGAGCTATGGTTCTAAACAAAGAAGCCCTCTCCTAGAAAAGGATGTGACAAAGTGAGAGCACTTCCCATTTCAGGCAGGCAGTGGAGCTCTGGAAGCCCCCTCACATGGTGCCGTGCTGGTCTGCGTAGCAGCAGGGCTATGGCAAATGCCCCTAGCCAAGATAAAACTTGTACTTTTGGTTCCAGTTTTGATATGCTCTTTGGTGGTGGGCAAAGTATTTATCTTCTCCGACAAAGTAGTAATATGCTACTGTTCTGTATGGAGCTGCTGATATGGAACAGCTGTAATAGTGCATCTATTTCAGTCTCTATAAATATGCAGGATTTATCACAGGCTTAAATAGAGATATTCCTAGCAGTACAAGTGGGAAGTGGGAGACATAATTATTTGGGAAAAAAAAAACAGAGAGAAAGGGATTTTTTACTGCCTTGAACCAAAGGCAATGAAATACAGTTTATTCTTCTCCTACAACTTTGTCGCTTCAGGGTCACAGTTTTACAACTGTGCCGTAACGAATGTAGGTTCATGTTGACTTCATTCTTACCTAGGAGATGACTTTCTCATAAATGTGTGTAAGAAAATCATTCTGTGTTTAAAAAATACAGTGGTAATTAAAGAATTACAGTCCCTTGCTTCAGCTGGTTGCTCACAAATCCACGCCGGAGCAGTAGGAGTGAACCGTGAAAACTGAGTAGGAAGTGTGCATGAATATAGGCTGTTGACTGTTTTGTAGCCACGAGTTCAAGCCAAGCCTGTCTGCGTTTAATACCGCAGTAATATTTTAAAGGTGGATTTCACTTTTAAATTTTAAGATTTAATACTTTGTTTAAATTCTCTAAAGATGTTTCGAAAATCTGGGTTGTTTTACACGCTACAGAACTCTTTGAAAGCAGTTGGCAGCAAATACTCTGCCTCGCCAGAAGTATTTGGTAGTTCTCGATATCCGTACATGATATGGGAAATTGAATATGAAGGCTTCTGCCTGGCTGAATATAGTGCTGTTAGTGAGCAGCGAGGAGAGGAATGCTGCTTTGAATCCAAAAAAAGTGTTCACAGGAAAACCGTGCTTTGAATTCTTATGAATCTACTTCAGGAACCGGCAGTTTCTAGCAAAAGGTATAATTTGCTGTGTATTAAATCTTAAAAAGTTTTGAACTTCTTTGGAGAGGCATATGCAAAACGTACCAACTGCACTCCAAAATGTACTATTTTAGGGTTACGTTGCATCGCTGTGATAGACCCAAGGGTCTGTACTAAATCCCATTTCTGAGCACTCGTTGATGAGTAGTATCTTTGATGGTACAGCACGAAGTAGTGCACTCAAAAGTCAAATGTTTTACGGGTCTCTTCTGAGCTAGAAATTTCAGGATACTATTCGAGGCTAGTACTTGCTGTCTCATCTCACAGTGGTTTGCTTTAAAGCTCAGACATTTGAGAGTATTGAAATCTCAACTCAAAGAACGCAACCAGAAAGAAAGTTGATTTTGGTTTTTGGGTTGGGTTTTTTTTTTGGCAGCAGTATGCTAGCTTGGGCTTTTATGCTCAAGGCTTGCACTTCGTAAAAACTTAGACAAATCTAGAATATAGAACCAGCCAAAACCACAAATTCTGATTTAGACCTACTTGGCTCTTCTGAATCATCACGAGCTCTGGGCAGTGAGTCAGCCAAGAGCTGGTTTTCTCTTCAGTATTGTGTAAACACAAGATGTTTCCCTGGGCTAAATATTATTAAGTAAAAAAGTCATGTTTATTTGATTTCATTTTTTTTTAAATGTCATGTATTGTATAAAAAATTATTAACACATAAAGCTACCATCTGGGGAAATATGAAAATCCTTTTCTTTTGCACTTTCTTCATCAGCTCAGTTTTGAACACAAAGCAGTTTTAGGGTACCCTGACTTTTTTTTTTTCTTTGGTTCTGTAAGCGATAATGAGCTGGATCAAACTACTGGCAAAGCTTCATGTATTGTGGGAAAATTAGCTTTGGAAATTGCCATTTCCTTTAAAATAATTAAGAAAGACCACAGGACTTCATTTATAGTTCTGCCATGATGTGATTTCAGTTCTTAAAATGCAAAATGAATTTCTGCAACTGACTAGTGCACTCTCGGAGAAAACTTTACATATGGATCCATAGGTGTATGTAAACATGACCTGGGGTTTTAATCATTCGGATGCTGTTTGTTGGCTGCGACCAGCACCAGAAAGCCTAATGACTATTTTCTAGGCATCACATCATTTTGCTTCTGGCAAGTCTTCTTCATGCACCTTACATCTTTCCAGAAATCGCTCTTCAGGGTGGTTTAGTGAGCAGCAGTTACCTGGCCGAGCTGTCGCAACCCCGGCGCTCGCTCCTTCTCCCCTCCTGCCCACCCTTGTTGTCCGTCCGTCTGGCTGAGCGCCCGCAGCCGGCACGGGCAGTCCCGGTCTTTGGTCTTTCAGCTCTGGTCTTGGCTGCCACTGCGGAAGTTCAGCGTAGATTGGTGGGCATCGATCTGCTGGTAGATTTATCTCTTCGGGACTGTTCACCCTTCATGTGGTTGAAGTGAATGGCAGGTAAGAAGATTAGAGGGAAATATATATATAAAAAAAATAGAAATATGAGCAGGAGGATAGCTTATTCCCTTTTTGACCCCACCGAGAAGTGTCTGTTAAGAGACAGAAGCGAATGATAGAGCTGTTTGATGCCAGACAATTATTTTTTCTCCTTTTTTGTAGAGAAAGGAAAGCCTTTCTTACCCAAAGTCTGCCAGCCTTTCAGTCGGAGCTTTCTTTTTTCTCAGACTCATGCGGTTTGTAATTCTAGAGGCTTGAGCTCCCTCGTGGTTTCTCATCCATATTCCTTATTAACAAGTTTCCAACCAGTGTACCCTTCACCACTGCAGATGCACAGCGTGAGAATTCCTTCTTCATCTAATGTGTTTCTCTGAGCAGCTTCACATGTGTCTAGTTTGGGAGTTTGAGAGGTTTATTTATTTTAGCTATCAGCTTTCATAAATTAATGTAAAACTTTTTAAAATTGCGGCCGATTTTTAATACCATGCTTTCAACGGAGCTAACTAAACCTGTAAGGATAAGCTTGCCATTCTCACCATTTCTTCTCTTCCTACACTGGTCTTTTTTTGGTCTCCCATGCACAGACATCCCACCACGAAAATACACTGCAGATGGGTACAAGGTCTGAATGAGTGCGGGGCGTCAGTATTTTATGGATTCTGTCTTACAGATGTATTAGTATACCCAGAATATCCTGTCTTTTTTTTTCCATGGTTGTGTTCTTACTTTGCTTAAGGAGTCTTAATAAGAAATGCAGGCTTGAATTGTTCTTCTGGAAGACTGTTCTCAGTGGTGTGGTATGAATTTGGTTATTACCTAATTGTCCTTGTTTGATAGGGAGGGCACAAGCAGTTTGGGGTTGGTTGGTTGGGGTTTTTTAAGGGAATATAAATAAGTCACATGCAACTTTTTTCATTTTTTCACTTACAAGCATATATTATTATTATTATTATTATGATGATGATGATGAAGATGTTTCTAGTGGCTTTCAATGGGAGATGTACTGTATTTTTATACTGTTGCAGCTGACTGTGTTGCGGTGAAATTAGTCACTGTCTCAGTAGTTGACTTGTTTAAAAATTTACTGTTTTATCTCAACTAAAATTGAAGGCATTTAATTAAAAGAATAAGGAGAAGGTGAGACTGAAAAAGGGCAAAGTACTCTAGGGACTGCAGACAGTGATTTGATTTCTAATTTAAGTTCCTTTTTAATTATTAGTTAAGAAAGAACCTTGAATTATTAACTAAATGTGCGCTTTTGCTTTCCGTTTACTTCAATATAGTCAAGTGCTTTTAGTTTGCAATGGGGCTTTCTCTTTCAAAATCAGCATCTATTGTCTCATTATGAAATTTGCTAACACAGGCCTTAAAGTTTGTTGTTCTGCTGAAATGTATGATTGATTGTGGCTTTTTTTCCCCATCTTGTTTTCTTTGCAACTTTTAAGATGTAACGCTGCTGAGAAAATAGTTGTATGACAATACTGTTTTAAGATGATAAAAGTCCGGTGACTGGAGATTCCTGTGTATGCTGTTTGAAAGATTCATTGTAGGTTCTCCCTAGGAAAAAGGGATTTGAATAATATATTAAGATCTATAAGTCTGGCTGTGTTTTTAGTACTTGTTTAGTCATGATTCAAGGAAGTGGTAGGAAATGACTGCAGCATTCTTCTGTGGCACAGCAACAGGGCTTCTTTAAAAATAACTGTACAATGAGCCACCCTTGCAGTCTTTTGGTTTCTTTGTTTATCTCACCGTACGAAAAAGACAGTTCTGAGGGTAGAGAATTTAATAAAATAAAAAAACACAGGTGAGAACAGACACAGATGCAATACCAGCTTTGCAGTAGAATTACAATCCTCCCTTCTCCCCCAAAATCAAAGACAGACATTAAAGACATGAAAAAGATAACTGGTGTTTATCTTTTTTTTTTTTCCCCCCTTTCAATAGTGCGGCTTCATGACAGCATATCAGAAGAAGGATTCCATTACTTAGTCTTTGACTTGTAAGTATGAGTTTTGCCTATGTTTAGCATGTTGGGGGAAGTGGTATTCAAACTTGTAGATGTAAATACAAGATAAAAGCACGGTTCTGCTGCAATGGGTTGAATAAAGAGATGTAATGAGAGCTGGAAGGACAGAAATGTATTTGGTCATTTGCATGTGCAAGAACTGATTTGTAAGTGTCGCTGCAAGAATTCCATATTAAAAACTTTGAATAAGCAGGGCCACTGTTGAAGTCAATTTTAATATAAAATGTAGGTATGTAAGTAAAAGTTTGTGGTATCTGCCAAAGCTAAGCAAACATATGACTCAGAAAAAATAATTTGCTGCAAGCCGGTGTTCACAGAAAACAAAACCATAAAAAAACCCCAAACATGTGGAAGAGCAGTTTCCTGCAGAAAATCTCCATGGCTGGATTGAAAGGTAAGCTTGAATTTCCTAGAGGGAAAGGCTCTTTCAGTATTTTATTCCTGCTTGATACCTTACTGATATATTGAACGGTTCATTTTGACCCCATTCAGAATGTAAAATACCCAGCATATAGAAAGGAAATTTCCTTCTTATTTCCCATTTTACTTCAGGAATTTCAGTCCTGTGAACTGTTCACGTAGTGACTGCATATGTGGAGCTTGTCTGTTCTAGATAAGGCTGTTTAGTGGAAGAAGGGATGGTGACAACATCAACTATGTCTCTCAGACTCTTAACTTTAAAAGAGACACCGATGTTCTTCATTCTTCCCTGGGACAGGCAAACTTTTCTACTCACTTGAAAAGTTACTGCTTTTGATTCTGCGTATGGGCAAACATGAATGGTTAGGAATTGTCTTGCAAAACTGACTTATTTAAGTAAAATTACCTATTTCAACTGCACTTATTTCCAGGGCAGTTTATGGTTTTGACTAACAACACCTCCCCACCCCGAAGAGCCCAACATGGCTTTGCTGGTTAGAATGAGAATATGTTATTTCCCCTTGAAATATGAAATGCCTCGTTTCTAAGCATACAAACTGAAATACTTGCATTCAGTGTAGGTAAGTTACAACCTGGACCTTCCATAATCAGCGCTTTCATGTTCAGGTTACGTCCTGGTTTATTTTCGGGCTTAATTTTTTAAAAGAAATCCGTGAAGACTTCTTCAGGACTAGATTTCAGACTAGCAATACAAAAATACTAAATAGTCTGTCTGCAGTGAAGGCATTCCTTCATTCCTGGTTCAGTACTCAAATCCTAACTGGGAGCAACAGGAACTTCTGTCTGATTTGTATGTATCCCAGGTAAGTGCTCTGACTGTTGGAAATGGTTCTAGGGCACAACATGCGTACTTGTTCTCTGACATGCATTGGGGTTTGTTTTGCCTTTTTTTTTTTTTAAGGGCTACAAAGGAAATCTTTCTATGTGGATTTATAAAATCTTCTTAATCCTGAACATTTCCAAGAAGTGCATGCAGAATTCTTTAGTTCTAGGGACAATATCCCTTTTTTAAACCGGAGGCATTTTTATTGTTTTTTTTGTAGTACTGTCCTGTTAGAAACTATGGCCGGCTGTAATTGCAGTTAGTCCGCTTCTGCCTTAAACTGAATATATTATGCCAGGCATATCTCAGGAGATTGGTCGCAATGTGAACCAGAAGGCCTTTGAACAACTTCAAAGTTGTAGATACCGATATCTATATCTCGGCAGTAATAGAACAAATAGGAGCCTGCATTCGGCACAAAAAATTAATACCTAACCCAAAGATACTGTCTTGGCAAAAAACTAGATCCTACAGGAAGCATTCTGCACTGTCTGGAACTTCCTCTGTTTCCCCCTCAGTCCCATTCAGGACAAACATAGGAACAGACTCAAACGTTTGCTGTTCATCTAGAACAGTCCGCATGGTTTTGGTTTTCATCCTCCTCAAAGAAAGAGGGCCTCAACATATATATACACACACACAGCTTTTTACGTTTTAATGATGTGGTTTGGGTTTTTTGTCAAAATGAGTTCTTTTTGCAAAAAAGAAAACATCTGAATGGTAGAGGTGGTGACTGTACTAACTGGTAGTTGCCTTTGGAAAAGCAGCGTGTTGCATTCTTGGAGAACTTTTGCCCAATTAGTAAGGATGGCTGTTCACAGTTAATTTTTCATTCAGACAAAGACATTGCTTTAATGCTCACTAATACTATTTATTAGTGAAACTTCATCTTTTACTGCAGTTACAAATCTGTGGGTTAGTGGCTTGTTTAAATGTACATAAAAGAGCTGCCACAAAAAAAAAAAAAGAAAAGCTACCATATGGACTTCTTCAATATGAAGGCCAAGTACCTGCTTGTATTTATTTATTTAATTTTTATTCAACGGGAGCCTAACTGTGGTGTAACACTGTCACTCCACCCACGCATACCGTTATGTCATTATCTTAATGATTTCTTTCAGACTGTGTGGGATTCAGTATGACTGTTTCTTTAGAAATTTCTTTTAGACTGCATCCCACATAAGAAAGTGAAGAGGAAGAGTGCTTTTTCTGTGAACAGAAAAAAAAAACCCCACCCTAATCATTGTCACTTTCTATTTTGAATTTCTAATAACCTCTTTTGAATTAATGTCATAGAGATGTCTGCGATCTGAAGGAGAAGCCTGTTGCTTCACTTGTATACCTCAGTGATAGCTGTGCTTTTATCTGGGAAAAAAAGAGGGATTAATGTTCTCTGTTACAGGCGTGCATTTGGGTGAAGAGCTCTAGGGTCAAAATGGAAAGCTGGAAGTCTTTTAAAATCCATGTGAAAACTGGACATTGAACAACAAATGATGTTCTTTCTGATAAAATGCGGTATTGCGGTGTTCCTGTAAGGAGCCCTGCATATGAGAGAAATAGATGCACTGAAGTATCAGCATATCGTATATATATAATTTATCTTTGGTCGCTGACTCCCCATCTGAAAGATGTATATGGCAGTGTCATTCTGGACTGTGGTAGTTGTTTTGCACTTGACAACGCAAAACTATGATTTTCAAGGTCTTGTAGATCTCACTGCCAAGGAAGAGAGCTATCTTACTGATCTACCGAGATGACTCCTGTGTATTTTAGAAAAATAACTAAGATAGCCTTCTGTGTTACTTCTTCCAAGCAGAGGACTTCTTCCTGTTATGTTTCTCTCAGTAGCTGAAGTGAAGTGATTTGCAGATTGATAAAGTGCGCATAGTAAGGTTAGTAATGGACTTTACGAAGTTTCTTACTCCCCTTACTGGTTAAGGCAACTGTAGTTAGGATTTGCGTCTCTCTATCAGTCCATTTCAGTTGCTAAGCATGAATGGGATTGTCTTCAGCGTTAATGATGTCAGATGAGTTCAAATCCAATCAATTCTGTCAGTATTAATTGCTGTATCTGAACGGAAACAGCTGTAGCACTTGAAGACTCTCTCGTGCAAGTCAATGAGATTCTCTTTTTCTCAGTGTCTCCCATTTTAATGCACTCGATGAGATGCAACAATTGGCACATTTATAATCCTGGTGTTGCTGTTGAATTCCAAGTGGAAGGAGTGTGCTGTGTAGAAGAAATAAAAATACCCAGAAAAAAAGCCTAATTGCAGAACAATCTATGCATAGGGTAAGTGCCTGAACCTTTCTTTTTCGGAAGTAGAAAGGTCACAGATAAAAATAAAAAGTGTATGGCCACTGTAATGTTGTAAGCCTGCTTCCTTGCACCTTCATTATGAAAGCAATTTAAGAAATAAGAAATGTAAGCTAGGAGGAGAAAACACCAGTGTGATCAGTAGCAGAGGCTTTTTTTACCAGCTTCTGCTGGTAGCAGAGCAGTAGCACGGCGCTGTGCGCTCTCCAAAGAGGACATCACGCTTTCATTTCAGGTCATGGCCTTCACTAGGCAGGGAGAAGCTCCTAACTGAGGATCTCTTCTATTTGTGTAGTCTTCATTCGTGATAGTTATCTCGTGCCCTTCCCTAGCCATCGTGTTTCATAGCTGAAGATACAGGGGGAAAAGATCCACCTAACAAAACGACATCTAATAAGGGGTCGAATGCTTTGTAGCCACTTTGGTATTAAACTATATGGAGTGTAAAAAGAAGTTTATTGGTAACTGCTCTGTTCTTTATTCATAAAATCAGTGAATAACGTAGGTTGATAAGGATCCCCAGAGGTTATCTGGTCTAACCCCCTTCTCAAACAAGGTCCGATTGAATCAGGTTGCTCAGGGATATGTCAAGGCTGGAACATCTTCAAGGATGGAAATTCCACCACCTCTTTGAGCAACAAGTGCATAGTAAATAACTATAATAAGAATAAAGGAAGAAAAAAACGTTACATCTATTTGGTATTTCTGGTGTTTCAGCTTGTCTTTAGCCTTTCATGCTGTCTCTGCATATCCACCCATTAGAGAGTTGTAGACAGCAATGAGATCTCTCCTGAGCCTTCCCACCTTAATGGTGAAAAAACACAGTTATCTCAGCCTCTCCACATGCCTCCAACTCTGCTTGTCTTGGTGGCCCTCCATTAGACACAGTTCATTATATCAGTGTCGTTCATGTACCAAGAAGCCCAAAAAGGGACACAGTACTCCAGGTGTGATCTCGAGAGTGCCAAATGGGAGGGACGGATCGCTTCCTTCATCCTGGCCATCCTGTATCGTGATGCACTTGACCTTTATTTGCTGTGAGGACCCAGTGCTGTTGCACGCTCAACGAGCAAAGGCCACTAACGCAGCTATAATGGTCTTCTCGGCGTCAGAGGCTCAGGAGGTGCAGGTGAGATCTGGCCTCTCAGTCCCCGGTGCTACCTTCCTTCATTATGGCCGTTTAGCTGCCTCCTGAGAGTTACTCCTGATGTATCCGTCGGAGTGACAGAGCATGGGAACTGTAGACTGCTTGTTCGGTTGTCAGTGAAATTCGCCTGCTCTGTTCGTGCTTTTATTTTTTCATCATTTAGCAATGGTTATGAATTCCAAGCAAATGTTTAGTGTCAGCAAATAAGAATGCAGATCCCCTTCTTTCCTCAGTGCTTGAGAAGAACAAGCATCAGCTTGGTGTTCTCTCCCACTGAAACACACTTTGATGACAAAAGCTTTTTCTTTTCGTTTTTGGCTTGGATCAAAAATGAGCGTTTTAGGGAAGAATAAGATCAAAGGATGCTTTGTTTTTTCATTCATCACAAAGTGAGCATTATTCCTCTTTACCAGAACTGTGGTAGACAAATATATATGCACAAAGGAGGTATCAAAGACTGTCAAAATATGCATCAATCAAACATTTTGTGTTACAGCAACCAAAGCCAGTTTCTGGAAGGTAGAAGACAAAAAGAAGGAGAATACAAATTAGGCACCCAGCTATTTTACCTCCTCCAGATTTTATTGCAGACTTTTGTACAAAATAGCATTCTGTTACCTGAAAGTGATTATTTTCAAAGTCAGTAAGGTGTCAACTCAGAAAAAGGATGATGTAGCCCAAATGGGAATGGAAACTTGAAATTAAAGGTCTTTAACTGGCCTTCTCGAGGAAAGAAGCTATGCTGCGGGTTGAGCAGGTCATTTCTGTCGTCACAATGTGACTGAATAACTGGGATCTACAACGCACTGTTAGTACAGCAATGTGCAAATGAATGTTACGGTATCGGAGATTCCAAGTATCCTTACTTTTAATTGTTTAATCCTATTAAACTTAATTGTATTCGGTAATAATTGTATTTATTGTAGTATAGATTTTTTAAGCCTCTTAATCTTTAAGCATCTTGTAGCCCACTTAGTTTTTATGTTTGCAGATGTATTGAGAATATCATGCGCTATGTGAAAATTCACTACATTCATAAACGGTCATGAAATACGAACGTGGATCTGCCATCTGGGAATTATTTCTGTTGGCATATCAGTAGGATTAAGGTTTGGAAAAGCAGGAATCGGACTAACTCGTGCATCCTGTCTGTTGAGGCTGTGTTCGGGTGCTCTGGTTAAGCTATGCGCTTGGGTACTCCCCAGCGTGTGCGTTATCAAGGCTCGCATCTGTTTTCAGCCGTTCAACGCAGCACATCTGCATTTAGCTGTGAAATTACGCCAGTTTATTCCATAAAAGAGAAATGTTAAGAGTGCAGTATAGGAAAGTCCTTCCTGCTTCTTTGAGTCCACTCTTTTGTTGATATAGGCAGCCAAGTTTTGTGATTCTATTTAAAAGCTGATCAGTCTTCATCTTAAAAATAGATCACCTGTCTCAATTACTTTACCAAAACCTGTTTAATTATACCAGTTTTGTAATTGTTAGAAAACTTCTGTTGATTTTAACCTTATATTTATTACACAGGTATTGTACGCTTATTTATTATTGTACCAGTATTTTCCCTTCCAACTCTCCTCCATGGAGACCACGCTATATGCTCTTTGTCTTCAGTCTTTATTTCCATCCCTCTTAAACTGTTTCGCCAAGCTGAAGTGACTTTGCTTCTCTGCGAAGTTATGATGAGTAAGTGAATGGATAGCCTAGTGGCAATTTTCTGCTCCTATTGCTGTTTCAATTCCCTTTTCTGAATGTGAGTGGCCAGAACTGCACACAATACGAGGAGGGATTTTACTGCTGTACGTAAGGACATTGCTGTCACCCTAGTTCAAATTTGTTCCCAGACTGTGGCAGCGTCCTGCTGGTGACTCATTCTGGACTGTCATCTTTGGGTTATAACATGGTTTTATTTCTTTTTAACCACTTCCTACTATTAAACCACTGGTTGTACAATGAAATCCTAAGTACACAATCAGGCACAGTTGCTTCTGTTACTGGTCCTCCGATCATACGGTTCTTCCCTCTTACTATTAATGCCTCTTAAATTATTTTAAGTGGCACTTTCGCTAAGCTACTTCTACTTTCTCAACAAAGATAAGCAAAAATTTTCTAGGAAAAAAACCCTGCCATTAAACTGATTAAGGTACTCCGCTTCCGCTGATACTCTCCTTCCATCTCAGTAATGCTCTCTCTAGCAAAAGCACAAAAAGCACTGTGGCACACGAGTGCACCTTGGTTGTGTTTTGACCTATGCTTAAAGACCCTTTTCACTCTTGAGCGTTATTGTTTTCTCCTTTCTTACATGTCTTACATTGCAGTTCTCAATTTATGCTGAAGTGTTGTGAACTTCAGCCACAATTCTCCTGGCTGGTCAGTTCCCTTTATTCTTGCAGTTTTACTGCTTACCCTTGACATCCTTAACTGGCATATGGCATTTTGCCCAATAAACTGCTGCTCTTTGCTTTCCTTTTCTAGCTATGATTGCTCTTCCACCACATCCTTTTTATTCATGTAATGATTTGGATGGACAAACCTTCCACTTTAGTTCCTTCGCCTTGCTGGTCAAGACCTCTTGAGTTTCTGTACAAACATTTCAGTTATTTCTCTCTGACTTCTTCCTGTCAAGTTAATTTAAGATGCGCTTTTTCACTTCTGAAATCTCCTTTCCCATCTTGCTTTTTCTAACAGAGTCACTGGAGGTGAATTGTTTGAAGACATAGTTGCAAGAGAATATTATAGCGAAGCAGATGCCAGGTAAGTCATTTGTTTTTCTAAAGTTGCCCTTAATAATTCTAGGATAGCTACTTAAATATCTCATGGTGTTTGGCATCAGTTTCACTAGCCCAGTCTGAGAGACTCTCGGATTTCTGCTAGAGTTCTCCTAGACTTGGAAGGGCACGGTTTGGCGTTTTGAGCTCACGACTGTGTGGTGGAGAACTTGTGTGAAGTCTCGATGTCTGCTGATCCGGAAGAGCTGAAATTGATCTCCGTTTATTAAAAACTTTGTAAACTTGTGAAGTTGTTAAAATCTTACCCGGTTTTCTCCTCTGCAAGCTGGATGTAACGTTTCAGCTATATCATACAGGGATTCTTGCATTTGCTGATCGCAGTTTGAAATACATGTTGGTCTTGAAAGAATTGTACATTAAATACCATTTTTGTTCTCAGTCCAGAAGTACTAATTTCATACTTAAACGTTTTTGTTGTGTTTCATCAATAAGCAATTATACTGTACATCTCATAGTCTGAGCTCAAATTTGAAATCTCTAGCAATTTTCTGCAAGTGCTTGTTGAAAAACTTGAAGAGTAAGTTGACGATTATCATAATTTGCATGCTGACATAAAGTATCGGGACTATTTTTCCATCTCGGAATCTGTTTGCCCTCATATAATAATAAATCTTCAGTATTCTCATATAATTACGAATCTTTAAACGTTGCAGTCAATTACTTTAAAGAAAATACGTTCTACCACTACACTCTTCACAGAAAATTTATCTCGAAGTAAATTTAAAGAAGCCTCATGTTTTTGTGTGTTCATAGTCACACTCCACCATTGATAACACATTTAGTACATATAATTTTCAGTTCTTCATTTACATTTGGAATTAATTGGCAAATGACAGGAAAGCATTCAGTTTCCCTAACAACAGTGGTAGGATAATAAAGAACAAACAAGAAATTACACTGAATATTAGGAAGCTTCCGCTGTTTATTGCTCTCACTAACTTCTGTAGGAATGGTAGAAACATCATTACTTTAAGCATTTAAATGTGGAACAACACATAGCAAAACATGCTGTAGAAGAGAAAACAAAATTAGTTATTTGGGTGAGGTGGAAGGAGAGAAGCTATGTTTAAAACATTTCTGAATGATTTTTTGCCTGCTGCGATTCAAGCAAAATTTCTAATATTGATGCCAAAGGCCAGCATATGGTGTCTTTGTGTGTTTTTTAAGATACTTGTGATTTAAAAGGAAAAATTGCAATGATTTTTTTTCTGTTCTCAAATTATGACATATTGGAAGGGGCTATGCATATATATAGAGAGAGGATATATATATATGCATTTTATATATTCGGTAAAAACTTGATCAAATAAGTGAAATACCTAGTTATCGTGCATCTCTGTATTTTTATATATTTATATATATATTCATGTGCGTGTATATATATATCTATATCTATATATATAGTGCCTGTGTGTGTGTATCCCTGTAGAAATAGTTAACGGACTTTGTAGATGCATATCCTAGGACTGTATTACTGGTCTGCTCCTGCAAGCCCTTACTCACGCAAGTAGTCGTTACTCGTACAAGCAGTCCAGTTCAATGAGTTGTGAACTACTGGCGTAAGAAAGGGTTTTCAGGCTTGGGCTCCAGTTACTGATTTCTGACCATTCCTTCTGAATTCCATGGTCAAAACGTTCTGGATGAGCAGAATCAAATCCTTGGCCCTTGCTACTATGTATGACGTACAGTCACTGACTTCTGCCACAAGGATATCTATTAAAAGAAAAAGTTACAAGCTCTTGTGGTGCCGAAAAATATCTGAAAATGCTCCAGTGCTCTGAAAGATGAGTGCTTTAGTTGTGCTTTTTGGCATTGTAGGGGGTGGCCAAAACTTGCAAACCTGGGCATGGAAAAACAGCTGCTAATTGAATTATTCAAAGCACCAAAACAAAACGTTTGCCTACATTTTTAATGTGGATTTCCATTTCATGAGTGACTCCTAACTAAAATAGTGCTTGATGATATTTTAAATGAAAATGCATGCCACCTTTTTGAATGACTTGGCTTTATTCTACTAATAGTTTTAAAGAAACCATTAGATCCAAAATGAGAAATGTTTTGCTTTTCCTTAGCTTTTGACTTTTTTTTGTTTCATTTGTTTTCCATATATCATTTCATTTCTGAGCATTTTCTCATTTCAGCACTTGTGGTAATGTTAACTTCACTGTAAAAAATTTAAAAAAACAAAACATATCACTAATTGTTTTATTGCCTCCACTTTGTTTTTTCTATAGCAGTTTTTGGAAACTGAAAAAAGCTTCCATACTGCTGAATGAAAATACAGTCTAATTATCCTGTCTCATAGGTGTCATATGTTCCATGTTAAATGTCTTGTTTGCTTTGGTTTGGTTGGGTTTTTCTTTTTTGGTTTGCTTTGTTTTTTGGATGTGTTAGAGCTGGAAATATCTCTATATTCAACATTGTTTTGTTCCAGTTCAATGTGCAATCGAGACTTGTCAGGAGGTGTAAAATTGGTTTTGTTCTTTATAATTTTTTTAAGTTTTATTTTATTTTGTATTTATTGTGATTATGTGCCTTTAAAATGTTCTCCCTTCCATTCTGCCCTTGTATCTTTGCAGTCATTGTATACAGCAGATTCTAGAAAGTGTTAATCATTGTCATCTAAATGGCATAGTTCACAGAGACCTGAAGGTCAGTATCTGGTGCCCATCAATTGGATATAAGAGTTTGGGGTTGTGTTTTTTTCCGCTGGGTAGGGGCAGAGGGTGGGTTGGCTGCGATGTTCCCTTGCCTATCTTACTCACCCTCAAAACAACTAGACGAACAAAATAATGCATGATGCCTCTTTCCAGTTTGCAAGTCTACAGGCCTAATATACATCATGGCAAAAGGGGGAATGGTTGCCAAAAAAAAACTGTCTCCTTCCAAGGCGCTGGATTTATCCCATGCTGTCAAACGTGTCTGGTGGTCTCTTCCGGCTGTCCATGTATCGCTGTGTACGCACATGGAGGTGAACTTTGGCTGTGATGTATGTCAGCTTGCAGATTTACACGCCACTTCTGTTCTGAGACCCCGGGCTGCAGCCGCAGAACAAACCGGTCGCACACTGCTGCGTTAGAGTATGACGAACCCTCAGGCAAGTGATGCTAATTGCCGGCTAAATTGGACGGCGAGAAGTTAATAGTTTACCTAAAACACCTCGCTTGGAGGCACCGTTTTTTGGTGCCTCAATGGCCGCTATAATTTCTGATGCCTCTGAGTAAAGGAGGAAAAAATACAGAGCATGCCAAATATTTAATACGACCCCGTCGACGGATTATTGGCAAAATTTGTGTGCTTTTTCTGACAATTTTTAAAAAATACATAATTAAAAAGAATAATAATAATACCAAATTAAACCCCCCCCAAAAAAAGCAGGTCTCCGAGGCGGGGTCCCTCAGCCTGAGGCCGTCGTGCTCTGAGCGGCGCGGGGCGGTGCGGCACGGGGGCGCCCCTGGTCTTTGCATGCAGTCATTGCATTCAGCAGATCCTGGAGGCTGTGCTCCACTGCCATCAGATGGGCGTAGTCCATCGCGACCTCAAGGTGAGTGCTGCTGCCCCGCCGAGCCCTCCCCAGCCGCAGCGGAGAGCAGCAAACCCTAGCCAAACACAGCCTTGACCGGTGGAAGTGTAAATGCTTTTCCTTTTTTCCTTTTTTTTTTCCCCCCTTTTTTCCCTTTTTTTTTTTTTTTTGTTGGTTGGTTGGTTGGTTTTTTAACTTCGCTTCACCTATGCACAAGAACAAACTGCTAACATTCACTGGAGAAAATCTGCTACAGGCTTGCCAATACCTTGTTGTCCAGCCACCAGAGTCTGCTGGCACCTCTTGTCATAGAATCGTCTAGGCTGGAAGGGACCTTTAAGATCATCAAGTTCATGAATCCTTTTGGTTGGAAGGGACCTTTAAGATCATTGAGTTCGTAGAATCCTTTTGGTTGGAAGGGACCTTTAAGATCATGAAGTTCGTAGAATCCTTTTGGTTGGAAGGGACCTTTAAGATCATCGAGTTCGTAGAATCCTTTTGGTTGGAAGGGACCTTTAAAATCACCGAGTTCGTAGAATCCTTTTGGTTGGAAGGGACCTTTAAAATCATCGAGTCCAACTGTTGTGAGCACCAGGGAGAACAGGAGTTGCTTTTCAAGCATTCGGTGTATTCGTTGAATACACTCTCTTCCTCTCTGTCATGGAGAGCTTTTGGGGCAGGGTGTGGGGGGAACTTTCTGTCTCGCATCAGCATAACTTGGGAGTGCTTCTGAGAAGCACGCTAGCATTTGCATGTCACACATTTTAGTGACGAAAGCCCAGCTGCTGTGGGATTGCTGGCACAAAGACCTCTCTCCTCCAGACAATGGCTGGGCTACAGAACATCTTTAGAAAGCGTGAATTTCTACAGTGTTCTCACCGTGATCACCTGAGAAGTGGAGTTCCTTCCGGACGAAGGGTAGCGTTGGGATAGACGCTTCAGAAAGCAAACTCTTGTGTTGAGAAGAATGTTTCCTCTTTCTTAACCGCGTACATCTATCCAAATGGCTGGAGACACCTGCTGCAGAAATGCTCTCTGCATTTAAAGCGTGCTGGCATGGAAAGAAACAAGCGAAGATCATCATCTTTTACTGGGAAGCTCAGGGAGACAAGTCTGTCTCAAAGATGGTAGGAAACGAGCCGTGTGGATAAGGGAGAGGACTTAATTCGGGCACTTGGGCTTCAAGATCCTCAAGGAAAAAAAGGTTGTTTATTTAGAAATCACATGGAAGTGCGCTGTCTGAAATACCAGATCCTTTACAAAGGCAGAGAAAAAATGGCACGTGGGCGAGGGCAGTGAAACACACTAATTCCTTCTGGCACAGCTTCTTTGTCTCTTCTTTTCCTTTCTGCATGAGTTACGGGGAGCGGGAATTTTCTCCCAGGATAGGAGTTGTCTGGTGGTTATCATTAGTAATAACATTGGAATCAGAATGCCGTCATCTTCCTTGCCATCCTTCACTCCCGAGTAAACAAGTGTTACAGTCATTGTCTGAATTTATAAAAGTCTCTGTTGGTGTCCTATAGGGACATAAAGGGTTACGCTCTGAAAGCTCAGAGAACATGATGGATTTCAAAGACGCATACACAAAATTCTCTCCCCGTTTTGTGCTTCTGGATTTCCCCTTGTCACGGTTGTACAACAGGAGGCTGACGAGTCTCTTATCCAACCTGTAAATCTTGCATGGCAGGCGGATAACGTGGAACAAGTTTCAATGAAGGGATTGTCAGATTTGTCCAGCTGCTCCAGCGATTCCTGTCCTCACCGTACACGCAGTTCTAAGCTTCTAGCCTGAAAAGGAATTGAAAACCAAAGGATTATAGCCACGCAAGCTGATAGAACAAGGAATGCTCTCTAGTACGTTTCATACATTCACGCAAAATAACTTTTTCTTTGGAAATGCATTAAATCCAGCTGTTCCCTGCTCCAAACCGTGTGTGGATTTCTTACCCTGGCAAATCCAGGATGAATTGAGAGAAACAGTGCGAGGAGAAAAACGTGTCTGCCAAGTTGGAGTACCCGGTTTCATTTCTGAAAGTGAAAACTTCAGGAAGCAGAAGACTGTCCTTCTTCAGTGACTACTTTGTGGCAAAAGAGAAAAACCAGAGTGAAATGAAAAACTGTGGTGAAATCCCAGCAGAACTCTCTGTACCAAAAAGAAGATGCCGAGGCCCAAGATGAGGACTACAAGACCTGTAGAAGATGGTTATGGCCTGGCATGGATCCTTAAACTGCAAAACTTGACAGATTTCTTTTTCCCCAATAACTCCGACCACAATTTGATGGCATGTTTGGGGGCGGGGAGGGCAACGAGAGGAGGAGATTTTGGACAATCTCATTTTATTTAACTTTCCTTTTAGCATAATTTAGTAGCGAACAGAGCGTAGCTTTTGCTGCCTCTTATGACCTGCAGAAGCACTTTTTGCTGTTCCGTTTGTAATCCTTGGTGTAAGTCAGGGTGGTGGTGGGTCCTAGATCCAGAAGAAGTTAACCTGTTAGTGGCAGTCTGGCTTTAACAGCTGGTAAAAGCGCACTTCCCGGTAGGAATTCCAGTTCTTGGCAGTCAGCGGCATTGCTGCTTTTGTGAAACTCTACGAATCGGACCCTCTCACACTCCCCCCAAAAAGCCAACACTCTAGTTGTATGCCAGCAAAAATACACAGAGGCATAAATACTGGAGCTCTAAGAATTAAAGAACTTTGAAAAAAATAACACATCAATCATGTTAATGTATTTGTAAGTCATTTTAGTAGTTAACGCTGCCATTCTACATGCCTGACGGCAGCCAGTCCACCGGTGACACTATTGAATCCAAAGTACGAGTCCTGCGTGCCCTGCACTGGGCTGTTAATGTTTTCCAAGTAATTGCAGTCATTCTAAGTTAATGCATGCTAATTATCTAGTATGCCTCTCGTCAGCCCGAAATGACAGCTGCGTGTTGTTTAAGCGCATAGTCCCACACAACCGTTGCCCAAAAGGCTGGTGTCTGGCACAGAAAGAAATCGGGAAATCTGCTTCGGCTTCTGTTGAAACACGTTCACCTGTACAACGGTATTTCCGCAGAGCAAAGACACTTAATGGAATTTAAAAAAAAACAAATCCCAAAGGAAAAAAAAAAAAAAACCAACACGCAAAGAGCCAAAAATTCTCAGCAGCAGAAACCACAAAACTACTATTTTGAATGGGATCACATGTTGGGAAGTGATACGCGCTTGGTAGGTTAGTGCTTGTGTTTCCACCGAGAGGGTGAGGCATTTCACTGCTTTTGGCTTGCTGAAGGTCACAACCAAATGGGATCATTCATTGCTTTAAGAGGTTTATATAAGGAGTGCGTTCCAGGAAGTGCTTAACTGTAAACTTCTCTCCTTCTGATAGGGAACCGTCGAGAACTACAAGACGATGGTGAAATTAGTATAATTAAATGACAAGCAGTGTGCCACTGCTGACATCAGTGTTGGTGAACCTAGAGGAGAGTCCTCAGCTCTTCAGTCAGTGTTTGATAGAATGTAGTTGGTTACTGATAATTGAAGTGAATATAAAGGTTATATTTTATTCTGCGGGACCTTAGTCTCAATTTTAAAAAAAAAAGTGGAAATAGAAGATTCATCAAGTAACTACTGATGAAGGGTTTTTGATACTGTCTTTTCTATGACATAGCAACAAAGGGATGAGTGAGAGAATGGTGTTTGTAAATTGCTGAAAAAATGTTCCTTTACAGTTTGGTGACAGGCGAAGAAATCACCTTTAGACTAAAGAGTTTGTCAGGGCCGGTTGTGTTGTTAATTAATACAAGTGTCACAGTGGTTGAAGTCTTAATTAGGCTCAAGCATATTTTGCTGGATACTTGACAGATGTATTAAAGATAGCCTTCGCTGAAAGAAGCTTATGATCTTAATTGTTTCCAAGCTCAGTACTTGCGTGGGATTAACTGTAATCACATAAATAGTCCCTCGGACACCTATATGATTGCTGCTGGGCTTAAAAGGAAATAC